>NC_056626.2:312826448-313434781 GCF_002870075.4 Lactuca sativa
AAAATGATAAGATCTTGCTATATATACATGATCAACATTTTAATAATTGCTTGAATCTATTACATCAAAAAACGAAAGCAAGATCAGATTTTGTTGGACAACATAGTAGTTGAGTTTCTTTATACTCTGCATAGCCATCACATGAATACATGCATGTTTTTACTAGATGAAGTTTAAAATCATATTGTGGTGCACATATATGGCTCTCTCATCCTATATTTCTCAAAATATAACAACAAAATTGTTCAAAATCCTAAATTGGAATTGGTTCATCATTCATGAATTCAAAGTGAAGTTAACCTATGATATTTCTCATTGAGGCATTTCATCGAACATGTTCAGTGCAAACAAATATCTATATTTTTCAATAACACAGATGTCTATTTTTGTCACAACTAGGAATTTTGATGCTTTGAACGTTGAACAATGATAACATGGTGATTAAAACTTGAAAGCATGTATGATGCTTATTCAATGACAACAAAATTTCATGAAACACTCTATACACACACTTCAAATAGTCAAACAAGAATTGGAAACCCTAGAAATCCCGGTTTAGGTCCATCATGGACTAGGATTTCCTTATTGGGCCTAATGGGCCAATAAGCTTCCAAATTGACTATTTTGGGCTTAGAACTCTTAAATGCCCTAATTGGACTCACATTCATGAAACTTAACATTTTGGACCATAATGGATCTAAAATGGACTAGTTTATCTCTAATGGGCCTTATTGGGCCATAACAAATGTAACTAGCCCAAATAGGCCATGAGACTCATACTTTAATTTATTTTGGGACGTGAACCATCTCCAAAGACCTATTGGGCCGAAAAATCATCAAAATGGGCCATAATATGGATTTAAGCACAAATAGGCCCAAATTCTTTCTTTCTTCTCCCTCTCTCGGCCCAATTACAAAAAATGGGGGGAAAAGAGTTGACTTTTATATGCCACCTCATATTTGTCCATTGGAAACCCATGCACAAATCCCATACTTCCATGCATGTCAACTCAACTCACACCCTCTTCTCTCCCGTCCTCTTAATTCGGCCAAAACACACACACACCCCATCACCATTTCAAAGTTTCTTCAAAACTCTCTCTAGAACTCCTTCACTTTTCCTCAAAAATTTTGAGATTCACAAGGGGCTATAAGGAGATATTTTCTTAATATCACAAATCCTTGGTAAGTCGTTGTGTGATCCATACTTTAACTTCTTGATTATCTCAAAAATCTCCCTTAACTCATACAAAAATTCGTGATATTGCTTCTTAGAACACATCTAAGCCAAAGATCTTCCAAGAAGCTTGCTAGGCCGAAAAATCTCACCTTTTTCTTTCATTTCTTCTTCAAAACCGAGATCCACAAGAAAAGGTGAGTTCATACCCCTCTATTTCGGTTTTCATATGTTTTATGGGGGAGAATACAAGTAAAATGTGTAGATTTATGTGTTTTTGTATGATATGTGTGATTTCTTGAATTTATTTGATAAATATGTGTGAAAAATCATGATCTAGCCGAGATCCTTAACTATGATTAGGAAATATATGTGCTAATACATCTTAAAACATGTTATTATCAAGACCAAAGAATTATACAAGTTCAAAATAAGCAAAACAAAACACGAATCCAAATTATGAACCATTTTTGACAAATTAGCAAAAGATGAGAAATTAAAGACATTTACGGTTTTTATAAGGGTCAAAAAGGTCAAATAAGTTAATATATGAGTTATTATAAGAATCTCGATTTTTAAAGGACTAAAAGTGTAAATTTTAGCCTAATGGGCTAAACTTTGGGCTTTTCGGCCCTTAGGCCCAAAATTGCGAAAAAGGTGCTTTTCGAAGGGTTGAAATGGTAAAATTCTTTAAAACAAGGGGAAAAAGGGTAAACAAAACTAATTCAGGGGTGAAAATTATATATATTTTTTTAAAACAAGGATAAAAAATGTAAAGCTTTTGGATTTTGGGCCAAAATTGTAAAAGTTACAAAAAGTTTGGGCTTTAACCGAGAAATCCTTTTCTGGAAAGACTGAAACTACCAAAGAATAAATTTTGAGTTAAAAACGTCACTTGAACAAGTCTATGGGTCGAAAGTGTCATGAAAATGGTTTAAGGGCTTAAAATGTCTTTTTATATATAAAGGACTAAAATTTTCATTTTTACTAAAAAGGGGCTGAAAGGGTTCAAAACAATATTTTTGAGTCAATTATTTTATTTTTAAGATATTGAGTCAAAAACACCAAATTACAACTTAAGAAAATAGAAAGACGGATATACATATAACTCTAAATATCGTTATAAACAACCGACCGGCCTCGTGCTCTTACGAATCTAAAAATCAATATTTCCGACAGTTATACAATACATAAAACAAATAAATATTCAAATCTTTGGGCTTGATGCTCCTAATCATGCTTATTGGGCCTTTGTGACCCATTAACATGACTTTTGGGCCCAAATGATAAGAATATATGTTTATTGGGCCTTCAATGATCCAATTTCATATTTAAGGGACCCTCAATGGCATTCAAGTGCTATTGGGCCTTAGTGGCCCATTAGCATTGCTAGTAAGGTCCAAATAAATCAAATGCAAAATGGGCCATGGTGCCCTTCATATACATAATAGCCATAAATAATACGTGGGATTAGTAGGATTTTGTAATCCTCTTACCCTCGTTTATTAGGCCCACCTTTAATTCACTAAACATATACAGGTCGTTAATCAATGGTAATCAAGTTCAAGTTAGATTCGGTGAGTAATAGTTGGCGGCACCTCTATAGGTCGTTTGTAGTCTATAGTTATAATCAAAGTCTCCTGGAGGGAGGGCAAGAGTTTGTGTATAGATCTATACGGGGGTGACTCCCCTACACCTCAACTGTTCGCTACAGTTAGACTCGGCCAGTCTAGGTGATAAAATTTTAAGATCAATTCTGGCGTTTGTTAGAATGTCAAGACAGACGAACTAGTCGTTATCATGTATGGTTATAACGACTCACATAAACAAATCTAATACTATCCGAGCTATTCAAGGAAAAATCATATTCATTTGTTGTGACGGTATAACAAGTTGAAACAACTATATTTTCTGATCAGAAAACATCGGGTTTTTTTGAGGAAGTCAACATCATTCATTTGTACTTTTCAATAACTATAAGCCAAAACTTTTCATTTTTAAACGCTTTGAAATCATTCATGCATAAACCTATGGATCTTCACACTTTGTTATAAACAATTGTTTTTTCAGAAAATATCGGATTTTCTGGGTTTTTATAAAACTACACAAAACGTTTTTCACAAGAACCATGCTTATGAACTCACCAACATTCCATATGTTAACGTTTTTCAAAATAACTTGTGTTCTCAGGTAGCAGGTAAGCTGAGGAGTAATACCAAGTATGTTAGGGAATTATGCCTTTGGAAACTATCAAACAATTTAGGTTATGGATATGTAATGTTTAAACAATGTACTTGATGTGAACAATGTCAGTTGTGATATATTGATGCATGGTGATGTTTATGTTATGATTCATGTATATTCATTGTGATGATATTCAATTTAAGTCACGCGAGCCCTCGGATGTTTATGCCGTCTGGTTCGGGGGTGTGATAATTTTTATACCTACAATCAATATAAGAATTTAACACTTTTTAAAAACATATTGACTAAACAGGTTCAACTTAACGATTAGGCAAAAACAATTCATAAAGGTCAATTTTATACCTATAATCAACACAAGGTTTTAACTCTTTTTAAAAACATATTCACTAAATAGGTTCAACTTAACGATTAGGCAAAAACAATTCATAAAGGTCAAACAAAGGTCAGGAATCAACAATAGAAACATTTGATACCTAACTTTTGATCGACAAGGGATCATCTTCTTCGTTGAGGTCTTCAATCCACAGTGGAGGCCGAGATGAAGTCGGCGATTATGGTGTCCTCCGGTAACGAATTGATGGAGGATAAAACGATTCAAAATCAAAGAATCTTTAGTGGAGTTTGTCTATGAAGAACATGAGATCAAGGAGTTCAGCAACAATGAAACTTTGATCGTTGGGGGATTTCAGATTTCATATAGATTGATGATCGATGATGATAGTTTGATCGATTGGGATCTGTAAAACGACGATTAATGTGGTTCGTCGTTTATCTTCACCATATTCATGTGAGCAGATGCAATTTCAGAATTGAAAGCATGGAATTGGATGAAGAATTGAAGGCAATTCGACGGATGTGAGTCGTCGGAGGATGGATCATAGGTTTGAGTGTGACAACCCAAAGTTATCCCGTTACATTACCCCGTTACCGTTACCGGAATATTCCATTTTATAAAAGTTCCGTTAACAAGAGGTCGCAAAATAAATAAATGTTTTATTTATTTATATTATGCCGTTATAGTCGTAATAAAGTAAATAAAAACACTTAAGTTGCATTTCCATTTAACTGGAAAAAGTTAGTTTTTATTATTACGACCACTAAATCGGGTGCGACCAAAAGCCCCGTTTAACGGCAGTACCGGGTATAATCCCACTGAGCCCCAACTCCAACCCCTATATGAGGGTGAGTGGAGTCCATTAGATACTTTTTACACTCTCCCCACCCTCTCTCTCTACAACTTAAATTCGAGCCAAAAATCGTCTGTTTCGAGCCTCAAACGAGTAGGTAAACTATCCTAACTCGTTGTATAACTTATCTAGCCTGCAATTTCGAGTTTAAAACATAAAATAGGGACATAATCATGTGTTTACGGCCCAAGAACACTCTTGCACCGTAAACACCATTTAATGGGGTTTTTAAGCCCCAAAACCCCTCCAAATTGCCCCTAAGGCTTAGATATGATTTTTAGGCTTACATATTCGGACTTAGAACACCTTGAAACGGGTTTTTGAAGAGTAAACATGAGTTTACTGCCCAAGAACATGCTTGGGCCATAAACTCCTCTTCATGGGGAGTAAACTCATAAGTGTGTGTTAAAAATGCCCTTAAACACACCAATGGCCTTGGAAAAATACCTTGAAGCAATACCACCATTATAGAAGCCTTAAACTTCAATAAAACTAGGGGAATAGGAGTTCATGGCCAAGAACTCCCATAGGGGTGGTTCATGGGCCGTAAACTCCCATTTAATGCCCAATTGGTACCCTAAACTCCCCATTTGACTTGGAAAAATGCTTAGGAATTTACCCTCTACCACTTAAGCCCTTAAAACACCAAAAGAATGAGTGTATAGGAGCTTATAGCCGTAAGCTCCCTTGCTTAGGGCCGTAAACTCCTCAATGGTCCATGTGAAGCCTTAAATCCATTCATATAAGTTATTTTTGGACCTAGCATAAATCTACAAATTGATATGAGCCCTTTAAACATCCTAGAACCCCTCACCATGAGTTTACGGCCGTAAACTCATGGGGAGTTGTCCCAGGGCCATAAACTAAGTGTATAGTGATTACTCTTGAAGAGTAAACTCCATTCCTAAGCCATTTGAGCCCTTAAATGTTACCCGGGACACCCCGAACACCTAACCAAGGTGTTTTCCGCTCCTTAGAGTGCGTATACTTGTTTAATTAGTATTAAATATACTAATTGTATGTGAACATATGTTATCATATGTTAAATAGGTCACTAAGTGTGTTCAAGTCTTTATTTGACACCGAGCACCCAATCGGCGCCTTCGTCAGATCCACTTACACCAGGTGAGTTCATACCCCTGAATGAACCTTTTAAATGTTTTTACATGTTTTATAAGGGGAATACAAGTTAAACATGCCAGTTATCATATCAATCACATGTGATTGATAACCTGCATGCACAAGGATTTACCACACTGTAAACTGTTTTACCAAGTAGAACACTATAAATGGTTTTCTAAAAGGTTTTCACTTGTTCAAAACTCTTACGTATGCTGTTTTATCAAAGTTCATTTTAAACTGGTTTATGAAAAGTTTCCAAAGGATTTCTAAACGTTTTTCAAACTTATTTTACTACAGAATACCCTGTCATGATTTTCTCAAGAATAAAGGTTTTTCTTCCATGTTTTGATACTCCTTCTTAGTTAAAGTTCCTACTTGATAACACTTCCACTTTGTGATGCGTTTATACCTGTTATTACCTATACTTCGCTTATACTTGTAGTAGCTTATACCTGTTAGACGTTGTTACTTCACTTGTTGTCGCTTCCACTTCGTGATACACTTATATCAGTTAACGCTTATACTTCACGATCCGATTATTCCACACTGTTCGGTTATTCATCACGATACGATTGATCCACACTGTACACGTATACTTCATGATCCGATTATTCCATACGATTCGGTTATACTTCACGATATGATTCCACTTGTTACACACCCAAGCGTTGTTAGATGTATGTATGTGCTTGTTTAGATGCATATAAGTAATGATTGAAGGACTTAGGAACGCTTGTCCGCCTTATTTCCTTTTCTTCCTTGAGATGTGGTCTGGTGGGATCGGATGTCCATCCGAAGGTCGTTTGATCATTAGTTATATATTATGTACACAAGCATAGACATACAGGTTTACATTAGTCAGTTCAGTTAAGAGTCTCTACCACCAGTTCAACACTTACATTGGAAACCCTCTACCTACTATTTGGGATGCATATTCGGGACACGGCCTCCTCCGTCGTCTAGTTCGTAACCAGAGTCTCCTGTAGGGAGAGCGGACATTGTGTGTATAGATCTATACGGGATTGACACCCCCGCACCCTGACTGCTAGCTACAGTTCACGGCCTACCAAGCCAACGGGTGACAAATGTCATATTCTCTAGACGCTTGTAGGGCGTCAGGTACTCTAGTGTCGGTTAGTATGGTTACGAGTATCCCATGTTACTTTATAATTCATGGCCTTAAGGTAATGGTTTTTCACCAGCAATTTACACTGTATGCTGGAACCCACTCTCGGAGTCACACTGTTTTAGACCTTGCTAGACGTATCATTCATTTGATACTGTCTGGGGTCTGTACTCACTGTATTCACTATTTTAGACCTTGCTAGACGTATCATTCAGTTGATACTGTCTGAGGTTTGTGTTCATAGTTTTAGACCTTACTAGCTGTACCTTTCATTTGGTACCGTCTGGGGTCTGTGTCTCTTTCTGTTAGACTGAGCCAGGCATGTCGTTCATTCGATACTCTCCTGGAGTTTATGATTCCTTTTGCCTTAGTCAGCATTCCTCACTGCTGAGGCATATGTTATTTTCCATGATATTCTCCGACTTTCTTAAAAAGCAAATCCCGTATTTTGAAAATGAAAGTGTTTAAGGGAAAACTACTTTTTACCACATAACTCTGACTAGTCTTGGTAGAAGACTGCATTTTAAATAGAAAATATAGGATTTTCTGGAAAGGACACTATTTCACTGTATACTTGAAAACTACCACTTATGTAAAGTTATTTGATTAAAACGCCACTAAATGCTTATGAACTCACCAGCATTTGTAAAAATGCTGATACTCGCTTTTCAAATAACTTGTATTCTCAGGTCAGCATTAGACAGGTACATCCCCGGAGCTGTTGATGAAGATAGCTTAGTACCATGCTGTACTTATTATATTTACTTGTATTACCTTTATGTACTGTTATGTAAACCATGTAAAACTATTACTATTAATGCAATGCTTTGTTGTACTTTGATTACTATAATGCATGTGTTGTGATACTTGACATGAAGTCATCCACCCCAGAACGTTTCCGCCGTTCCGGTTTTGGGGTGTGACAGATTGGTATCAGAGCAATGTTTATAGTGAGCTAAGTATATCAATTCATAAAAGATATACAGTCTATAAATATAAAGGAATAAAACACTCTGACCAAGAATTATACTTTAAAATATAACCATATTTTACCAAGGTATAAGAACATCCAAAACCTAAACACTCGAACACAAGTATCACAAGAAGAACAATAATAAAAGTCTTCGGATGTTGAGCATTACCGTCAAACCTGGGAAGTTATGTAATCGTAAGCTGGAATAAATGTAACCTGATCAACTACATTTATTCGAGATGCGATGAACGTGTACTTGGGAGTGATAGTGGTGTTGCAACAGGTCTGAAACTTACCAACTAGGAATGCTAGAGGCAAACATAAAGTTTAAAATACTATAGGAGTATTTTGGAATACTAAAAGATTCACATTAATCCCAGAATCATAATCACAAGATAAGAAACAAACAAGAATTAAAATACCATAGGGGTATTTTAGGATCCATAACTAACCTTGTGTGAAGAACTAAAAAGATCCTTATTGATATACCTACAATTATAGAGAGTATACTCCCAAGGTTATATATAATAAGGATCCCATAGGCTAAGAATGTGTGGTTTCGCTCTACTTCCTTTTCCTTGTTTGGATGTGGATCTAGAGTAGTATCACATATTCGAAGGCCTATCGGATCTAAGCTATATATGATTTGTATACCCTGTGTGATCGTAGCAGGACTCGATATGGATCACCCAGTGAAATGTTAATAATCTCTTAGGATTCTTTAGACATTTCCATTCTCGCACGAACCCTGTAGAAAACCCTATCCACTTCAGTGCTTGACAGAAGAGTTGATTCCGACCCCGAAGAAGTTCATTGAGAAGATTTCCAGTGCAGAAATAAATGAACTAGGTTGGGACTATTGAATTCACCAAGTGCCTATAGCTTTTAGGGACAGTGGTGAGAAATTCGCCTAAACTTCTGAGATTTCCAGTCATCCATCATGAAGCGATGACACCCAGAGTTGGATTCGGAGGCAAGGCAGAGTAGAGATTCAATATGTCCATACGAGGAAAGAACCCTAGGTAACTACCTGAAGAAAGCCAATGTCGATTGCAGGCAGACAGAGGGAGCCAGTACATGGAACCCAAGAAGTGTCTTACCCTCGTGTTCGTCACGCTAATACACCCTTAAAAGAATAGTATTTAGTGAGTTAGTGGTTACACTACTCACGCTATGTGTTAGGTAAATCGTCGTTTCCCGTTGCCAGTTACACGATTAGAGCGGATCCCCGCACCTCATTGAAAGTATCTAGCCATAAGCCTTCATGAGCCTCTCTTTCCGTGGTTTTGTTCCGAACTGTTCTCAAATCTCTCCAGGTCGGAGAGTGAAACCTTTCCCAGTATAAAAGGTAACTTAGTAGGAATGACTCGCATCTTATGGCCTTTTTCCGATACTCATATTCCTACCTTGATTACCTGGACTACATCATAGGGATGTAGGTCGACACTCAGACAACCAGTACCCGAGGCACGGGAAAAGTTTATGCCTAATACAGTCAGGACAAATATGTCCAGCGCTAGCCATCGTCTCTCATCATCTTGTATTCCTTTCCGTGTAGGAAAAACCATGCCACCGAAGAAGCGCAACCAGTCTGCAAGCAAGAAACCTACTCTCTTATTCGATGAAGCTATGTTCCAAGCTACAGTCTTGGCAGCCGTAGCGGCTGTCATGGCTCACCTGAATGCTAACAACGCCAATGTTAGAAAGGGCCCTATCGGGAATTCCGATCCTAGTAGTGGACAGTAGCAACCAACCTCTGCATACCCCGCCGCCCAAGAACCTCACTCAAATTCACTGAAGAGAAAGATCAAAATCGAGGAGGGAAGTACCTCGGCTCAAGGACCTTCTGAAGGGCAACGAGTTGAGATGGTCAAATTCCCTACCAACCCTTTCATCCCTACACCTAGGAGACCATACTTAGGAAACCTTCCCCATTGTAGCAAGTGCAGCTACCATCATCATGGTGGCTGCCGGGAGCTCTATTGTGCTAGGTGCCACATGTTGAGGCATGCTGCTCGCGTCTGCAGAACCCCGGTTGAGTTCATTACATCAACCACCAATGTGGCGACCTGTACAGTTTGCCACCTATGTGGTAACGTGGGACACTTCAAGGAGGACTGCCCAACCAAAGGGAAAGACAAATACACAGGAGGAGTCTAACTCTAATGCTTAGGGAGAAGCATCAAGGAACCTAGTAGATTTTGGTACGTCTCTTGATCTCGGATAACTAAACTGAAAACAATAAAAGGCTAATTCTAAATGTAATTATTTCCCCGTTAAGGCGAAAGTCGCAGCACTGTTATAAAATTTAAAATTCATCAGGTAAAACTATAATGGCAAAACGTATACGTTACGGCCATGTATAGTTAAGATGGATAGACCTAGAGTGAGTGAATGCCGCCTCATTTCCTGTTCCTCGTTTAGTTGCGGATTTAGGGCGGAGTCGCTTAGTCAACAGTCCTCCCCACCTTAATTATACGTGACTAGTAAATGTTAGGCGATTATAGAAATACCTCGTGAGAATCCATTCATAAAAAGGTACTCTACTCGGAAACACTTAGGACTCTCTACAGTTCCGCGTCGACCCTATTGGTCCAAGTATCGGCGGCAGTGATACATAGGACGAAACCCGAGACGCCTAGAACTTGTGTGCCTGTTCGGCGCATGACTCTATCGACCCTCACTTTATGTCATGTTGAAGTATGCCAATTTTGACGACTCTATCGATCATGGTTTGACGTAGTGCAACCATGTGTACATCCTTAGTGCTGTGTAAAAAGAACTTTCTCCGTAGCCATGTCGGCAAATAAAGGTTCTTTCGAACCTAAACATAATACAAATAATCAAACCTAATGCGATCCGTCAGTCGTCCCCCTTACCTCAAACTTTCCGAAGTACCCGGAGAAGGGTACCACGTGCTGTTGACCGACCCCTCTTAGTCAGATGGAAACCGAAGAGAAAGACACTGAAGATACTCCAAAAGACAATGACCATCCGAAGCATACTCCGTAGATTCCCCAGAAAGACCCTTCGCACCTCGCACATCAGGTTCGTGAACCCAGAGGATCGAACTCATGGGACTGACCACTATAACCAGGTATATGCATAAGGGTGGTATATAGTGGAGATCAAAAAGATTTAAGATGCGTGCTTCCTCCCTACTCCCTGCTCCTCATTGGGTTGTGGGTCTGGGGTGGAGTCGCACAACTGAACATCCTGCCGACCTCAATTATATACGACATGCATACACCAAGTATTAGTGGTTGAGCCAAGTATGAGCTCTACCACGAACCTCTTAGTAAAGCCCTTCATCCTATTCCATAAAATAGGAGCTGGAGTCAAGAGAACCACTGCAGGTTGAGCTACTATAATGACTACAAATCCGAAGTTGTTGTCATCCCGCTTGAGCCAACCTAGTTGCTAACACCCTCGGTTGATAAAGAAACCTGAGTCATAAGAGTCAAGGACATTGACTACGATCATCCATTCACGCTTAATCCCCCGAATTAAAACATCACAGCGATCATCCCGGAAATCCGAGAGCTGCGATAAAGTAAACTCTAAGAAGAGTGGATGAAAAGATTAAAGTTCCGAGTGATGGAACCCTATACTCACTAAATTTGACCTAGACCGAGAAAACTTAGAACCTTCGGAAGAGTAGTTGCAGTAGATGCTCGCACTACTCAGGCAATTCGTCCACCCTGTTACAGACTATTAGTGCCTAGAACCCTCCACCCTCTCTCATGGAGGAAATCGTCGTCGCCCTGTAGACGATAGACTTCATTCTCTGATGTAAACACTAGAATACCGAGAACCACAGGATAACCTCCGCAGCCAGGAACACTTGATCAAAGTGCGAAAGTAGTTGCATTAAGCCTCATGACCCAGATCCCGAAGAGATTATAGACTTGACACCCGATCGATCCACTTCTTAGACTCGATATGTGTTTACCCGATGTCACTCTTCGTATCCCACTCATCTTGATAAGAAACCGTTAAGAACCATAACCTTGTAGATACACCAGTCGGAACCCACTAACTACACGAGCCGGAATCCGCATCCCGTAGGTGAAGGTTTGTTGGAACGACAAACACAGGCCAGAGTTCACTTGGGAGTGCGAGGACAAACCGAATAGGAAGTACCCTCCTGCCTCTACTCGGTCATTCATACCTATTACCTTGCCTAGACTTGAATTTCTGGACAAAATTCCCTCTAACGGGGGGATGATGTGACAATCCAAAGTTATTCCATTACATTACCCCGTTACCGTTAACGGAATATTCCATTTTATAAAAGTTCCGTTAACTAGAGGTCGCAAAATAAATAAATGTTTTATTTATTTATATTATGTCGTTATAGTCATAATGAAGTAAATAAAAACACTTAAGTTGCATTTCCATTTAATTGGAAAAAGTTTTTATTATTACGACCACTAAATCGGGTGCGACCAAAAGCCCTATTTAACGGCAGTATCAGGTAGAATCCCACTGAGCCCCAACTCCAACCCCTATATAAGGGTGAGTGGAGTCCATTAGAGACTTTTTACACTCTCCCCATCCTCTCTCTCTACAACTTAAATTCGAGCCAAAAATCGTCCGTTTCGAGCCTCAAACGAGTAGGTAAACTATCCTAACTCGTTGTATAACTTAACTGGCCTGCAATTTCGAGTTTAAAACATAAAATAGGGACATAATCATGTGTTTATGGCCCAAGAACACTCTTGGACCATAAACACCATTTAATGGGGTTTTTAAGCCCCAAAACCCCTCCAAATTGCCCCTAAGGCTTAGATATGATTTTTAGGCTTACATATTCGGACTTAGAACACCTTGAAATGGATTTTTGAAGAGTAAACATGAGTTTACTGCCCAAGAACATGCTTGGGCCATAAACTCCTCTTCATGGGGAGTAAACTCATATTTGTGTGTTAAAAATGCCCTTAAACACACCAATGGCCTTGGAAAATACCTTGAAGCAATACCACCATTGTAGAAACCTTAAACTTCAATAAAACTAGGGGAATAGGATTTCACGGCCGTGAACTCCCATTTAATGCCCAATTGGTACCCTAAACTCCCCATTTGACTTGGAAAAATGCTTAGGAATTTACCCTCTACCACTTAAGCCCTTAAAACACCAAAAGAATGAGTGTATAGGAGCTTACAGCCGTAAGCTCCCTTGCTTAGGGCCGTAAACTCCTCAATGGTCCATGTGAAGCCTTAAATCCATTCATATAAGTTATTTTTGGACCTAGCATAAATCTACAAATTGATATGAGCCCTTTAAACATCCTAGAACCCCTCACCATGAGTTTATGGCCATAAACTCATGGGGAGTTGTCCCAGGGCCATAAACTAAGTGTATAGAGATTACTCTTGAAGAGTAAACTCCATTCCTAAGCCATTTGAGCCCTTAAATGTTACCTGGGACACCCCAAACACCTAACCAAGGTGTTTTCCGCTCCTTAGAGTGCGTATACTTGTTTAATTAGTATTAAATATACTAATTGTATGTGAACATATGTTATCATATGTTAAATAGGTCACTAAGTGTGTTCAAGTCTTTATTTGACACCGAGCAGCCAACCGGCGCCTTCGTCGAATCCACTTACACCAGGTGAGTTCATACCCCTGAATGAACCTTTTAAATGTTTTTACATGTTTTATAGGGGGAATACAAGTTAAACATGGCAGTTATCATATCAATCACATGTGATTGATAACCTGCATGCACAAGGATTTACCACACTGTAAACTGTTTTACCAAGCAGGACACTATAAATGGTTTTCTAAAAGGTTTTCACTTGTTCAAAACTCTTACGTATGCTGTTTTATCAAAGTTCATTTTAAACTGGTTTATGAAAAGTTTACAAAGGATTTCTAAAGGTTTTTCAAACTTATTTTACTACAGAATACCCTGTCATGATTTTCTCAAGAATAAAGGTTTTTCTTCCATGTTTTGATACTCCTTCTTAGTTAAAGTTCCTACTTGATAACGCTTTCACTTTGTGATGCGTTTATACTTGTTATTACCTATACTTCGCTTATACTTGTGGTAGCTTATACCTGTTAGACGCTCTTACTTCACTTGTTGTCGCTTCCACTTCGTGATACACTTATATTAGTTAATGCTTATACTTCACGATCCGGTTATTCCACACTGTTCAGTTATTCATCACGATACGATTGATCCACACTGTACACGTATACTTCACGATCCAGTTATTCCATACGATTCGGTTATACTTCACGATATGATTCTACTTTTTACACACTCAAGCGTAGTTAGATGTATGTATGTGCTTATTTAGATGCATATAAGTAATGATTGAAGGACTTAGGAAGGCTTGTCCGCCCTATTTCCTTTTCTTCGTTGAGATGTGGTCTGGTGGGATCAGATGTCCATCCGAAGGTCGTTTGATCATTAGTTATATATTATGTACACAAGCATAAACATACATGTTTACATTAGTCAGTTCAGTTAAGAGTCTCTACCACCAGTCCAGCAGTTACATTGGAAACCCTCTACCCACTATTTGGGATGCATCTTCGGGACACGGCCTTCTCCGTCATCTATACGGGAGATCTATACGGGATTGACACCCCCGCACCCTGACTGCTAGCTACAGTCCACGGCTTACCAAGCCAATGGGTGACAAATGTCATATTCTCTAGACGCTTGTAGGGCGTCAGGTACTCTAGTGTCGGTTAGTATGGTTATGAGTATCCCAGGTTACCTTATAATTCATGGCCTTAAGGTAATGGTTTTTCACCAGCAATTTACACTGTATGCTGGAACCCACTCTCGGAGTCACACTGTTTTAGACCTTGCTAGACGTATCATTCATTTGATACTGTCTAGGGTCTGTATTCACTGTATTCACTGTTTTAGACCTTGCTAGACGTATCATTCAGTTGATACCGTCTGGGGTCTGTGTCTCTTTCTGTTAGGCTGAGCCAGGCGTGTCATTCATTCGATACTCTCCTGGAGTTTATGATTCCTTTTGCCTTAGTCAGCAGTCCTTACTGCTGAGGCATATGTTATTTTCCCTGATATTCTCCGACTTTCTTAAAAAGCAAATCCGTATTTTGAAAATGAAAGTGTTTAAGGGAAAACTACTTTTTACCACATAACTCTGACCAGTCTTGGTAGAAGACTACATTTTAAATAGAAAATATAGGATTTTCTTGAAAGGAAACTATTTCACTGTATACTTGAAAACTACCACTTATATAAAGTTATTTGATTAAAATGTCACTAAATGCTTATGAACTCACCAGCATTTGTAAAAATGCTGATACTCGCTTTTTAAATAGCTTGTATTCTCAAGTCAGCATTAGACAGATACATCCCCGGAGCTGTTGATGAAGATAGCTTAGTACCATGCTGTACTTATTATATTTACTTGTATTACCTTTATGTACTGTTATGTAAACCATGTAAAACTATTACTATTAATGCAATGTTTTGTTGTACTTTGATTACTATAATGCATGTGTTGTGATACTTGACATGACGTCATCCACCCCAGAACGTTTCCGCCGTTCCGGTTTTAGGGTATGACATTGAGCGAGAGAGGAAAATGAGGAGAGAGATAGAGAGAGAGAGAGAAAGAGAGAGAGAGAGAGATAGAGAGAAAGAGAGAGAGAGAGATGAATATTTATTTTATCAGATATTAGATTTAAGAAATCTTTTAATTATACTTTTATTCCTATAATACCCATGACGTAATTAATTAAGATACCCATCCTTTTTTGTCTACTTATTTACAAAAACGCCATCTTGCATCTCGACCCTTCCTTTTTTTGATCGAATGTTTCACCTTTAGTTCTGGAGTTCTCGGGAAACTTTGAGTTCTCAGATGACCATTCTTCTCTCTCTCTCTCTCTCTCTCTCTCTATATATATATATATATATATATATATATATATTATGGATCAATAAAAAGGGTTAACTAACAAAAAAATGTATAAATTTTTCATCTGGTTGAAATTTAAATTGCACTTGAAGTCTTTATTAGTTATATTATGATTCTTTTGCAATATCTTTGAAATCTTTTTGGAAGTATTTATATGTCTTTCTTTTGCTACATTAAAATTTAAACATATTAAATTATTTACTGTTGTATGTAGAATGATAAGTAAATGACAGTATGTGAAGATGTATACTTTCTAACCTGTATTTGTTGGATATGTATCACACATCCATTGACTATCACTATTTTCTTGTTATGTGAATTCGTTAATGAGATATATTATTAGAAAAATAATAAAATTTTCATTTGCTGCTTCATGAAGGAAAGAAATTGTTGACGTTATTGTAATGAAATTTTCTTATCATGTTAACCAAGTTATAAGTTGAATATATTGCATGTTTTGTTTTTTCATAATTTTGTTTGTTTTATTTAATTGAGTTTAAGTTTAGTCGGTCTTCAATATTCGATATTATAAGTAATAATTTTCGGATATCCGATTATAATATCCGAGTCTATACCCAAATTTTTGGATATCTGGATTCGGATATCTTAAATTTTGGATACGGATTCGGAAACCTAAAATCTACTATCCGAATTTTTGGATGTCCGATTTTGAACACCCCTAGGTAATGTAACACTCGATGGTTATAAGGTACTATTCATTTAGTTGTTTAAACCAGATATGTTTCTTTGAGCTTAGTGATTTTGGCCTTCCATGTGTGGGCTTAGTCGAGGCCGTACGTTGGGTGTAAGCCTGGTGTACGTGTGGGGCGTAGTTGGTCTAAGTGGACCACGGAGGCATGCACGTACACGCTGCATACAAGGATGTACACACAACGTACGTACTCAGACCCAAAACCCTAATTTTTTCGTTTCAAGCCCTATATAATGTCATTAAGTCCCAAGTGTTAGCCTCCCTATCAGCCTCTACTATCAAGAAACCCTAAAATCAAGTCTTAGCTTCCGTTGTTGAGTGTGTGAGCCTTTGGAGATATTTTGGTGTTCATTTTTGTGCATTTTGAAGGGGTTGAAGAAGATAGAAGTTGCTTAGCTTGAAGAGGAGGTCTTGGATCTAGAATCACCACCTTGTTTGCCAGCTTTTCAGGTATCAAATTCCCATCTTGATTTCTAGATGCTTAGATCTATTTTGGGGTTAAATTGTTACGTTTTTAGCCATGGTTTGGAGGGTTGATAGGATTAGGATGTCCCAAAGGCTTATTCTATCAGATCCAGGGTCTTCATGGGCTCCTTTGGCATAAAGGTGCCAACTTTATGGAGTTTAGGGGACTCATGCATTCATTAAGTCCTTTCTTAGTCCTTGTTGAGCTTTAGAGCTTCTTATGGTCATGCATGGATGTAAAGATAACAACATTATGTGATATTTCAACTTAAGGAGGTCAGATATGCATTCTGGAACAAAGTCTTAATGGGTTAGGAGTTAAATCTAGAAGTTGATTGAATTAGAAGACTACACTAGGCATATAAGCTTGTACGTGCATCGTACAAGCCTTCGAGCCAGTACGCTTAGTGTACCAGCTGAGTACGCCCAACATACTCAGTCTGATGGCATTTCGATGTTGGGCCTTAGGTTTGGGCCTCATTTTGGGCTTAGAAGGTTAGGATTTAGTTGTGCCATCTGATTTTTGGAGTTTTTGGGACAGCAACGTTATTAAGCCTTATCTAAGGCCCATGTGAAAGGATTAGGCCCAATTAAAATTTTGGCCATATTTTTGGCCTTGATAGATTGTTGAATTATGGGCCCATTAGATTATGGTTATGGGCTTCATTCTTAGACCAAGCTAGGGTAAGAGTAAAATGGTCATTTTACCCCAAGTTAGGATTGTGGTTTGGGAACTCACTAAACTTTATGCTTACGGTTTTAGTTATGTTTCAAGTACTTCCGGTTCCAAGGGGAAGAGCTCGGGTTGACTGCATCGCACACACCATACGGATTTTGTTTATGGGACATACTCTGATTTTTATGATGTTTGACATACTTATTTTATTAGGATGTATTATGAACAATGTTTTGGAATATTGTTTTTACTTAAATCAAAAATGAATTTTTTGGGTAATAATTTTTGGATATTTCTGGAAAAGAGGGGGAAGATGAAATTGAAGTATTTTGGGAGCCTTACATACATGTATTAAATAAATTACTGTCTATTTATAAATTATATCATCATTAAAAATTAATTAACATTTTTTATTTTATAGGTTCAGAAGAATGAGGGTACTAGCATATCTACAGGTAGGTGCTTGAGTGGTAGGGGCAACAACAGGAGTAGTAACATCATAAACTACCACCGTTTGCTGTTTCTTGGAGGGGCCTTGCGATGTCTGGCCCTTACGTTGTTTCCTGTGCTTTCTTTTCTCACCACTCACCTTTGTTGGTGTGGCTGTTGTTGTATCGAGATCAACTCAGTGATCTATGAGTGTCTGCACCAGGCACTTGGCGTTGTCAAAAGTGGTTGGCTTGGCAGCCAAGACATTCCCTTGCGATGGGGGTGTCAATCCCCAAATAAACCTCTCAATCTTTTTGCTTTTCGAGATGACTATTCCCGGATAGTGGAGAGCCATATCACAGAATCTAGCTGTATAGGAGGCAATGTCGGAACCCTTCATCTTCAAGTTCCATAGTTTGTGCTCTAGTTTCTGCATTTTTCCCCTTGGGTAGTATTCAGCAAGCATGAGCTCCTTCAAGCTCTCCCAACCCATAGCATTTGCTACTGGCAGGGTTAAGGATTTGAATCGACCATTCCACCAGGTCAATGCTCTGTCAGTGAAAGTGCAAGTGGCGAATTTCACCTTGTTGACTTCAAAACATGAACAAATTTCGAAGATGGACTCGATCTTCTCGAACCATCGAGTCAGAGCAATAACACTTCATTTACCATCGAAAGGTGTAGGCTTTGCGCTCATGAAGTCTTTATAGGAACACCACTTCTAGTGTCCTTGACTACCTTCCTGAATTTAAGGATGGGTACCACCTCCCAACCCACCAGAGCCACCAAGATTTATCTGTGACATCGCGGCAGTGACCGCTGCCTGGAACATGGCGGGATCAAACTCTGGAGGTGGTGGCGGGGGATTGTTGTTCTTTGTGCTGGGTCTCTTCTTTGGGGGAATCTTGTTCTAAAAATGATCAGGAAGAAGAGGATGATAAGTCCTCTGAATTGAATCAAGAAATATGAAGCAAGAAATATCTCAATAAGATGGCTAGAGTGTTCTACTAAGCGTTAAACAAGGAAAAACTACTAAAGCAAGTAATTTATCGCAAGAAAAATGAGTAGTAGCATTTTGAATTGATTCTCTGCAAAGAATTTGACTCTAGTAAACTACTCCTATAGTATTTTTGTGTTTTGTTATACCGATATCTTGTTGTATGAATACTTGGTAAGTTTTAGGCCTGCTGCATACCATAGTCACTCCCAAGCACATGTTGGTCATGTCTCGAATGAATATAGTTGATCAGGCTATATTGACCCTAGACATGATTACATAACTGCCCAGGTTTGACTACAGTGTCCAACATCAAATGCTTTTGTTTTGTTCTACGAGGTTACTATTTCTGGTTTATAGGTATACTTGTATACTCCTTGTAAAATACTTATATTTTAAAGTATATACTTTTTGTTCAGAGAACTTCAGCCCCTTAGTGTTTATAGTTGTATACCATGTAAGGTTCGATATACTCAGTTCACTATAAACAATAGCTCTGATACCAATATGTCAAACCCCCGAACCCTAGGAACAAACGGCAGAAACGTCTGAGGGTGGATGACGTCATGCATAGTATCACTACAATTGTAACATAGTAATCAAAGTAAACACAACTATTACATTATAACATGAATATTTACATCTGTTTGAAAGCGTTATTTGTACATAACAGTATATAACAAAAGTGAAAGACGTGACTCTAAAATGCTCCGTCTTCTCCAAAAGTTGGCAAGAGTACCTATCTATGGTTGTCCTGAGAATACAAGCGAGTTTGAAAATGTATCAGCATAAAGCTAGTGAGTTCATAAGCATATTTATGTAATGAAAACTAGTCACTCAATTAGTGAAAATACTTCATTTTCATTATAGGTAATTATCGTTTGTATCGGGAACCCCCGGTTATTATCAGTACACGAAATGTGCTCTGTTTGAAAACACTGGCTACCACCAGTATGTATGTAGTATGTTTTGTTTTGAAAACCCTGGCTACCACTAGTATGTATGTACTATGTTCTGCTTTGAAAACCCTGGCAACCACCAGTATGTATGTAGTATGTTCTGTTTTGTCTGGAAAAATCCCTTATTTTCCCTGGTATTTGAGTGTTTTTTACTTTAATGATTCCATGACTTGTGAGGTATAAGTATCATACTTACGTTATTTAGCAACTGTTTATAAGAGGTATATTATTATGTAAAAGAGAGTCGTACGATTGGCGAGTTTTCTAACCATGCATTAACTTGATACGACAGGAACGAACGTCGGTATCCTTTATGACATTTGTCACCTGCAGACCTGACGGTCCGACTGTAGCTAGCAGCCAGGTGCAGGGTAGTCAGTCCCGTATAGATTTATACACAAAATCCACGCTTTACCTCCAAAAATTTTGGTTCATAAGGGTAGTCCTCCACTTAGCTGATGTTTGAAAGTGTCCGAGGACAAAGTCCTCCACTTTACTACGTTGTACGTGCCCAAGGAAGAAGTCCTTCCCTTTGTTATTAAAGTGTATGAGGACGTGTCTCCCAATTAATTTTACGAAATTATGAGTAATAATATAAGTGTTCTGTCTATTCGTATGAAAATCCGATGTATATTTGGTAGAATAAAAATAATTGTACTAAAATAATTATTTATTGTTGTATTCTTGTAGTAACGTAGGATATAAACTAAATCTGTCATAGTTTGTGTATTCAACCGTGTATGTGGTTTGTAACCGTAAAACTAGTAATGAAATCCCTAAACTATACCTATTATAGTTTGGCTGTAATGTTATGTTCGAAAACTATGCAATTGAATGTAGAAAAGACCCCTCTTGCTCAGCATGGTACAAAAGGGATTAAGCATTTAAATACTTTATGAAATCCGTTGGTTTGAGTAATTACATAAGTTTGACTTGTTGAAAACTTTTGTGTTTAGTTTGTATTTACCCCTGAAAACGTTTTAAATCGTAAAAGCGTAGGGGTGTGAACTCACTGTTTAACGTAGGATTCGGGTATACGATCGGTTATGAGCGCTGACTGTCAATTGATGTTTCGTACGCAAGGGGATCCTATTAACATATAATAACACATATATGTATTAGATTAAGGTATTCCATGACAAAACATGACGGGAAACCACCCTAAGGACTTGGAAATGCTTGAACTAAGTGTCGGAACCATATATGATCGGACGAGGGAGGTGTATGGCCACAAAATCAGGGGTTTTGGTGTGTGTGCGGTCAGAGTGTGTGGCCAAGGTGTGTGTGCGGTTCCACACAAGAGTGCGCGGTCGTTCAGAGGGTGTGTGCATCCGTACATAGGAGTGTGCGGCCATACACTCCTCATTTATGCTCCAAAAGTCGACTTTTATGTGTTTTAAGGGTCAAACCAAGTCTAACTAGAAGATAGGTGTCACACCCCAAAACCGGAACGGCGGAAACGTTCTGGGGTGGATGACGTCATGTCAAGTATCACAACATATGCAGTATAGTAATCAAAGTACAACAACCATTGCATTAATAGTAATAGTTTTACATAAGTTACATTTTATAGAGACATCAAAGTAATACATAAACTAGTATAGAGACATCAAAGTAATACATTTTATAGAGACATCAAAGTAATACATGAGAATACAAGTTATTTTCAAAGTGAGTATCAGCATTTTTACAAATGCTGGTGAGTTCATAAGTATTTAGTGTCATTTGTGTAAGTAAGCATTTTATTCAAAATAACTTTATAAAAAGTAGTAGTTTAGAATCTACGGTGTACTAGCGTCCTTTCCAGAAAATCCTATATTTTCTAATTAAAAGAAGTCTTCTACCAAGACTCCACAGTGTTATGTTTTAAAGAGAAATTTTCCCTAAAATGCTATCATTACCAAAATATGGTATTTGACTTTAAAGAAAGTAGGAGAATGTCACTAGTAAAAGTACTAGGGGAAAATAACATATGCCTCAGCAGAAATACTGCTGACTAAGGAAAAAGAAATGATAGACTCCAGGAGAGTATCGAATGAATGATATGCCTGGCTCAGTCTTAACAAAAGGAAACACAGACCCCAGACGGTAAATGTACGATACGGCTAGCAAGGTCTAAAACAAAGAAACATAGACCCCAGACAGTATCAAATGAACGATACAGCTAGCAAGGTCTAAAACAAAGAAACACAGACCCCAGACAATATCAAATGAACGATACAGCTAGCAAGGTCTAAAACAAAGAGTAATCCTAAGAGTGTTGTTTTAAGAATACAGTGTTAATTCTCGTTACCTTAAGGCCATGAATTATAAGGTAAACATGGAGATACTCGTAACCATACTGATTGACACTAGAGTACTTGACGCGCTGCAAGCGTCGGAATAAATATGACATTTGTTACCCCTTGGCTTGGTAGGCCGTGGACTGTAGCTAGCAGTCAGGGTGCGGGAGTGTCAGTCTCATATAGATCTATACACACAATGCCCGCTCTCCCTACAGGAGACTCTGGTTACCAACATGACAACGGGGAAATCCGTGTCCTGAAGATGCATCTCGTATAGTGAATTCAGATGTAGGTACTGGACTAATGATAAAGACTCACAATGAACTGACACCTTTGGAATTCTCGTACTAGAAAGAGTAAATAGAGCTTCCTAACTATTCCTATAATAGATACTAGTGTCTCTGATTTATGAGTGATGAATGGACGGATGCCCTTGCTACCCAAGGGAAATGAACTGGCCGATGGAAACCTTTATGTCTATACATGTATACATGATATATAATTAATGATTAAACAGCCTTCGGACGGATATCCGATACCCACCAGACCACATCCAAACGAGGAAAAGGAAATAGGGCGAATTATCCTTCCTAAGTTGTTTAAACATTATTTATATAAATATACAAGTATGGGCGACTTTGATGAAAACTTTGGTTAAACCTTAACGCATAAGAATTTTACGGCTGGATATCAGTTTGTAAAACAGGTTTGAAAATCTTTGGAATCCTATGAACAAAAACCTTTCATAACAACTTTGAAAATGATTTGTATAATAAAGATTAAGTGAAGGAAACCCTTTGGAAAAACCTTTAACAAGAGTTGAAAGCGAGATTGAAAAATCTTAAGCCGGATAAAACATTATAACATACAAAAATCCATTTTGCTATACAGTTATCAATCACATGTGATTTATATAATAACTGTATAAGTCAACTTGTATTCCCCCCCCCCTTATATAAGCATGTAAAAACATTTAAAAGGTTAATTCAGGGGTATGAACTCACCTGTTGTAAGTGGATTGGGCTGAGGTGCCGGTTGGATACTCGGTGTCATGTAAAGACTTGAACACATTGTGTGACCTATTAACATATGATGACATATGTTTACATACAATTAGTAATTATAATACTAATTAAACATGTATACGCATCCTAATGTGCGGAAAACACTTTGGTCAAGTGCTAGGGGTGTCCCGGGTAGCATCTAAGGGTGTGTATGGCCTAGTTAGGGAGTTTACTCTTCAAGAGTAAACTCTTTATAGAGTTTACGACCCTAAGACCATATCCCCATGAGTTTACGGCCGTAAACTCATGGGTGGTGTGTTCTTGGATGCTTTAAGGTCTTATCTCACTCATGGAATTATGCTAGGCTCAAATCTAGGGCTTATGAAGGGTTTAAGGCCTCAAATGGACCATTTTTGGGAGTTTACGGCCCTGAACAAGGAGTTTACGGCCGTAAGCTCTTATATGCTCATCCCTTTGGTGTATTAAGGTCTTAAATGGTAGAGAATAAAGTTCTATGCATTTTTTCCAAGTCAAAATGGAGAAGTTAGGGCATCATTTGGGCACTTTTTGGGAGTTTACGGCCCATGGACCAATCCTAGGGGGGTTTACGACCGTAAAATCCTAATTCCAATGTTTCCTTGATGTTTAATGCCTTTACTTCAATGGCGGTTGCTTCTAGACATTTTCCAAAGCCTTAGGAGGTGTTTGAGGGCAATTCTAACACCTTAAATGATGTTCACGGCCCTTGAAGAGGGGTTTACGGTCCAAGAGTGTTCTTGGGCCGTAAACTCAAGTTTACTCTTCATATGGTAAGGTTTTGGTGTTCTAAGCTCGAAGGTGTAAGTCCACAAGTCATATCTAAGCCCTAGGAGAAATTTAGTGGGGTTTGGGGGCTTCAAAACCCCACTTAAGGGTGTTCATGGTCTAAGAGTGCTGTTGGGCCATAAACACATGAACTTGCCCCTATTTGATGTCTTAAACACGAATTTGCATGTTAACTAAGGTACACAACAAGTTAGGATAGATTACTTACTAGTTTGGGGCTCGGAATGAGCATTTTTGGATCCAAAGCAAGTTGTAGAGAGAGAGTGTAGAGAGAGAGTGGAAAGTCTCAAATGGACTCCGCTCCCCCTTATATAGGAGTTTGAGTTGGTGGCTCGGTGGAAATCTACCCGATACTGACGTTAAACGGGGCTTTTGGTCGCACCTGATTAAATGGTCATATTTCGGCTTGTTTGTAACGAAAACTTTTCAAGGGATAAATGTGGGTGTTTCTAATGTGTTCCAACCCTTATGAAGTCATAATAAAAAGTCTCAATTTAATTAACCTAATCCACATGGTTAACGGACAATTTAATAAGGCGGGTTTTCTTAACGGAAGAATAGCTTAAAAATGACGGGATAAATTTCGGGTTGTCACATCATCCCCCCGTTAGAGGGAATTTCGTCCCAAAATTCAGGTTTAGGCAAGGAAGTAATCATGAACAATCGGGTAGAGGTAGAGGGCACTTCCTATTCGGTTGGTCCTCGCACTCCCAAGTGAACTCTAGCCTATGCTTGGCGTTCTAACAATCCTTCACTTACGGGATGCGGATTCTGATTCGTTCAGTTAGCGATTCCTACAGGTGCGTCTATGAAGTTAGGGTTCCGAATGGTTTCTATCAAGACGAGTGGGATACAAAGAGTGACGTCAGGAAACCACTTTTCAAGTCTAAGGAGTGGATTGACTTGGGGTGAAACTTATGGAGTTTCCGAAGGTAGGTGTGGTCTGACGAGGGTTGGACCAATTTTGTGAGGAATCTCGGATTTTCCTAAGCTCTCGGAAGGGTAGAGCTTTTCAGTACTTAGAACATAGTGTACTTTTATGGCGAGATCATCACTGGCACGATCGCCATTTTGAAGTTCTAGAAGTTCTCTTTTACTGAGGGTGTAGTCCTTCAGGTTGGTTCTTAGAAAACTCGGGTTGTCCTTGAATTCGTATTTCCTACTGATTGGCTTTTAGAGGTTTTCTGGACCGTTCGATGAATTGGATGTCTATAGGTATCAGTTTGCTGCAGGGGTCTATCTTAATCTTCTGCAAAATGAACCTGCACTTCTGATTCTTGAGATGTTTCTAACGGAAACTCTCAGGGTCGGGGAGATAGGGTTTCACCAAACGAGTGCTTAGAATATTTTTAAACTTTACATTATCGTCTAGTTAGCGCTTTCACACTATGATTCCTAACGGGAAAGGATCATGCTCTTACTTGCCTTGCTGTTTCATGAATGGCAGGCTCTACTCAGGGCTAACTCAATACTTAGAGATTTTCTGAAGTGTTGGACTATCTCGGGAGGTGGTTCTACTATTTCTGTGCGAGATAGTATTCTTGGAACATCTATTAGTCCAGTGAATCTCTAAGACATGCCCTACTCTCTAAGGCGTTGGTTTATTCTAGTTGTGGAAAGCGTGTGCTCTTGTATAACCCATTGACTGACACCTATGCTGGCGTCAAGTCTATAATCTCTTCGGGATCTGGGTTATAAGGCTTAACGCAACCTAATTTCGCACGTTATTCAAGTATTCTTGGCTACGGAGGTTACCCTGTGGTTCTTGGTATTCTAGTGTTCATTTCGGAGCATGCAGTCTATCGTCTACAGAGCGACGGTGACTTCTTCCACGTAAGGGGCGGAGTGTCTTAGGCACTACTTGTCAGTAACAAGGAGGACGAAGTGCCTGAGTAGTGCGAGCATCCTCTGCAACTACTCTTCCGGGGGTTCTAAGTTTTATTGATTTAGTTTAAGTCTAGAAATATAGGGTTTCGTTACTCGGAACTTCTAATCTTCTCATCCACTCTTCTCAGAATTTAACTTATCGCAGCTTCTAAGGTTCCGGGATATTCACTGAGATGCTTAATTTGGGGGATTAAGCGTGAATGGATGGTCGTAGTCAATGTCCTTGACTCTTATGACTCAGATTTCTTTACTAACTGAGGGTGTTAGCTACTATGTTGGCTTAACTAGGATGACAACAAATTTCGGATTTGTGGTCATTATAGTAGCTCAACCCGCAGTGGTTCTCTTGACTCTAGCTCCTATTCTATGAGATAGGATGAAGGGTTTTACTATGAGGTTCGGGGTAGAGCTCATACTTGGCTTAACCACTAATACTTGGTGTATGCAAGCCGTATATAATTGAGGTTGGTAGGATGTTTAGTTGTGCGACTCCACCCCATACCCACAACCCAACGAGGAACAGGGAGTAGGGAGGAAGCACACATCTTAAATCTTTTTGATCTCAATTATATACCACCCTTATGCATACACTCAGTTATAGTAGTCGGTCCCACGAGTTCTATCCTCTTGATTCACGAACCTGATTGTGAGGTGCGAAGGGTCTTTCTGGGGGATCTACGGAGTAGGCTTCAGGTGGTTATCGTCTTTTGGAATACCTACAGTGTCTTTCGCTTCGGGTTCTATCTGTATAAGAAGGGGTTGGTTAACAGCGTGTGGTACCCTTCTCCTGGGCACTTCGGAAGGTTTGAAATGAGAGAGACGACTGATGAATCACATTAGTGTTCATTATTTTTAGGTTCGGAAGAACCTTAATTTGTCGAAATGGCTACGGTGAAAGTTCTTTTTACACAGCACTAGGGATTTACACATGGTTGCACTAAGTCGAACCATGATTGATAGAGGCATCAAAGTTGGCATACATCTTCATGACATAGAATGAGGCTCGATAGGGTCATGTGCTGAACGGGCACACAAGTTCTTGGCGTCTCGGGTTTCGTCCCGTGTATCACCGCCGCGGATGCTTGGACCGATAGAGTCGACGCAGAACTATAGAGGGCTGAATAGGGTACCTTTCATTAATGGATTCTCACGAGGCCTTTCTATAATCGCCTAACATATACTAGTCATGTATAATTAAGGTGGGGAGGACTGTTGACTGAGCAACTCCGCCTTAAATCCACAAGAAAACAAGGAACAGGAAATGAGGTGACATCACTCACTCTAGGTCTATCCATCTGAATTATACATGGCCGTAACGTATATATCTAGCCATTATAGTTTTACCTGATGAAATTTTAAATTTTATAACGGTGCTGCGACTTTCGCCTTAACGGGGAAGTATTTACATTTAGAATTAGCCTTTTAATGTTTTCGGTTAGTTATCTGAGATTGAGAGACGTACCAAAAAAAATGTATCGGGTTCCTTGATGCTTCTCCCCAAGCATTAGAGTTAGAATCCTCCTGTGTCTTTGTCTTTTCTTTCCGTTGGGCAATCTTACTTTAGGTGCCCAATCTCACAACATAGGTGGCATATTGGATTGATCGTCACATTGGTGGTTGATGTAATAAACTCAACCGGGGTTCTGCAGACGCGAGTGGTATGCCCCTTCATGTTGTACCTAGTACAACAGAGTTCCCGACATATACCATGATGATGGTAGCTGCGTTTTCTGCAACGGGGGAGGTTTCCTCGGTATGGTCTCCTAGGTGTAGGGATGGAAGGGTTGGCAAGGGTATTGACTGTCTCAACTCGTTGCCCTTCGAAAGGTCCTTGAGCCGAGGTACTTCTTTCCTCGTTCTTGAGCTTTCTTTTTAGTGGAGTTGGCTGAGGTTCTTGGGTGGTTGGGTATGCAGGTGTTGGTTGCTGCTGTCCATTGCTAGGATCGGGAATTCCGATAGGGCTCTTGCTAACATTGGCATTGTTAGCATTCAGATGAGCCATGACAGCTGCTACGGCTGCCGAGACTGCAGCTTGGAACGTAGCTTCAATAAACAGGAGAGTAGGTTTCTTGCTAGTGGATCGGGTACGCTTCTTCGGAGGCATGGTTTTCTTACACAGAAGGAACACGAGCTGATGAGAGACGACGGTTAACCCTGGACGTATCTATCCTTACTATATTAGGCATAAATTTTTCCCGCGCCTCGGATGTTGATTGTCTGATTGTCGACCTACATCCCTATGGTGTAGTCCAGGTATTCAAGGTAGGAGTATGGGTATCAGAAAATCCATAAGATGGGAGTCGTTGCTACTAAGTTACCTTTATACTAGGAAAGGTTCAGTCTCTGGCTTGGAAAGATTTGAGGGAAGTTCGGAAAGAAATCACAGAAGAAACAGGCTCATGAAGGCTTATGGCTAAACATTCTCAATCAAGGTTTTGAGATCCGATCTAATCGTATTACTTGCGGCGGGAAAAGGCGATTCACCTAACACATAGTGTGAGTAATGTGATCACTAACTCACTAAATTGTATTATTTTATGGGTTTATTAGCATGACGAACACGAGGAAAAGACGTTTCTCGGGTTCCATGTACTGGCTCCCTCTGTCTACCTCGTATCCTTGACTGGGATCGGCGTTGGTTTCCTTCGGGTAGTTACCTAGGGTTCTCTTCTCATATAGACATATTGAATTGCTACCCCGTCTTACTTCCAATTCCGACTCTGGGTGTCATCACTTCATGATGGATGACTGGAAATCTCAGAAGTTTAGGCGAATTTCCCACCGATGTCCCTAAAAAGGTATAGGCACTTGCTGGTTTCAATAGTCTCGTCTTGGTTCATTTATTTCCGAACTGGAAATCTTCTCAATGAACCTCTTCTTGGTCTGAATCAACTCTTCAGTCGAACACTGAAGTGGATAGGGTTTTCTACAGGGTTCGTGCGAGAATGGAAATGTCTAAAGAATCCTAAGACATTATTAAAATTTCACTGACTGATCTATATTGAGTCCTACTAAAATTACATAGGGTACACAAATCATATATAACTTAGATCCGATAGGCCTTCGAATATGTTATACTACTCTATATCCACATCCCAACGAGGAAAAGGAAATAGAGCGAAACCACACATTCTCAGTCTATGGGATCCTTATTATATATAACCTTGGAAGTGTACCCTTTGTAATCATAGGTATATCAATAAGGGATCTTTTTAGTTTTTCACACAAGGTTATCTATGGATCCTAAAATACTCCAATGGTATTATAATTTCTTGTTTGGTTCTTAACTTCTGAATACGATTCTGGGATTAATGTGAGTCTTTTAGTATTCCAAAATACTCCCATAGTATTTTAAACTTTATGTTTGGCTCTAGCATTCCTAGTTGGTAAGTCTCAGACCTTTTGCAACACCACTATCACTCCCAAGCACACGTTCATCGCATCTCAAATAAATGTAGTTGATCAGGTTACATTTATTCCAGCTTACGATTACATAACTGACCAGGTTTGACGGTAATGCTCAACATCCAAAAACTTTTATTCTTGTTCTTCTTGTGATACTTTTGTTCGAGTGTTTAAATTCTGGATGTTCTTATACTTTTAGTAAAATATGGTTATATTTTAAAATATAATTCTTGGTCAGAGTGTTTTATCTCTATGTATTTATAGGCTGTATATCTTTTATGAATTGATATACTGAGCTCACTATAAACAATGCTCTGATACCAATCTGTCACACCCCAAAACCGGAATAGCGGAAACGTTCTGGGGTGGATGACGTCATGTCAAGTATCACAACATATGCAGTATAGTAATCAAAGTACAACAACCATTGCATTAATAGTAATAGTTTTACATAAGTTACATTTTATAGAGACATCAAAGTAATACAAAAACTAGTATAGATGCAGCTCGGTTCTAGGCTGGCTTCACAAAAGCTCCCGGGTGTACCTGTCTATTGATGACATGAGAATACAAGTTAATTTCAAAGCGAGTATCAGCATTTTTACAAATGCTGGTGAGTTCATAAGTATTTAGTGTCATTTGTGTAAGTAAGCATTTTATTCAAAATAACTTTATAAAAAGTAGTAGTTTAGAATCTACGGTGTACTAGCGTCCTTTCCAGAAAATCCTATATTTTCTAATTAAAAGAAGTCTTCTACCAAGACTCCACAGTGTTATGTTTTAAAGAGAAATTTTCCCTGAAATGCTATCATTACCAAAATACGGTATTTGACTTTAAAGAAAGTAGGAGAATATCACTAGTAAAAGTACTAGGGGAAAATAAGATATGCCTCAACAGAAATACTGCTGACTAAGGCAAAAGAAATCATAGACTCCAGGAGAGTATCCAATGAATGATATGCCTGGCTCAGTCTTAACAAAAGGAAACACATACCCCAGACGGTATCAAATGTACGATACGGCTAGCAAGGTCTAAAACAAAGAAACACAGACCCCAGACAGTATCAAATGAACGATACAGCTAGTAAGGTCTAAAATAAAATAACACAGACCCCAAACAGTATCAAATGAACGATACAGCTAGCAAGGTCTAAAACAAAGATTAATCCTAAGAGTGTTTTTTTAAGAATACAGTGTTAATTCTCATTACCTTAAGGCCATGAATTATAAGGTAAACATGGAGATACTCGTAACCATACTGATTGACACTAGAGTACTTGACGCCCTGCAAGCGTCAGAATAAATATATCATTTGTCACCCCTTGGCTTGGTAGGCCGTGGAGTGTAGCTAGCAGTCAGGGTGCGGGAGTGTCAGTCCCGTATAGATCTATACACACAATGCCTGCTTTCCTTACAGAAGACTCTGGTTACCAACATGACAACGGGGAAATCCGTGTCCTGAAGATGCATCTCGTATAGTGAATTCTGATGTAGGTACTGGACTAATGATAGAGACTCACAATGAACTGACTCCTTTGGAATTCTTGTACTAGAAAGAGTAAATAGAGCTTCCTAACTATTCCTATAATAGTTACTAGTGTCTCTGATTTATGAGTGATGAATGGACGGATGCCCTTGCTACCCAAGGGAAATGAACTGGCCGATGGAAACCTTTATGTCTATACATGTATACATGATATATAATTAATGATTAAACGACCTTCGGACGGATATCCGATACCCACTAGATCACATCCAAACTAGGAAAAGGAAATAGGGCGAATTAGCCTTCCTAAGTCGTTTAAACATTATTTATATAACTATACAAGTATGTTCATGCATCTAACGAAATATAAGCATAGAGGAAAACTTTGATGAAAACTTTGGGAAAACTTAACGCATAAGAATTTTACGGCTTGATATCAGTTTGTAAAATAGGTTTGAAAATCTTTGGAATCCTATGAACAAAAACCTTTCATAACAACTTTGAAAATGATTTGTATAATACAGATTAATTGAAGGAAAACCTTTAACAAGAGTTGAAAGCGAGATCGAAAAATCTTAAGCCGGATAAAATAGTATAACATACAAAATTCCATTTTGCTATATAGGTATCAATCACATGTGATTTATATAATAACTGTATAGGTCAACTTGTATTCCACCCCTATAAAAGCATGTAAAAACATTTAAAAGGTTAATTCAGGGGTATGAACTCACCTGTTGTAAGTGGATTGGGCGGAGGTGCCGGTTGGGTGCTCGGTGTCAAGTAAAGACTTGAACACACTTAGTGACCTATTAACATATGATGACATATGTTTACATACAATTAGTAATTATAATACTAATTAAACACGTATACACATCCTAATGTGCGGAAAAGACTTTGGTCAAGTACTAGGGGTGTCCCGGGTAGCATCTAAGGGTGTGTATGGCCTAGTTAGGGAGTTTACTCTTCAAGAGTAAACTCTTTTTAGAGTTTACGGCCCTAAGAACATATCCCCATGAGTTTACGGTCGTAAACTCATGGGTGGTGTGTTCTTGGATGCTTTAAGGTCTTATCTCACTCATGGAATTATGCTAGGCTCAAATCTAGGGCTTATGAAGGGTTTAAGGCCTCAAATGGACCATTTTTGGGAGTTTACGGCCCTGAACAATGAGTTTACGGCCGTAAGCTCTTATATGCTCATCCCTTTGGTGTATTAAGGTCTTAAATGGTAGAGAATAAAGTTCTATGCATTTTTTCCAAGTCAAAATGGAGAAGTTAGGGCATCATTTGGGCACTTTTTGGGAGTTTACGGCCCATGGACCAATCCTAGGGGGGTTTACGGCCGTAAAATCCTAAGTCCAATGTTTCCTTGATGTTTAATGCCTTTACTTCAATGGCGGTTGCTTCTAGACATTTTCCAAAGCCTTAGGAGGTGTTTGAGGGCAATTCTAACACCTTAAATGATGTTCACAGCCCTTGAAGAGGGGTTTATGGTCCAAGAGTGTTCTTGGGCCGTAAACTCAAGTTTACTCTTCATATGGTAAGCTTTTGGTGTTCTAAGCTCGAAGGTGTAAGTCCACAAGTCATATCTAAGCCCTAGGAGAAATATAGAGGGGTTTTGGGGCTTCAAAACCCCACTTAAGGGTGTTCATGGTCCAAGAGTGTTCTTGGGCCATAAACACATGAATTTGCCCCTATTTGATGTCTTAAACACGAATTTGCATGGTAACTAAGCTACACAGCGAGTTAGGATAGATTACTTACTAGTTTGGGGCTCGGAATGGGCGTTTTTGGATCGAAAGCAAGTTGTAGAGAGAGAGAGAGAGAGAGAGAGAGAGTGGAAAGTTTCAAATGGACTCCACTCAACCTTACATAGGGGTTTGAGTTGGTGGCTCGGTGGAAGTCTACCCGATACTGACGTTAAACGAGGCTTTTGGTCGCACCCGATTAAATGGTCATATTTTGGCTTGTTTGTAACTAAAACTTTTCAAGGGATAAATGAGGGTGTTTCTAATGTGTTCCAACCCTTATGGAGTCGTAATAAAAAGTCCCAGTTTAATTAACCTAATCCACAAGGTTAACGGACAATTTAATAAGGCAGGTTTTCTTAACGGAAGAATAGCTTAAAAATGACGGGATAAATTTCGGGTTGTCACAATTGGAGGCCAAACTCTCACTTTGGAGGGTCTTAAAGGTGTGTACGACCACCTTATGAAGGCGTGCGGCTGTACACCTTCAAGGAATGAAGAACACGATGAATTTAGGCTTAGATCAAGATGTCTTACAAGAATATCAAGTTAGATGATAGTATACTCACGTTTTTGAATCCTTTGGAGTGTTCTTGGATGAAGGTTCTAGAGAGACAAAGTAGAGTGCAGAAAAAGGGGGAAAATAGTGAATGAAGGGGTCACCCTCTATATATAGGGGTAAGTGTGCGGCTAAAGGGTGGGTGTGCGGCCGCACACCCGTGTGTACGGCCGTACACACCTCCCAAGAGGGTGTATGGCACGATTTTGTCTCTATACGACTTGTTGACTCATTCCTAATCTCATTCCCGGATGTACTCAAACTTAGAACACTTAAACGAACCCTTAAACGACATTAAAAGGTAACGAAATCAAGTGTAATATTGATAGGATTGATCAACCTTTACAGAATAAAAGTTTCGGGTTGTCATGTCATCCCCCCGTTAGAGGGAATTTCGTCCCGAAATTCAAAAAACAAGGTACAAATCATGGATTTGGAAAAAGATGGGGGTACTTCTATGTCATTGAATCCTCGCGCTCCCAAGTGAATTCAGATCCCCACATGGCATTCCAGCGAACCTTCAATATAGGAATGCGACTTTCCTTTGTACGTTTGACCTCCCGATCCATGATTTCGACTAGTTTCTCCATGAAGTTAAGGTTCTCGGTTATTTCATTCTCATCGAGGGGATGCGTAAGGGTCTCGTCGGATAAGAATGTAACGACCCACTTTTCAAGGCCAAAAATTTCATTTTTGAATTAACAAATTTAATAAACATTTTACCAAAACATTGTCGATAAAACATCACATTACAAAATCATATTGTTGGGTCTTAAACCATAACATCAAAAGTAATGAAAATCAGAGTACAATCCCAGAAACACCTTGCGGAAACCATGTGTGTGTGATGCGCTGCTACACCGCCGGCTCCTTCCCCTTCGACGAAGAGGTACCTGAAACCAAAACCAAAACTGTAAGCACAAAGTTTAGTGATTTCCCCCATCATACCATATACCATACAATATCCTCGGTATCTTTCAACCGGTAACCTTCATCGGTATCTTTCAACTGGTAACCTTCATCAATATCTTTCAATCGGTAACCATCATCGGCATCTTTCAACCGGTAATCAACATCGTTATCTTTCAACTGGTATCCGTCATCGGTATCTTTCAACTGGTAACTGGGGACTATTTCACCCCTACCACTAGCATACAATCAACAAATATAAGCATACAGTCAGGCATATCCGGGTACTGACCTACCCTTGGGTCCTAAGGACCACTGTCAGGGAAAAATACACATAACATATCATCCAGATAAATCTCATAACCAACACATAACCAGACCAAGGTAATTATCACAAAGACCATTATCCTCTAAATACCCCTTTTTGGTAGGCCGACATTGTGGCCTTAGACTCACCCCTACTGGAAGGTAACTCAGCTCAATGTAGTGTAGTGTTTGAATTATCCTTGGCGCACCAGTCGACTCCCTACGACTCCTCGATCCGTACACGACAACCTTCAAGTCACCACACAACACCTACAACCCTAAATAGAGTTAGTCCAAGTCCATTCAAAGTCAACTTCAAGTTGACCCGACTCGCCGAGTTGGGCCGTCAACTCGCCAATTCCCTCACCCGTTACTCGTCCTTATCCACGTCTCGACTCGTCGAGTTTGGCATCGACTCGACGAGTTACTCTCTCATATGAACATCGCATGAAACTCATCTGACTCGCCGAGTTGTATGAACACTCGTCGAGTCCACCTTCATCTCATGTTCGGGAAGCAGACAACAACACCTCACAAGACAGTAAAATAGACAAGTTAATGGACATTGTTAATCATTTGGCAACCATAATCAAGCACTTTACGAAGAAAATTAACAAATGGGAAAACGAAATACAATTTGGTGTGAATGATATAGATAATGCCGATGGCAATGAAACATTATTTGGTGGTTTTAAATCGGAGTCACCCTCTACGTATGTGGAGTTGCCCCCGATTGTTGTTGAAACTAACGATAAGACAATTACATCGGTTTGTTAGGGGTGTTCAAAAATATCCGCATCCGAACATCCGATCCGAAAAATCTGAAAACCCAATCCGAAATTATACGAAAGATTGGATACCAGAAATTTCAAATATCCGAATTCAGATATCCGGTTTTTTGGAATCGGATACGGATAGTAAATTTTCAAATTTTCGGATATTTCGGATATCTAATATCTGAAATATAAGTTATGTATGTTTTAAATTATTTATATTAGTATATTAATATATATATATATATATATATATATATATATATATATATATATATATATATATATATATATATATAGGGCTAAGATCGATTGAGAACTAATAGTTTCCCGATAACCCGAGAACTAAAGGTGGAGCGTTTGATCAAAATTTACTCTTAAGGGCATGATCGTCATCTTACCCATCTCATTTAAGGTTTAATTTTTTTTGTTAGAGGAAATATTAATAAAATATTCTAAAATTTAACATAATAAATCAAATTTCAGATTTTTTAAAAATAATTTTCTATTTTTTTTAACTAAATTTTTTACTTTCTTCAGAAAACATGAATTTAAAAAAAAAATTTGAAAAACAAATACTTTTAAAAAAAACTGCATTTTTTTTAAAACTACATTTCTTTCCAAAAAAACTTCAATTAAAAAAAAACTACAATTCTTTTGAAAAACGACAATTTCTTATACTATAATATTCCTAAGTAAATCATAAAAGAATCTTATTTTTATTAATCAATCTATAAATATAATAGTATAAGAATTTTATTTCATACAAAATAAAATACAAAAAATAAAAATGCTAAAAAGATTCACAATGTTGTCATTTATTCATATCAAAATTTCTATATTTTCTTCAATTTATCACGTTTCACCTCTTCAATATTTTCCACAAATTTCTTCAAAATCTACAATAAAATTAAAAAGTAAATTGATTAATGCAAGAACACTCACAAAAATGCACATGTGTATATATATATATATATATATATATATATATATATATATATATATCATATAAGATTCACATGTGATTATATAATGTGATATTCACATCTGATTGTATATTTTAAGATTCAAATGTGAAATTGACAATAAAATTTTAAAAATTAATTAATGAAGAACACAAACACACATGTGCATATTCACTTGTCAGTTACATTTGAATCACATGTAATTCATGTGTTATTCACTTGTGATTTACATGTGAATCACATGTAATTGATATGTGATTCACTTGTGAATTACATGTGAGTTACATGTGATTGATACGTGAATTACATATGAATCACATGTAATTGATATGTGATCCACTCGTGATCTACATGTGAATTACATGTGATTCATTTGTGAATTACATGTGATTTACATGTGAATCACATGTAATTCATATGTGATTCACTTGTGATTTACATGTGAATTACATGTGATTCATATGTGAATTACATGTGAATCATAGTAATTCATAAGTGATTCACTTGTGAATTACATGTGATTCATATGTGAATTACATGTGATTCATATTTAATTAATATGTGATTCGCTTGTGAATTACATGTGATTCATATGTGAACTACATGTGAATCACATATAATTCATATGTGAATTACATGTGAATCAAATGTAATTCATCTGCGATTTATATGTTAATTACATGTGATTCATATGTGAATTAGATGTGATTTACATTTGAATTAGATGTGATTCATATATATATATATATATATATATATATATATATATATATATATATATATATATATATATATATATAATTGCCATGATAATATTGTAACAACTTTTCTAGATCTGACACCAACTAATTCTAAGGAGTCATGCAATGAGAACTTATATACAATGCAATAGCAATTGTATGTTTCATGGAATACAAACCTTCAAGCTATTAATTGAAAGTTATTTATTTAAATTATGAGATTTTACCTGAGGGTGTTTCGTTAGGAAAGGTGCAAGTCAAAACCCGAAAAAAAGCCGACTTTTCCCGGCAGAATTCATGGCCCGAAAAAATTACACATCTAATTCTTTAATTAGAAACGAAGATAAAATAGACATAAACACAAATCATCTTGCATCAGCCAATCAAATCAATAAGAATTAACCTATCTCACGATTAATAGATTAACCAATGTCTCATGTCAATTTTCACTCAAAACATCAAAAAAATATCAAATTTTGTTACGTGGATGAAATGTATGATTTTTATATACTTTCAAATTGTATGACAATAATAAAATACCAAATGGTTGATAATCTCTTTTAGCAATGTACTTCTGTAATGAAAAAAATAAGATTAATGGATCACAGAATATTTTTCTATGACAAAAGAGCACAAAAAGGTTTTAACTCTTTACCAACATAATGGTTCCCAAATTTTATTGTAACCAAATATTCAACTTTTTTACTTTTCAATACAACACCAACTTAGAAATATATATATATATATATATATATATATATATATATATATATATATATATATATATATATATATATATATATAAAGAGCACCAAGACTAATTACAACTGCCCTAAACTGGAAAAGTATGTATTTTTTATTCGAATTCCAAATTGAAAAAAAAAAAGAAATGAAAAGAAAAAGGCTTGCAAAAGTTCTTACTTTTGTTCCAGATGATATCATTCTTTCATGATATAAGAGACGAGCATAAATCTAGATATTATTCTAGAATGATAAGATCTTGCTATATATACATGACGAACATTTTAATAATTGCTTGAATCTATTATATCAAAAAACGAAAGCAGGATCAGATTTTGTTGGACAACATATTAGTTGTGTTTCTTTATACTCTGCATAGCCATCACATGAATACATGCATGTTTTTACTAGATGCAGTTTAAAATCATATTGTGGTGCACAGATATGGCTCTCTCATCCTATATTTCTCAAAATATAACAACAAAATTGTTCAAAATCCCAAATTGGAATTGGTTCATCATTCATGAACTCAAAGTGAAGTTAACCTATGATATTTCTCATTGATGCATTTCATCGAACATGTTGAGTGCAAACAAATATCTATATTTTTCGATAACACAGATGTCTATTTTTTTCACAACTAGGAATTTTGATGCTTTGAACATTGAACAATGATAACATGGTGATTAAAACTTGAAAGCATGTATGATGCTTATTTAATGACAACAAAATTTCATCAAACACTCTATACAAACCCTTCAAATAGTCAACAAAGAATTGGAAACCCTAGAAATCCCGGTTTAGGTCCATCATGGACTAGGATTTCCTTATTGGGCCTAATGGGCCAACAAGCTTCCAAATTGACTATTTTGGGCTTAGAACTCTTAAATGGGCCCTAATTGGACCCACATTCATGAAACATAACATTTTGGACCATAATGGATCCAAAATGGACTAGTTTATCTCTAATGGGCCTTATTGGGCCATAACAAATGTAACTATTCCAAATGGGCTATGAGACTCATACTTTAATTTATTTTGGGCCGTGAACCATCTCCAAAGACCTATTTGGCCAAAAAATCATCAAAATGGGCTATAATATGGATTTAAGGACAAACAGGCCCAAATACTTTCTTTCTTCTCCCTCTCTCGTCCCAACTAAAATAAATGGGGGGAAAAGAGTTGACTTTTATATGCCACCTCATATTTGTCCATTTGAAACCCATGCAAAAATCCCATACTTCCATCCATGTAAACTCAATTCACACTCTCTTCTCTTCAGTCCTCTTAATTCGGCCGAAACACACACACACCCCATCACCATTTCAAAGTTTCTTCAAAACTCTCTCTAGAACTCCTTCACTTTTCCTCAAAAATTTCGAGATTCAGAAAGGGCTACAAGGAGATATTTTCTTAATATCATAAATCCTTGGTAAGTTGTTGTTTGATCCATACTTTAACTTCTTCATTACCTAAAAAATCTCCTTTAACTCATACAAAAATTCATGATATTGCTTCTTAGAAAAAATCTAAGCCAAAGATCTTCCAAGAAGCTTGCTAGGCCGAAAAATCTCACCATTTTCTTTCATTTCTTCTTCAAAACAGAGATCCACAAGAAAAGGTGAGTTCATACCCCTCTATTTCGGTTTTCATATGTTTTATGGGGGAGAATACAAGTAAAATGTGTAGATCTATGTGTTTTTGTATGATATGTGTGATTTCTTGAATTTATTTGATAAATATATGTGAAAAATCATGATCTAGCCGAGATCCTTAACTATGATTAGGAAATATATGTGCTAAGACATCTTAAAACATGTTATTATCAAGACCAAAGAATTATACAAGTTCAAAATAAGCAAAACAAAACACGAATCCAAATTATGAACCATTTTTGACAAATTAGCAAAAGATGGGAAATTAAAGTCATTTACGGTTTTTATAAGGGTCAAAAAGGTCAAATAAGTTAAAACATGAGTTATTATAAGAATCTCGATTTTTAAAGGACTAAAAGTGTAAATTTTAGCCTAATGGGCTAAAGTTTGGGCTTTTCGGCCCTTAGGCCCAAAATTGCGAAAAAGGTGCTTTTTGAGGGGTTGAAATGGTAAAATTCTTTAAATCAAGGGGAAAAAGGGTAAACAAAACTAATTCAGGGGTGAAAATTATATATATATATTTTTTAAAACAAGGATAAAAAATGTAAAGTTTTTGGATTTTGGGCCAAAATTGTAAAAGTTGCAAAAAGTTTGGGCTTAACCGAGAAACCCTTTTCTGGAAGGGCTGAAACTGCCAAAGCATAAATTTTGAGTTAAAAACGTCACTTGAACAAGTCTATGGGTCGAAAGTGTCATGAAAATGGTTTAAGGGCTTAAAATGTCTTTTTATATATAAAGGACTAAAATTGTCATTTTTACTAAAAAGGGGCTGAAAGGGTTCAAAACAATATTTTTGAGTCAATTATTTTATTTTTAAGATATTGAGTCAAAAACACCAAATTACAACTTAAGAAAATAGAAAGACGGATATACATATAACTCAAAATATCGTTATAAACAACCGACCGGCCTCGTGCCGTTACGAATCTAAAAATCAATCTTTCTAACAGTTATACAATACTTAAAACAAATAAATATTCAAATCTTTGGGCTTGATGCTCCTAATCATGCTTATTGGGCGTTTGTGACCCATTAACATGACTTTTGGGCCCAAATGATAATAATATATGTTTATTGGGCCTTCAATGACCCAATTTCATATTTAAGGGACCCTCAATGGCATTCAAGTGTTATTGGGCCTTAGTGCCTATTAGCATTGCTAGTAAGGTCCAAATAAATCAAATGCAAACATAATAGCCATAAATAATACGTGGGATTAGTAGGACTTTGTAATCCTCTTCCCCTCGTTTATTAGGCCCACCTTTAATTCAGTAAACATATACAGGTCGTTAATCAATGGTAATCAAATTCAAGTTAGATTCGGTGAGTAATAGCGGGCGGCACCTCTATAGGTTGTTTGTAGTCTGTAGTTGTAATCAAAGTCTCCTCGAGGGAGAGCAAGAGTTTGTGTATAGATCTATACGGGGGTGACTCCCCTACACCTCAACTGTTCGCTACAATTAGACTCGGCCAGTCTAGGGTGACAAAATCTTAAGATCAACTCTGGCATTTGTTAGAATGCCAAGACAGACGAACTAGTCATTATCATGTATGGTTATAACGACTCACATAAACAAATCTAATACTATCCGAGCTATTCAAGGAAAAATCATATTCATTCGTTGTGACGGTATAACAAGTTGAAACAACTATATTTTCTGATCATAAAACATCGGGTTTTTTTGAGGAAGTCAGCATCATTCATTTGTACTTTTCAATAACTATAAGCCAAAATTTTTCATTTTTACACGCTTTGAAATCATTCATGCATAAACCTATGGATCTTCACACTTTGGTATAAACAATTGTTTTTTCAGAAAAATATCGGATTTTCTGGGTTTTTATAAAACTACACAAAACGTTTTTCACAACAACCATGCTTATGAACTCACCAACATTCCATATGTTGACGTTTTTCAAAATAACTTGTGCTCTCAGGTAACAGGTAAGCTAAAGAGTAATACCAAGTATGTTAGGGAATTATGCCTTTGGAAACTATCAAACAATTTAGGTTATGGATATGTAATGTTTAAACAATGTACTTGATGTAAACAATGTCAGTTGTGATGTATTGATGCATGGTGATGTTTATGTTATGATTCATGTATATTCATTGTGATGATATTCAATTTAAGTCATGCGAGCCCTCGGATGTTTACGCCGTCTGGTTCGGGGGTGTGACAATTTTTATACCTACAAGCAACATAAGGATTTAACTCTTTTTAAAAACATATTGACTAAACAGGTTCAACTTAACGATTAGGCAAAAACAATTTATAAAGGTCAATTTTATACCTATAATGAACACAAGGATTTAACTCTTTTTAAAAACATAATCACTAAATAGGTTCAACTTAACGATTAGGCAAAAAAATTTCATAAAGGTCAAACAATGGTCAGGAATCAACAATAGAAACATATGATACCTAACTTTGGATCGACAAGGGATCATCTTCTTCGTTGAGGTCTTCAATCCACAGTGGAGGCCGAGATGAAGTTGGCGATTACGGTGTACTCCGGGTAACGAATTGATGGAGGATAAAACGATTCAAAATCAAAGAATCTTTAGTGGAGTTTTTCTATGAAGAACATGAGATCAAGGAGTTCAGCAAAAATGAAAATTCGATCGTTGGGGGATTTCAGATTTCATATAGATTGATGATCGATGAAGATAGAAGTTGCTTAGCTTGAAGAGGAGGTCTTGGATCCAGAATCACCACCTTGTTTGCCAGCTTTTGAGGTATCAAGTTTCCATCTTGATTTCTAGATGCTTAGATCTATTTTGGGGTTAAACTGTTACGTTTTTAGCCATGATTTGGATGGATGATAGGATTAGGATGTCCCAAAGGCTTATTCTTTCAGATCTAGGGTCTTCATGGGCTCCTTTGGCATAAAGGTGCCAACTTTATGGAGTTTAGGGGACTCATGCATTCATTAAGTCCTTTATTAGTCCTTGTTGAGCTTTAGAGCTTCTTATGGTCATGCATGGATGTAAAGATAGCAACATTATGTGATATTCCAGCTTAAGGAGGTCAGATATGCATTCTGGAACAAAGTCTTAATGGGTTAGGAGTTAAATCTAGAAGTTGATTGAATTAGAAGACTACACTAGGCATATAAGCCTATACGTGGATCATACAAGCCTTCGAGCCAGTACGCTTAGTGTACCATTTGAGCACGCCCAACATACTCAGTCTGATGGCATTTCGATGTTGGGCCTTAGGTTTGGGCCTCATTTTGGGCTTAGAAGGTTAGGATTTAGTTGGGCCATCTGATTTTTGGATTTTTGGGGCAAGAAACGTTATTAAGCCTTATCTAAGGCCCATGTGAAAGGATTAGGCCCAATTAAAATTTGGGCCATATTTTTGGCCTTGATAGATTGTTGACTTATGGGCCCATTAGATTATGGTTATGGGCTTCATTCTTAGACCAAGCTAGGGTAAGAGTAAAATGGTCATTTTACCCCAAGTTAGGATTGTGGTTTGGGAACTCACTAAACTTTATGCTTACGGTTTTAGTTATGTTTCAAGTACTTCCGGTTCCAAGGGGAAGAGCTCGGGTTGACTGCATCGCACACACCATACGGATTTTATTTATGGGACATACTCTGATTTTTATGATGTTTGACATACTTATTTTATTAGGATGTATTATGAACAATGTTTTGGAATATTGTTTTTACATAAATCAAAAATGAATTTTTTGGGTCATAATTTTTGGATATTTTTGGTAAAGAGGGGGAAGATGAAATCGAAGTATTTTGGGAGCCTTACATACATGTATTAAATAAATTACTATCTATTTATAAATTATATCATCATTAAAAATTAATTAACATTTTTGATTTTATAGGTTCTAAAGAATGAGGGTACTAGCATATCTACGGGTAGGTGCTTGAGTGGTAGGGGCAACAGCAGGAGTAATAAGATCATAAACTGCCACCATTTGCTGTTTCTTGGAGGGCCCTTGCGATGTCTGGCCCTTACGTTGTTTCCAGTGCTTTCTTTTCTCACCACTCACCTTTGCTGGTATGGCTGTTGTTGCATCGAGATCAACTCAGTGATCTATGTGGGTCTGCGCCAAGCACTTGGCGCTGTCAAAAGTGGTTGGCTTGGCAGCCAAGACATTCCCTTGTGATGGGGGCGTCAATCCCCAAATAAACCTCTCAATCTTTTTGCTTTTCGAGATGACTATTCCCATACAGTGGAGAGCCATATCGTAGAATCTAGCTGTATAGGAGGCAATGTCGGAACCCTTCATCTTCAAGTTCCAGAGTTTGTGCTCTAGTTTCTGCATTTCGCCCCTTGGGCAGTATTCAGCGAGCATGAGCTCCTTCAAGCTCTCCCAGCCCATAGCATTTTCTATTGGCAGGGTTAAGGATTTAACTCGACCATTCCACCAGGTCAATGCTCTGTCAGTGAAAGTGAAAGCGGCGAATTTCACCTTGTTGACTTCAAAACAGGAACAAATTTCGAAGATGGACTCGATCTTCTCGAACCATCGAGTAAGAGCAATATTACCTCAATTACCATCGAAAGGTGTAGGCTTTGCGCTCATGAAGTCTTTATAGGAACACCCCTTCTGGTGTCCCTAACTACCTTCCTGTAATGCCCGGGTTTCAGGGCTAAGCATTTTTGACAATGTAATAGTCTAGGTCAACTATTGTAACTCTTTTTGAAGTAATAAAGATGAAATATTTTAATATTATGTGAATTATGTGTATTTATGTGCTTATTATTTAATTATAAATGTATAATTAATAAAGAATAAAAATAAGCATCAAAATTAAAGTGTGAGATAAGTCCGATATCTTTACATAAAGTTCTAGTGGTCGAAACAAGGATTACGGGGATATAAAGACTGCCAAAATCCGAGTTATAACGAATAAGTTATGGTCCGCCGAAGTTTTACGGCAAAACCGGCACGACACCGGGAGACGTAAATAGTGAATTTACGATGGAGGACTTTTTAGCCTTAGTGATCTAAATGAAAGTCTTAGAATATGTTAAACCGAGAAAATCCATAAAAAGAACGTCCGAATTTGACTTTGAATGAAGAAGTTATGATTTTCTAAGATTCGGCTTAGTAGTGCACAACCCGAAACTCGAATTTTAGTTCGAGCCATTTTTGGCGTACACGACCTAAATGAGAGTTGAAGATCTCATTAATAGGAACTCAATGGTAAAAAGATGGACGAAAACGGAGTTCGTATGAAGGAGTTACGAATTCTTCGCGGTCATTTAACAGTCTAAACGCCTCCTATTGTTAAATTTGAGATTGGTCGAGAATTAGCCGATGGAGTCTAAAGGAAAGTTATAGATCTTGATTTTACCAACGCGTGGATGTAAAAAAAAGTCGAAAACGGAGCTCGTATGCGAGAGTTATGATTTTTCTAAGTTTGAAGGCTGATACGCGATAGGGGGTGACGTGGCACCACCAGAATTGGACACGTGGCACCACCAGATGGTTGCCACATGCACCAACTCGGCGAGTAGGTCCTCCTACTCGGCGAGTCCATCAGTCAGCACCCCTATAAATAGAGGTGCCGGGCATTCACTTCTCTTCACACCTCCCAAACTCACTTTCTCTCTCTAGTTTCTCTCTCTAGCCTCCCTAACCCCCTAAAAGCTTAGGTAAACCCCATAGCACCCGAAGGAAGCCCCGAGGCTCCCGGAGTCCCGAGAAAAGAACCTTTCAGCTCGGGAACGCAGCTCCAGCGAAGCCCAGTTTTCGAGAAAACCCGCTGTAAGTGAGCTACGCCTAACCTATCTTTAGTTTAGCTTATGTTTTAATATAGTAATGTTATTAGGACCTTATAATAAGTACTTGGGCTATTATTATGGGTTATATATGTATCGTTTAACGCTTATATAATAGTAATAATAGCTAGACTATTAATTAGTCGCGGTGAATATTAGACTAAACCCTAGTGGTAATGATACTAGGTTTTGCCGAAGGAAAAGTGTGTTAAGAGTAACGAAGTGCTGTCCAAGCACCAAGTCACCACCTACTCAGGTGAGTGCATAGTTACTTTCAGCTTACACATAGATATGAAGTATTTTATATAAATTACATGCTATGTGTGCATAATATCTGAATACTTCCTATCTATGCTGGATGAACGTTTTTATACATGTTTTCGATGATTTAAACTGTATATGTATTTTATATCCACGAAAATGTTGGGGTAAAACATGGGTAGATGTAATAGGTGATGTGTTATAAAATGATGAGAGGCCTCGATGTTGATGTTGTTGATTCTGTCATCTAGTGGAGTATGGATGACGACCACGGACTCTTCTAGACAGTCCAGTGGAACGCTAGCAGGCTTGCAACCTGTAGGTGTTTGTGAACGATGTGTTCACCGGTGTACTCCATCCCCCACATGGTTGCCTTTAGGACATTTATTGTTGAGGTATCCCCTTAGCAGTTAGTGTCCATCCCGATGATGATCCTTAGACTAGGTCCCTTATGATAGGTGTTTAGGGACGTAAAGTGAGGATAACAGGAACGGGTAATCGGGTTATTGTTGAATAATTAAATTAATAAACTTATTTATTGTGTGTTGAAAAACCTATGTGCTCACCAGGCTCCCAAGCCTGACCCACTCAGTTTCTTGTATTACAGGTAGTGGCGCATGAGCATAGATGTGATGTTTGGATGAGGGATTACGGATATAGGCCTGTAGATATGAAATAATGTAGTATGGCTTATATTGTACTGTTTATGCTTTTGATTTGTACGAACATGACATCCCAAGTCTTTTAATGAAATACATTTCTATGGAAATGCTTTTGATAAATCTTTATCATATTTGTTTTGGGACAATTCCGCAACACTTTTATTTAAAATGTTACCCTGATTTTCAAACAAAGCATAAACAAAATCGGTCTTTTCTGGCTGTGAAAATGGGGATGTCACGCTTCCTGATTTTAAGGATGGGTACCACCTCCCGACCCACCAGATCCGCCAGGATTTATCTGTGACATCGTGGCAGTGACAGCTGCCTGGAACATGGCGGGATCAAACTGTGGAGGTGGTGGCAAGGGATTGTTGTTCTTTGTGCCGGGTCTCTTCTTTGGGGGCATGTTATTCTAAAAATGATCAGGAAGAAGAGGATGATAAGTCCTCTGAATTGAATCAAGAAATATGAAGCAAGAAATATCTCAATAAGATGGCTAGAGCGTTATACTAAGCGTTAAACAAGGAAAAACTACTAAAGCAAGTAATTTATCTCAAGAAGAATGAGTAGTAGAACTTTGAATTGATTCTTTGCAAAGAATTTGACTCTAGTAAACTACTCCTATAGTAATTTTTGTGTTTTGTTATACCGATATCTTGTTGTATGGATACTTGGTAAGTTTTAGGCCTGCTGCACACCATAGTCACTCCCAAGCACATCTTGGTCATGTCTCGAATGAATATAGTTGATCAGGCTATACTGACCCTAGACATGATTACATAACTGCCCAGGTTTAACCGCAGTGTCCAACATCCAATTGCTTTTGTTTTGTTCTACGAGGTTACTGTTTCTGGTTTATAGGTATACTTGTATACTCCTTCTAAAATACTTATATTTTAAAGTATACTTTTAGTTCAGAGAACTTCGGCCCCTTAGTGTTTATAGTTGTATACCATGTAAGGTTCGGTATACTCAGTTCACTATAAACAATATCTCTGATACCAATATGTCACACCCCCGAATCGTAGGAACAAACGGTGGAAACGTCTGAGGGTGGATGACGTCATGCGTAGTATCACTAGAATTGTAACATAGTAATCAAAGTAAACATAACTATTACATTATAACATGAATATTTACATATGTTTGAAAGTGTAATTTGTACATAACAGTATATAACAAAAGTGAAAGACGTGACTCCAAAATGTTGTGTCTTCTCCAAAAGTTGGCAAGAGTACCTATCTATGGTTGTCCTGATAATACAAGCAAGTTTGAAAACGTATCAGCATAAAGCTGGTGAGTTCATAAGCATATTTATGTAATGAAAACTAGTCACTAAATTAGTGAAAATACTTCATTTTCATTATAGGTAGTTATCGTTTGTATCGGGAACCCCCGGTCATTATCAGTACGCAAAATGTGTTCTGTTTGAAAACCCTGGCTACCACCAATATGTATTGTTGGATTAGTGTCTAAGGCCATAACTATTTTTGTATGTACTTGACCCGATGGTGCATGGTCCTTTTGGGTTGCCTTCACCAAAACAACTTGATAGGATGAATTATGGAGAAAAAGGATTAACTATGATTTATTAATATATTATGGGAATGATATATTAAAGGAGAAATCATATTGTTTAATTAATATTAGTCAATAATTAATTAGTAATTAGTTTTGTGACTAAAAGAGATTAATTAAACTTAAGGGACTGGAATTGTAATTATAAGATAATTGCAATTTGGGCCATGGATCGTCTTAAATCAAGAGGTGGACGAATTCTTATGGGAAGCCCATAAGGAAATCGTCAAAGGGATTGATTAAAGGAGTCTATGGGTTGCTTAGGGCTTAAGCAACCAAATTAGGGTTTCCTTGTTAGATAACCCTAATAGCCTCACTATAAATATAACCCTTAAGGCTCAAAAACGTGGGGAACTTCTTTTCTAGGGTTAGAACACGTTTTGGGCAGCCTCCATCCTCTCTCCTCTTCATCCTCTTGCTTATGGTGTTTGTGAGCCATTAGAGGAGTGACACTTGTGACTCTAAGCCTTCCAAAGTCAATTCAAGGAGAAATTGGGATTGTTATTGCTACATAACAATCAAGGTACTATCTTAAACCTAATTATATGTTAATATTGATTTCCATATGCTAGAATTAGGGTTTATAGTCTTGGATTCAAAGTATGTATAATAGAGAAACCTACATCCAAGCATTAGGGATTGTATGAGCACATAGGATGTCTTATGACCAAAACCCATCAGTGGTATCTGAGACTGGTTTCAATTGTATTGATGCATTGCATATCTGGAAAATTCGTTTTTTGGGTTTCTGGAGGCTGGACTCGCCGAGTCCATAGCTGAACTCGCTGAGTCTAAGGTGACTCGACGAGCCAACTCGTCACATGGAGGTTATCTCGGGATTTCTTGTTGTTTTTGCATTAGGATAGTTACCTTATCATGTTAGATCAATATTAATCCGATTATATGATATATTTGACTATAATTTTGATCTAATTGAAGATATTTATCAATTAATAAGATAATTGTTTTCTTATAAGATAATTGATTAATTATTTTGACTAAATTGATAAATTGTTTTGCAAGAAATCATTAAACAAATCAAATATGAATAGTTATGTGATTAAATGTTAATTTAAATTATTTGTTATTTGATCCTTGTTGTTATGAAAAGTTTCATATTTTTCCCTTTAGGTTTTATAGTTTAAATTTGAACCCAAAAGTTTTGAAATTTAAATAGTTGAAACCCTTACGTTTTGAAAAAGGTTGCAAAACTTGCCCTCAAGTTTTGGAATTTAAATTTTGATTAATAGTTTAATTTTGATGTGTATTTAAATTCTAAACTCTAATGTTTGAAATGTTTCAAAACTTGCCCTCAAGTTTTGGAATTTAAAAGTTGATTAAAAGTTTAATTAGGAATGTTAAATTCTAAAAACCCTAGTATTGTTTGAAAAGTTCAAATCACACCCTTATGGTTTTATTAATTAATTAAGGAGTATAATTATAAGAGGTTTAATAAATCCATAAAAGTTTTGGTTTACAATTTAATTGAATTAAAGGTATAATTGTTAAATTTGACCACCTAATATTTTAAAAGTATAAAATACACCCTATACTATATATAACATTAAAAGTCTAACATTATATATATGTATGAGTAAAAGTCAGTCTTACCGTTAGTAGGCCTCATTCACGAAGCTGGTCTATGAGGGGTGTTTAAGGAAATTGCCTATAAAATGGCGATTGAATGGGTATCCACTCTTACCCACCGCACTCTTGACTAGTGGAGGGTCGTTAGCCGAACGGGTAGGATAGGACGAAACCTTCCATTATAAGTATCATGAATTATCAAAGTAACTAAATGTTTTTATAAAATTCCCAATCTTAGTTACTTAGGCAAAAGTGAAATGATGCAATTCCATGAAATTACACTTTGTGCCCTTGTGAAGACGTTAGTGGAGCGTGTGTGGTTTACCGGCACACTAAATGGTTCTAAGCAAAGGTAGCAAAGGGTGACTCAATCTTTGTCATAGTTCGGTGGAGTGTGTGTGGTTTACCGGCACATCGAATAGGTGACTGTAACATGTGAGGGCACCATGTAAGTTTGCATGGTTATTCACACCCGCTTTGTGATCCTCGGCATCCCAGTCACAAACAAGAGGGGCATATCGACATTTAAACATGCCATTGAAAGTTCAATGAATCTCAAAGGATCTAGGAGTTTTCATAGATTTAAAACTTAAATTTCTTTTTCGTTTTTCGTGGTGGAAATTAGTGAATCGTCATTCACTTACCTTCAAATATTCTGCAATTAGGGTTACGACATCCCTCTCCCGAGTTGTAGAATATTGTGTTGGGTCCTAGCCTTAGTATTTCATTTGGGTGATTTACTAAGGACTCAATCTATCAACTAACTTGAATTTGTTTTCTCCCGTTTTGTAGATGTCAAAGTTTGACAACTATGGTCTTCCTAAATCCCGTGGAACAAGCTTTCCACATGAAGATGATATTCCATGATTCGATCGAGGAACAAGAGATCATACTTCACTTCCTCCTCCTCCTCAAATTATTCTCCCTAACCCACAAGTTCAAAGGCTTGAAAATTTCAAGATCACTCAAGCCCTTTTGGCAAGTAAACATAAAGAAGGAAAGTCGTTGTGTGCACACGTCCTAGGGATGAAGTCACAAATTGATAGGTTAAGAATGTTGGGATCCGTTGTCTGTGAGGAAATGGATGTTGATTGGGTTCTTCAGTCACTTCCTAACTGATATAGTGAGTTCGTAAGAGATTACTATATGATGAACCGCGACGTGACCCTTATAGATCTCGCCTATATGCTTATTGCTGCTGAATCAGCAATGGTTTGGCGCAATAGAAAAGCAAAGTTGATTGGTGAATCTGCCTTCAAGACCTCTATGGATATAGAAAATGGCAACGAAAGACATGATATGATCGAAAAGTTTGATCATAAGAGAAAGGCAATGTCTGAAGTAGTTCCATGTCATGTTCCAAAAGAGTCAATTTGCTTTTATTGCAGAGAGAAAGGGCATTGGAGACGAAGCTGCCCCATTTACCTAAGAGATCTAAGAGATGGGAGAGTCGAAACGTATGGCTCTAATATAGGTAAAATCCATTAACTAACTCTTTTAAGTTTCTATGTGATAAGATTACAATTGATGTTTTGTAGGATCGAAGTAAAGAAAGGAAGCTTAAGGGAAGAAGTGAGCAGAATCTAACCGTGAAGGAATGGATTTCGATCGCATTTCTCGAAGATTAGATTTTTGAGCTACTACTTAGAGTTAGAATTAGATTGCTAAGAAAAATGTATTAGCATAGTTTTTTAATGAATTGCATTGTAAGGACAAAATGTTTCCGCAATAAAATAAATTTTGATTTTATATTATTTATTTATCCTTGCAATGGCGTATATGAAAAATTGATGTTTGAATGTTTCTATTATTAGCAATAATGGATTTGGTTCTTTTTATGTTATTTATGAAAAGTCGAGAATTTACCAAATATGGAGAGTTTCTCATCGCCCAAGTTTCAATTGGACAGAAATTTGGAATCATGCAACTTGGTTGCACGATGAATGAGAAATTTCATATTTGGAAATTAGACTAATTCGTTGACAAAGTGTCAAGTGAAGGACTTGGAGATCGAATACACAAAGTTGCGTGTTGATCAAGTCCACCATAAGAGTAACAAAGATATTCGTCATGATTTACTAAAGGTTTAGTAAATATGATTATACTTACAAGATTAAGTGTAATTCTAAATTGATAAAAGGGTTTAGATCAATAGCAGAACGAATAAGAAGAATCAAGTAGGCAGAAAGATAAAAGTTTCTCCATTCTAAGAAGATGGGAGAGTACCTTTTATGCTTTATGATAGGTCTTAATGATTAAGAACCATATCTTAACTGATCCTCTAAGTAAGTCTTAGTACAATTGTATGTCTAAGAAAAGGAATCAAGAATTGAAGAAATGGTTAAATCAAGAAGTCAATCATACTTCGTTCCAAAACAAGTCTTAAAGTTAAGACTGTAACATTAAGTGATAAATATTAAGAAGGTTTATAACATTCATCAAATGGTGAAAGTTGTGATGTCTTGGATAAGACAAAGACCAACTAGAACCAATTTATGAAATGTTTTGATAAAAACTACACTAACTCTTGAATATTTGTTTGTCAAGAAATGGTTATTGACAAGAGAATCTTATATGTCAAGGAGCCAGTGGGAGTCTTAATGGTCTTGAAAGGTTTCAAGAACAAATCAAATAAACCTTATCGATCAGCACTAGCACACGAGTTGAGGTTTACAACCTATCGTGATGACATTATTTTGTTTCTGTGCCAATCCAATCGAGTTAATTATGCATGTGAGTTCTATGAGTTCTCATTTTGAACGCATAAACGGCAAAGCACCTTGATCAATGGAAAGTACATTGATAAGAAAAGGTGAGCTGCCTAACTACTTGGAAGACATGGTAGGCAGCTATGCTACCATAAAGGCAAGAAATCGAGATCAAGAAAGTTCGATCCATATGAGTTTGAATATGTCGTAAACTTTGGTTTTGACAAATTCACATGGATAGGAACAGTTACACCGTTTAAATATAAGTGTCATAAGATTTCCTCCTTCATGAAAATGATTGTGAGGAAATGCTTTCACTAAGAAAGATTTTAAGAAGATAGTGATTGTAAAATTGCATTCTCGAATTTGGTTATGGTTACGGTATCCCTTTCCATAATTTGAATTGTGAGGTTTGGCAATTGTTTACACACACATATGAACTATCTAAGGAAAAGGTGTATAAGTTCAAGAAGCCTTGATAAAAGATTATCAAAGCACTAAGTATTAGAAACATGAACTTAATAAATTCTATAAGCATTGTTTTTCTGAAAGTTAAGCTGTTTCTGAATACATGTCAAAGCTAGTGGGAGCATAAGTGTTATGTTTATAATAATAATCATGATAGTGGGAGCATAAATGTTATGATTGTATGATTATTAAGGCACGTATTGCAAGTTGGCAATATTAATTATAGAAAACAAGAGTCATACTTTGCAAAGTTGTAAGGGTTGTAAAGTTGTTTTGCTATAATTAAGGGAGAGAATATTATGCTTCATTTCAAATCTAAAGGATTAGGTTGAGAAATGTTAATAAATTTAGTCAAAGTTACATAGTGTGTTCTTAAAATTTTGATTATGATTACGACATTCCTCTTCACAATTCGAATTTTGAGAACATAGCAAATAAAACATTATGTGTCATGTCCCATACGCTTCGGGCATAGGATCGATTGCAAATGCTTTAATGTTTGACCATTCTAAAATTTTCCAAATGTCTAGCGCATTTAGAGGGAAAAGGGACTAGAATTGATTTTGACTAAAACAATTAAACAACTATCAAAGGACAATCCAAAGTTCGACGAGGATTGGTCGCTTGTGAGTAATTGGAAGTATAGTATTGGAAAATATGGAAATGTTTCCATATTGGATGGACCATATTGACATTATTATGAATAGATAAGATTCTATTAAGAATAAGTTGTCATATGGAAATTATGGAAATGTGTCCATATTAGGAATTGAAAATCTATGACCAGATTAGAAACTTTTATGCAAAAGGATGTTCAAAGGAATGTACTTTGAGTGAGAGACATCATATCTAAGGAATTGTCTTATTTCCGATAGATGACTTTGTAATATCATTGGCAATAGTCTTTGTGACTTTGGTGCAGTGATATTACGAAAGGATCATTGCATAAAATGTTAGAATCTAGCATATTCTATAAGTAGCAAGAATTTGATATTCTTACACTTATGAAAAGGATTTGGAGTTGTGAAATGAGAATGATTGGAAATGTGCTCAATTTGGTCTATTTCACAAAAGTAAGAACCATAGGTAAACATTGTGTGCATGCTAAGAGCATGGGATAAGTGTAATAATTCAAGTAAGAAGTTGATTACCCGAAACGACAAATAATGAGTAATCGATATGGTGATAAATAAAAGGTGTTTTATTTATACTCAAAGGTTTGAGGCCATATGGGATTAGTATTATTCTTGTGTTTCACATTTGCATGTTTTGACTTCCAGAATAATTGAATTTATTAAGAATAATCGAATTATTCGAACGGGCCACAGTCGTTCATATGTTGGAAGTAGATATGAATGAAGACTGTCGTGAATTGGTATGTGGATTGTCTAAAAGAGTATTAGACATAAGAAAATGTTTGCTGCAACGTTCATGAGTGCTTATGAATATGAATTTGAGCATTGGATTAAACCCATGCTCACTTGGATCACTCCATGAATTGTATCACGAGTGATTGGTGAGACGATAACATCTTATATTCTTGAAACCGAGATGTGTGAGTTGTATCTTGCAAATCGGTTGCACATTGATAATATGTAAACGCACTAGTAACTTGGTGTTATAAAACATATTGTTGTGTGTTATTCGGTGAGTAAGTGCAAGCAAGCATTGTATCAAATTTTATCTTTTCCTTTTATCCAAGGTAGGATAAAAGCAATATCTTTGGGCCCTTCGATGATTTAGTGATGACAAACGTAAATGCTCGGCCAGGCTAGGGCTAATTTGATTTGTTCAGTTAGTCTGTCGTCATAAATCGGAAATCGAGATATAGTACAAAGAGAATGATTTAAAATCATCTCTCATATGATATCTAGAATGGAGGAATATATGATCCCTTATCTAAGGACACGCGTATCTGATAGGATCAGAGTTGACAGCGGCTTTGGAAAGCTGCGATTGCAGATCAGGATCTGAAGTCATACGCAGAATAATTATTAGACTTATCCAAGTGGGAGACTGTTGGATTAGTGTCTAAGTCCATAACTATTTTGGTATGTACTTGACCCGATGGTGCATGGTCCTTTTGGGTTGCCTTCACCAAAGCAACTTGATAGGATGAATTATGGAGAGAAAGGATTAAATATGATTTATTAATATATTATGGGAATGATATATTAAAGGAGAAATCATATTGTTTAATTAATATTAGTCAATAATTAATTAGTAATTAGTTTTGTGACTAAAAGAGATTAATTAAACTTAAGGGACTGGAATTGTAATTATAAGATAATTGCAATTTGGGCCATGGATTGTCTTAAATCAAGAGGTGGACGAATTCTTATGGGAAGCCCATAAGGAAATCGTCCAAGGGCTTGATTAAAGGAGTCTATGGGTTGCTTAGGGCTTAAGCAACCAAATTAGGGTTTCCTTGTTAGATAACCCTAATAGCCTCACTATAAATATAACCTTAAGGCTCAAAAACGTGGGGAACTTCTTTTCTAGGGTTAGAACACGTTTTGGGCAGCCTCCATCCTCTCTCCTCTTCATCCTCTTGCTTATGGTGTTTGTGAGCCATTAGAGGAGTGACACTTGTGACTCTAAGCCTTCCAAAGTCAATTCAAGGAGAAATTGGGATTGTTATTGCTACATAACAATCAAGGTACTATCTTAAACCTAATTATATGTTAATATTGATTTCCATATGCTAGAATTAGGGTTTATAGTCTTGGATTCAAAGTATGTAGAATAGAGAAACCTAGATCCAAGCATTAGGGTTTGTATGAGCACATAGGATGTCTTATGACCAAAACCCATCATGTATGTAGTATGTTCTGTTTTGAAAACCCTGGCTACCACCAATATGTATGTAGTATGTTCTATTTTGAAAACCCTGGCCACCATCAGTATGTATGTAGGGGGTGTTTGGGGTATCTTTTCAGAGGGCAAAAGATCTTTTGGCAAAAGTTCCAAAAAGCTAGGTTTCCCTGACTTTTCCAAAAAGTCAGTTTTCCTTCTTTAAAAAATCTAAAAGTAGCTTTTAAGGAGCTTTCCCCAAACATCTTTTGTTTGATATCTTTTCCCAAAAGTTCTTTTACCCTCTCAAAAGATATCCCAAACACCCCGTAGTATGATATGTTTTGTCTTGGAAAATCCCTTATTTTCCCTGGTATACGAGTGTTTTTTACTTTAATGATTCCATGAATTATGAGGTATAAGTATCATACTTACGTTATTAAACAACTGTTTATAAGAGGTATATTATTACGTAAAAGAGAGTCGTACGATTGGCGAGTTTTCTGACCATGCATTAACTTGATACGACAGGAACGAACGTCGGTATCCTTTATGACATTTGTCACCCGTAGACCTGACGGTCCGACTGTAGCTAGCAGCCAGGTGCGGGGCAGTCAGTCCCGTATAGATCTATACACAAAAGCCACACTTTCCCTCCAGGAAATTTTGGTTCGTAAGGGTAGTCCTCCACTTAGCTGATGTTTGAAAGTGTCCGAGGACAAAGTCCTCCACTTTACTATGTTGTATGTTGCCAAGGACGAAGTCCTTCCCTTTGTTATTAAAGTGTATGAGTACGTGTCTCCAGTTAAGTTTACGAAATTATGAGTAATAATATAAGTGTTCTGTCTATTCGTATGAAAATCCGATGTATATTTAGTAGAATAAAAATAATTATACTAAAACAATTATTTACTGTTGTATTCTTGTGGTAACGTAGGATATAAACTAAATTTGTCATAGTTTTTGTATGCAACCATGTATGTGGTTTGTAACCGTAAAACTGGAAATGAAATCCCCAAACTATACCTATTATAGTTTGGCTGTAATGTTATGTTCATGAAATGTTCAGAAACTATGCAATTGAATGTAGAAAACATCCCTCTTGCTCAGCATGGTACAAAAGGGATTAAGCATTTGAATACTTTATGAAATCCATTGGTTTGAGTAATTGCATAAGTTTGACTTGTTGAAAACTTTTGTGTTTAGCTTGTATTTCCCCCTGAAAAATGTTTAAAATCGTAAAAGCATAGGGGTGTGAACTCACTGTTTAACATAGGATTCGGGTGTACGATCGGTTACGAGTGTTGACTGTCAATTGATGTTTTGTATGCAAGGGGATCCTATTAACATATAATAACACATATATGTATTATATTAAGGTATTCCATTACAAAACATGACGGGAAACCACCCTAAAGACATGGAAATGCTTGAACTAAGTGTCGGAACCATAAATGATTGGACGAGGGAGGTGTATGGCCACAAAAACAGGGGTTTTGGTGTGTGTGTGCGGTTGCACACAAGACTGTGCGGCCATACAGTGGGTGTGTGTGGCCGTACACAGGAGTGTGCGGTCGTACACTCCTCATTTATGCTCCAAAAGTCAATGTTTAGGTGTTTTAAGGATCAAACCAAGTCTAACTAGATGACAGGGGGCCAAACTCTCACTTTGGACGGTCTTAAAGGTGTGTACGACCACCTTATGATGGTGTGCGGCCGTACACCTTCAAGGAATGAATAACACGATGAATTTAGGCTTAGATCAAGATATCTTACATGAATATCAAGTTAGATGATCGAATACTCATGTTTTTGAAGCCTTTGGAGTGTTCTTAGATGAAGGTTCTAAAGAGAGAAAGTAGAGTGTAGCAAAAGGGGAAAAGAGTGAATGAAGGGGTCACCCTCTATATATAGGGGTGAGTGTGCGGCTGAAGGGTGGGTGTGCGGCCGCATACCCGTGTATACGGCCGTACACACCTCCCAAGAGGGTGTATGGCCGAATTTTGTCCCTATACAACTTGTTGACTCATTCCTAATCTCATTCCCGGCTGTACCCAAACTTAGAACACTTAAACGAACCTTTAAACGATGTTAAAAGGTAATGGAATCGATTTTAATATTCATAGGATTGATCAACCTTTACAGAATAAAAGTTTCGGGTTGTCTCACATTACTAGTTGAGTAAAACTCATAAGCTAACTACAACTCGAAGATCATACATATAAAAAAACTAAGATACATAGTAAACGTACAACAACAATAATTAACTTAAAGGAATTGCAATGTGTACTTCTATTTCTCCATTGTTATATAATCATCCCTAATTCTTACTTTTTCTTCAAGACGACCTTTTTCTAACCAAGATCTATCATCTTTTCATCAGTGTCAGCAAGCCATTTTTTTCATTTTGATAGTCTTCTTAGTCTTTTTTTATTGATTCTTCATGCTCTTTGATTTTCTTTTTATTAACTGGTATCCGTTCTTTAGCCTCTTTGCACTCTGTCACAATGACGTGACGACATTTAGTGAGAGCCCATGATGATTCTTTACCTTTTTTTATTCTTCATCCAATTCTAATTGTTTCAAAGTTTCATCGGACATATATGGCCCGTTCGAAGAGGGTGTAACAAAAGGGTTGATCGGACCACTATAGGAACATTTAACTTCCTCGTACGAGCAAATTTGGAAATTTAAAGATGAACTTATATTACAATTCAGAAAAGATCTAACTCTATAGTAGGAATGCAATGATTATCTATGTAAATTTATAAACCCTTCAACTCCACAGAGCAGTTTGTCATTTCGCTAAGCTGTTTGTCAGTTCAAAGAGTTGTTTGTCAGTTCCACAGTCGTTTATCTTATTTAATTAATCATTTATTCTTCAAAAAAAAACTCACACCTATATTCTAAAATGGCATGTAATGTACCAACTATTTCTAATGCAGCGCCATCGTCTGATGCTCCACGTCCATGGACGACAATAAAGTAGTTGATGGTCCTAACATGATGTTAGACGAATGTTTATGAGGGTGTAACACCAATAGCTCCCTCACATTTCCTTGTAGGTGATGAATGGATCCGCATAACATGTTTTTTCAACCATGAGATAGGAGAACGACAACACCAACTTAAAGAAGATATTGTTAGTAAGTGGATGGAATTAAAGGAAAAAATCACAAAAATAGGAAATATTATTACGCAGATGATGAAGAACTTTTACAATTTGTTAAAGATCATTACATGAATGAGCGTGATAGAAGTGAGTTCAAATATGAGGATGTTTTGGATGTGGTTAGAAATAACCAGAATTTCATGTAGACGGTTGTTTAATGTGTAATATTTTTTTTAATGTTTGCTACTGCTTTATCTTATTATTTGTAATGTTTTATTTTTTCATATATTTGTAATGTTTGTGTTTTCCGTTTCCATGTATTTGTAATGTTTGTGTTTTTTGTTTCCATGTATTTGTAATGTTTTTAGTTTTTGTTCCATGGAATAAAATAGAAAACAACTCAAGTTATTTCGTAAATGACGTAATAAAAACCAAATACAAAGCAGTACATATAAATAAGCTGATAATAACCAAATACATCTAAATAACCTAATAAAACCCAAGTACATACAAATAACCTACTACAAACCTAATATGAATTAAAAATGTGGGATATCTTTTATAAGATTCTAAGGGGATTCATACTCGAAATCCGACCCGTCGCTAATGGATTTGTATTCCTCTTTCGCCACCTCCAAGATCACTTCCTCATTTTCATTCAGCCATGTCTCATCAATTTTGTTATAAATATCATTGAATAACAAGATTTTTGTTTTTACTTCATACCATTTTGATATGATATCAATGGTGTTACAATAGTTTTATGCTGTGGTTTGAGGGTCCGCGTTGAAGGTATATATTAAATGGGTGGATCTTTCATAGTGAAGTTCTCGTAGACATTAATATTTGCATGACTTAGACGTAGGTTCTCCTCAGCGCTCCATGCTCTGGAACCCATTATGACTGAAAATATGTGTTGGGTTTTAAATGTATTGTGTCAAATATATGTGCTAGTATAGTCTCTTTTACCAGTTTGGGCCTGTCCATTCACGATTTTTCTTTGCTAGGGTTAGACTATTTATAGTGTATGCATGTATCAATTAGGGTTAACGTTTTGGTCGCCCTACCTACCTCTCATAGAGATGTTCTTTCTTGAACTCTTCTAGAGCTATTATAATCAAAGCATTCGACACCTTTTTGATCTTTATTCTTGTCATTCAATTCTTGTTATTTATTATAGAATCTATCGATCTATTTATTGTTTTCACAATTGGTATCAGAGCAGGAGATAGTGTAACTCATATGCTACTCTTCTGTTGAGTTCTATTAGGGTTTGGTGTTATACATGGATTTGTAATTATCTTCCCGGTCATTTCTATTGATTGTAGAGTTCAGATCTAGATCTTTAGTTTTTACCCTAAACTCGAGTATCATTTTACACATTTGATTCTATATCCGTTTCCGTGAATTCTAGACATAATACAGAACGAAGATCTTATACTCTTTGGTTCAATCTCTCTAGCAATATTGGATCCACAATAAGGATTCCAATCCAATTCCCGAAATATTATGAAGTATGGTTGTTGCACTTTGAAATTATGTTCTCAGTATTGAAGAACATGGTTCCACAATTTTGCAAGCGATGACGCAGGAGATGTTCACGCACATGGCGACCAAGAGAGTAATTGCAACTCAGGCTGATTACAATGTGCTTCTTGTTGAACATACTAATGTTCCTTAGGATGAGAAAGATAATCTAATGTGAAACATAAAGGGGATGAGAATTATAAGGTTTGCTCTTCCTCCAGACACTTTTCGTCTTGTGAGTGCTTGTAAATCTGTGAAAGAAATATAGGACAGATTGAAGGAGCTTTATTCAAGTGACATTGAATTGGAACATTTTGTGCAAACTCTTCTTGTAGTGGTGTTAATCATGATGTATTATGTGGAATTGATGTGATCTAGTCAATCATTATAGGAATCATGAACACAAGGAGTAAATAAATTTGGTTTAAGCTCTCATTAGATCTATAAAGAAAATACAAAGTGGGTCTTGTACAATTATCTCTCTAGTTTAACTCTCCAAATGAACATTACATAAACGAGTGTCACTCACTTCCTATTTATAGGAAAGACAACTCGTTACACAATACAAGAGGGTAAGCACAAATTACATCGAAGTGTAACTTTGCACCCTAACATTCTCCCCCATAAAGTTAGAATTAGATATTTCGGCTTTAATATCAAACGAGCTCACGCGATCAAGACCAACTCCACCATGAATTAATACCAGTCTTCAAATCCGCAAATGAATACCGGAGAAGCTTCGAATACACACTCTTCATTCTCCAAATTTTTATAATAAAAAAGTCATTATAAAACCAATTAAGGCTGAGAAGCACCCGAGGAATAATCTTCACAAAACTCCCCTTTGATGTGTGCCAAAAATGAAACCACAAAAAACTTGCACGGAAAAATAATCACGAAAAAGTCATGAAATTTTTCCAAATTTATGGAAATTTTTTACTTTTGGGTGAGAGTTGCAAGAATTTTGAAAATCCGGGGTAAAAACTGCCACTTTCAGAATTCTACAAGGTCTAAACTTGAAACTTCTTCACATTCCTACAAAATCTCGAATTTATACCCTAATGTCAAATATGGGTATAAACTCCCAATCTCAACAAAAGTGTAAGCACTCGAATTTGAAATATTTTACTTGTTGGATTAGTGTCTAAGTCCATAACTATTTTGGTATGTACTTGACCCGATGGTGCATGGTCCTTTTGGGTTGCCTTCACCAAAGCAACCTGATAGGATGAATAATGGAGAGAAAGGATTAAATATGATTTATTAATATATTATAAGAACAATATATTAAAGGAGATATCATATTGTATAATTAATATTAGTCAAGAATTAATAAGAATTAAGTTTGTGGCTAAAAGAGATTAATTAAACTTAAGGGACTTGAACTGTCAATTGTATGATAGTTGAATATTGAGCTAATGGACTCCATAATTAAAGGGGTGGACGAATTCTATGGGGAAACCCATTAGAAATCGTCCAAGGCCTTTAAGGAAGGAGCCTATGGGTTGCTTAAGGCTTAAGCATCCAAATTAGGGTTTCCTTGTTAGTTAACCCTAATAGCCTCACTATTTAAAGAACCCTTATGCCCCAAAAACGTGGTGAACTTGTTGATTAGGGTTTCCACACGTTTTGGGCAGCCTCCTTCTCTTCTCTTCTTCATCCTCTTGCTCTTGGTGTTTGTGAACCATTAGAGGAGTGACATTTGTGACTCTAAGCTTTCTAAAGTCATTACAAGGTGGAATTGTGATTGTTATTGCTACATAACAATCAAGGTAATATCTTAAACCCATTCTTATGTTAATATGATTACTTGTATGCTAGAACTAGGGTTTATAGTCTTGGATGAATTGCATGTTCAATAGAGAAACCTAGATCCAAGCATTAGGGTTTGTATGAGCTCATAGGATGTTCTTATGGCTAAAACCCATCAGTGGTATCAGAGCCTTCATTGGTTTCTATTGTATTGATGCCTTGTATGTTTGTTCAAGTTGCAAAATTCGATTTTGGTGAGTCTGCCTGATGAACTCGACGAGTCCCATTGTGGACTTGGCGAGTAGGCCCCTACTCGGCGAGTCCATAGGTGTACTCGGCGAGTTCGAGCGTCAGAAAGAGGGGATTTTGGGATTTCTTGTTGTTTTTCTCATGGATACTTGCCTTATCTGTTTTAGATTATTAAAATCCGATTTTATACATATTTATGAGTATATCCTTGATTAAACAAAAGATAATTACCAATTGATTAGATAATAACTTCCTTATATGATAAAGTTTTATTATTTGTATTAATTGGGTAACTTACTTTGCAAGAAATTGAAATTAGGTCAAATATAGATAATGATAAAATAAATTGTTTAATTTATATTATTTGTTATTTGATCCTTGTGTTATGAATAGTTTCAATTTTTCCCCTTTAGGTTTTATAGTTTAAATTTGAACTCAAAATACACCCTATACTATATATAACATTAAAAGTCTAACATTATATATATGTATGAGTAAAAGTCAGTTTTACCGTTAGTATGCCTCATTCACGAAGCTGGTCTATAAGGGGTGTTTAAGGAAATTGGCTATAAAATGGCGATTGAATGGGTATCCACTCTTACCCACCGCACTCTTGACTAGTGAAGGGTCGTTAGCCGAACGGGTAGGATATGACAGAACTATCCATTATAAGTATAATGAAGTACAAAAGTAACTAAATGTTTTACAAATTCCCAATCTTAGTTACTTTAGGCAAAACTTAATTGATGCAACTCCATGAAATTACACTTTGTGCCCTTGCGAAGACGTTAGTGGAGCGTGTGTGGTTTACCGATACACTAAATGGTTCTAAGCAAAGGTAGCAAAGGGTGACTCAATGTTTGTCATAGTTCGGTGGAGCGTGTGTGGTTTACCGGTACATCGAATGGGTGACTGTAACTTGTGAGGGCACCATGTAAGTTTGCATGGTTATTCACACCCGCTTTGTGATCCTCGGCATCCCAGTCACAAACTAGAGGGGCATATCGAGATTTAAACATGCCATTGAAATGTTCAATGAATCTCAAAGGATCTAGGAGTTTTCATAGATTTAAAACTTAAATTTCTTTTTCGTTTTTCATGGTGGAAATTAGTGAATCGTCATTCACTTACCTTCAAATATTCTGCAACTAGATTACAACATCCCTTTTCTAGGTTGTAGCGTATTGTGTTGGGTCCTAGCCTTAATATCTCATTTGGGTGATTTATTAAGGACTCAATCTATCAACTAACCTGAATTTATTTTTTCTCCTGTTTTGTAGATGTCAAAGTACGACAACTATGGTCTTCCCAAATCCCGTGGAACAAGCATTCCACATGAAGATGATATTCCACGATTCGATCGAGGAATAAGAAATCATGCTTCACTTCCTCCACCTCCTCCAATTATTCTCCCTAACCTACAAGATCGAAGAATTAAAAGGTTCAATGTCACTAAAGCCCTATTGGAAATGAAACATGAAGATGGTAAACCCATGTGTGCCCACGTTCTAGGAATGAAATCACACATCGATAGGTTGATAATGTTGGGTGCGTCATTCCCTGATAAGTTGGCTGTGAACTGGGTTCTACAATCACTTCCTGAATCATATAATGAGTTCAAAGGTAAGTATTATATGATGGATCATGACGAGAACCTCATTGACCTAACTTACCTGCTCATTGCTGCTGAATCAGAAATGATTTGGCAAAGAAATGGAGCATATTTGTTAGGAAAGTCAACCAACCATGCTTCCGAGGACGTTCTAGGAGAATCGACCTGTGTTTACTGCCAAGAGAAAGGGCGTTGGATACAAGTCTGCCCTAAGAGCCTGAAGAGTCCAGAAGATGGGAGAGTCAAAAAGTATGGCTGTACTTTAGGTAAAATCCACTATCTAACTCCATTAAGTTCCTATTCATTGATTCTTAATACATAATGTGATAAGATTGCATTTGAATGTTTTGCAGGATCAGTGAAAAGAGAGGAAGATTGATGAAAGAGCAAGATGAGTCTAATCACGAAGAAATGGATCTCGATCGCATGGATTCGAAGATTAGATTTGATCTTAGAAAGTTATGATAGAGTTGTTAGGAATATTTGATTACATAGTTTTTCAGTTGATTTTTCATTTTAAGGACAAATGTTTTCCGCTGCTTTTATGAATAAAATAAATTTTGATTTGACTCATTTATTTATTTATTTATTTCCTTGCAATGAAATCGTTATGAAAAATTGATGTTCGCATAATTCTACAACAAATGGATGTGATTCTTAATAGTGGAAATGTCAAGAATTTACCAAATAGGGAAAGTTTCTCATCGTCCAAATTTCAAGTGGACAGAAACTTGGAATCATGCAACTTGGTTACATGATGAATGAGCATTTTCATATTTGGAACTTAGACTAATTCGTTGACAAACTGTCAAGTGAAGGACTAGGAGATCGAATACACAAAGTTGTGTGTTGATCAAGTCCACTGCAAGAGTAACAAAGATATTCGTCATGATTTACTAAAGGTTTAGTAAATATGATTATACTTATAAGATTAAGTGTAATTCTGAATTGATTGAAAAGGTTTAAATCAATAGCACAACGAATAAGAAGAATCAAGTAGGCAGAAAGATAAAAGTTTCTCTATTCTAAGAAGAAGGGAGAGTACCTTTTATACTTTATGATATGTCTTAATGATTAAGAACCATATCTCAATTGATCCTCTAAGTGAATCTTTGTGCAACTGTATGTCTACGAAGAGGAATCGAGAATTGAAGAAATGGTTAAATCAAGAAGTCAATCATACTTCGTTCAAAAACAAAATCTTAAAGTTAGGATTGTGACATTGAGTGACAAGTCTTAAGAAGGTTTACAAAACTCATCAAATGTTTTTTCAACCATGAGATAGGAGAACGACAACACCAACTTAAAGAAGATATTGTTAGTAAGTGGATGGAATTAAAGGAAAAAATCACAAAAATAGGAAATATTATTACGCAGATGATGAAGAACTTTTACAATTTGTTAAAGATCATTACATGAATGAGCGTGATAGAAGTGAGTTCAAATATGAGGATGTTTTGGATGTGGTTAGAAATAACCAGAATTTCATGTAGACGGTTGTTTAATGTGTAATATTTTTTTTAATGTTTGCTACTACTTTATCTTATTATTTGTAATGTTTTATTTTTTCATATATTTGTAATGTTTGTGTTTTCCGTTTCCATGTATTTGTAATGTTTGTGTTTTTTGTTTCCATGTATTTGTAATGTTTTTAGTTTTTGTTCCATGGAATAAAATAGAAAACAACTCAAGTTATTTCGTAAATGACGTAATAAAAACCAAATACAAAGCAGTACATATAAATAAGTTGATAATAACCAAATACATCTAAATAACCTAATAAAACCCAAGTACATACAAATAACCTACTACAAACCTAATATGAATTAAAAATGTGGGATATCTTTTATAAGATTCTAAGGGGATTCATACTCGAAATCCGACCCGTCGCTAATGGATTTGTATTCCTCTTTCGCCACCTCCAAGATCACTTCCTCATTTTCATTCAGCCATGTCTCATCAATTTTGTTATAAATATCATTGAATAACAAGATTTTTGTTTTTACTTCATACCATTTTGATATGATATCAATGGTGTTACAATAGTTTTATGCTGTGGTTTGAGGGTCCGCGTTGAAGGTATATATTAAATGGGTGGATCTTTCATAGTGAAGTTCTCGTAGACATTAATATTTGCATGACTTAGACGTAGGTTCTCCTCAGCGCTCCATGCTCTGGAACCCATTATGACTGAAAATATGTGTTGGGTTTTAAATGTATTGTGTCAAATATATGTGCTAGTATAGTCTCTTTTACCAGTTTGGGCCTGTCCATTCACGATTTTTCTTTGCTAGGGTTAGACTATTTATAGTGTATGCATGTATCAATTAGGGTTAACGTTTTGGTCGCCCTACCTACCTCTCATAGAGATGTTCTTTCTTGAACTCTTCTAGAGCTATTATAATCAAAGCATTCGACACCTTTTTGATCTTTATTCTTGTCATTCAATTCTTGTTATTTATTATAGAATCTATCGATATATTTATTGTTTTCACAATTGGTATCAGAGCAGGAGATAGTGTAACTCATATGCTACTCTTCTGTTGAGTTCTATTAGGGTTTGGTGTTATACATGGATTTGTAATTATCTTCCCGGTCATTTCTATTGATTGTAGAGTTCAGATCTAGATCTTTAGTTTTTACCCTAAACTCGAGTATCATTTTACACATTTGATTCTATATCCGTTTCCGTGAATTCTAGACATAATACAGAACGAAGATCTTATACTCTTTGGTTCAATCTCTCTAGCAGTATTGGATCCACAATAAGGATTCCAATCCAATTCCCGAAATATTATGAAGTATGGTTGTTGCACTTTGAAATTATGTTCTCAGTATTGAAGAACATGGTTCCACAATTTTGCAAGCGATGACGCAGGAGATGTTCACGCACATGGCGACCAAGAGAGTAATTGCAACTCAGGCTGATTACAATGTGCTTCTTGTTGAACATACTAATGTTCCTTAGGATGAGAAAGATAATCTAATGTGAAACATAAAGGGGATGAGAATTATAAGGTTTGCTCTTCCTCCAGACACTTTTCGTCTTGTGAGTGCTTGTAAATCTGTGAAAGAAATATAGGACAGATTGAAGGAGCTTTATTCAAGTGACATTGAATTGGAACATTTTGTGCAAACTCTTCTTGTAGTGGTGTTAATCATGATGTATTATGTGGAATTGATGTGATCTAGTCAATCATTATAGGAATCATGAACACAAGGAGTAAATAAATTTGGTTTAAGCTCTCATTAGATCTATAAAGAAAATACAAAGTGGGTCTTGTACAATTATCTCTCTAGTTTAACTCTCCAAATGAACATTACATAAACGAGTGTCACTCACTTCCTATTTATAGGAAAGACAACTCGTTACACAATACAAGAGGGTAAGCACAAATTACATCGAAGTGTAACTTTGCACCCTAACATTCTCCCCCATAAAGTTAGAATTAGATATTTCGGCTTTAATATCAAACGAGCTCACGCGATCAAGACCAACTCCACCATGAATTAATACCAGTCTTCAAATCCGCAAATGAATACCGGAGAAGCTTCGAATACACACTCTTCATTCTCCAAATTTTTATAATAAAAAAGTCATTATAAAACCAATTAAGGCTGAGAAGCACCCGAGGAATAATCTTCACAAAACTCCCCTTTGATGTGTGCCAAAAATGAAACCACAAAAAACTTGCACGGAAAAATAATCACGAAAAAGTCATGAAATTTTTCCAAATTTATGGAAATTTTTTACTTTTGGGTGAGAGTTGCAAGAATTTTGAAAATCCGGGGTAAAAACTGCCACTTTCAGAATTCTACAAGGTCTAAACTTGAAACTTCTTCACATTCCTACAAAATCTCGAATTTATACCCTAATGTCAAATATGGGTATAAACTCCCAATCTCAACAAAAGTGTAAGCACTCGAATTTGAAATATTTTACTTGTTGGATTAGTGTCTAAGTCCATAACTATTTTGGTATGTACTTGACCCGATGGTGCATGGTCCTTTTGGGTTGCCTTCACCAAAGCAACCTGATAGGATGAATAATGGAGAGAAAGGATTAAATATGATTTATTAATATATTATAAGAACAATATATTAAAGGAGATATCATATTGTATAATTAATATTAGTCAAGAATTAATAAGAATTAAGTTTGTGGCTAAAAGAGATTAATTAAACTTAAGGGACTTGAACTGTCAATTGTATGATAGTTGAATATTGAGCTAATGGACTCCATAATTAAAGGGGTGGACGAATTCTATGGGGAAACCCATTAGAAATCGTCCAAGGCCTTTAAGGAAGGAGCCTATGGGTTGCTTAAGGCTTAAGCATCCAAATTAGGGTTTCCTTGTTAGTTAACCCTAATAGCCTCACTATTTAAAGAACCCTTATGCCCCAAAAACGTGGTGAACTTGTTGATTAGGGTTTCCACACGTTTTGGGCAGCCTCCTTCTCTTCTCTTCTTCATCCTCTTGCTCTTGGTGTTTGTGAACCATTAGAGGAGTGACATTTGTGACTCTAAGCTTTCTAAAGTCATTACAAGGTGGAATTGTGATTGTTATTGCTACATAACAATCAAGGTAATATCTTAAACCCATTCTTATGTTAATATGATTACTTGTATGCTAGAACTAGGGTTTATAGTCTTGGATGAATTGCATGTTCAATAGAGAAACCTAGATCCAAGCATTAGGGTTTGTATGAGCTCATAGGATGTTCTTATGGCTAAAACCCATCAGTGGTATCAGAGCCTTCATTGGTTTCTATTGTATTGATGCCTTGTATGTTTGTTCAAGTTGCAAAATTCGATTTTGGTGAGTCTGCCTGATGAACTCGACGAGTCCCATTGTGGACTTGGCGAGTAGGCCCCTACTCGGCGAGTCCATAGGTGTACTCGGCGAGTTCGAGCGTCAGAAAGAGGGGATTTTGGGATTTCTTGTTGTTTTTCTCATGGATACTTGCCTTATCTGTTTTAGATTATTAAAATCCGATTTTATACATATTTATGAGTATATCCTTGATTAAACAAAAGATAATTACCAATTGATTAGATAATAACTTCCTTATATGATAAAGTTTTATTATTTGTATTAATTGGGTAACTTACTTTGCAAGAAATTGAAATTAGGTCAAATATAGATAATGATAAAATAAATTGTTTAATTTATATTATTTGTTATTTGATCCTTGTGTTATGAATAGTTTCAATTTTTCCCCTTTAGGTTTTATAGTTTAAATTTGAACTCAAAATACACCCTATACTATATATAACATTAAAAGTCTAACATTATATATATGTATGAGTAAAAGTCAGTTTTACCGTTAGTATGCCTCATTCACGAAGCTGGTCTATAAGGGGTGTTTAAGGAAATTGGCTATAAAATGGCGATTGAATGGGTATCCACTCTTACCCACCGCACTCTTGACTAGTGAAGGGTCGTTAGCCGAACGGGTAGGATATGACAGAACTATCCATTATAAGTATAATGAAGTACAAAAGTAACTAAATGTTTTACAAATTCCCAATCTTAGTTACTTTAGGCAAAACTTAATTGATGCAACTCCATGAAATTACACTTTGTGCCCTTGCGAAGACGTTAGTGGAGCGTGTGTGGTTTACCGATACACTAAATGGTTCTAAGCAAAGGTAGCAAAGGGTGACTCAATGTTTGTCATAGTTCGGTGGAGCGTGTGTGGTTTACCGGTACATCGAATGGGTGACTGTAACTTGTGAGGGCACCATGTAAGTTTGCATGGTTATTCACACCCGCTTTGTGATCCTCGGCATCCCAGTCACAAACTAGAGGGGCATATCGAGATTTAAACATGCCATTGAAATGTTCAATGAATCTCAAAGGATCTAGGAGTTTTCATAGATTTAAAACTTAAATTTCTTTTTCGTTTTTCATGGTGGAAATTAGTGAATCGTCATTCACTTACCTTCAAATATTCTGCAACTAGATTACAACATCCCTTTTCTAGGTTGTAGCGTATTGTGTTGGGTCCTAGCCTTAATATCTCATTTGGGTGATTTATTAAGGACTCAATCTATCAACTAACTTGAATTTATTTTTTCTCCTGTTTTGTAGATGTCAAAGTACGACAACTATGGTCTTCCCAAATCCCGTGGAACAAGCATTCCACATGAAGATGATATTCCACGATTCGATCGAGGAATAAGAAATCATGCTTCACTTCCTCCACCTCCTCCAATTATTCTCCCTAACCTACAAGATCGAAGAATTAAAAGGTTCAATGTCACTAAAGCCCTATTGGAAATGAAACATGAAGATGGTAAACCCATGTGTGCCCACGTTCTAGGAATGAAATCACACATCGATAGGTTGATAATGTTGGGTGCGTCATTCCCTGATAAGTTGGCTGTGAACTGGGTTCTACAATCACTTCCTGAATCATATAATGAGTTCAAAGGTAAGTATTATATGATGGATCATGACGAGAACCTCATTGACCTAACTTACCTGCTCATTGCTGCTGAATCAGAAATGATTTGGCAAAGAAATGGAGCATATTTGTTAGGAAAGTCAACCAACCATGCTTCCGAGGACGTTCTAGGAGAATCGACCTGTGTTTACTGCCAAGAGAAAGGGCGTTGGATACAAGTCTGCCCTAAGAGCCTGAAGAGTCCAGAAGATGGGAGAGTCAAAAAGTATGGCTGTACTTTAGGTAAAATCCACTATCTAACTCCATTAAGTTCCTATTCATTGATTCTTAATACATAATGTGATAAGATTGCATTTGAATGTTTTGCAGGATCAGTGAAAAGAGAGGAAGATTGATGAAAGAGCAAGATGAGTCTAATCACGAAGAAATGGATCTCGATCGCATGGATTCGAAGATTAGATTTGATCTTAGAAAGTTATGATAGAGTTGTTAGGAATATTTGATTACATAGTTTTTCAGTTGATTTTTCATTTTAAGGACAAATGTTTTCCGCTGCTTTTATGAATAAAATAAATTTTGATTTGACTCATTTATTTATTTATTTATTTCCTTGCAATGAAATCGTTATGAAAAATTGATGTTCGCATAATTCTACAACAAATGGATGTGATTCTTAATAGTGGAAATGTCAAGAATTTACCAAATAGGGAAAGTTTCTCATCGTCCAAATTTCAAGTGGACAGAAACTTGGAATCATGCAACTTGGTTACATGATGAATGAGCATTTTCATATTTGGAACTTAGACTAATTCGTTGACAAAGTGTCAAGTGAAGGACTAGGAGATCGAATACACAAAGTTGTGTGTTGATCAAGTCCACTGCAAGAGTAACAAAGATATTCGTCATGATTTACTAAAGGTTTAGTAAATATGATTATACTTATAAGATTAAGTGTAATTCTGAATTGATTGAAAAGGTTTAAATCAATAGCACAACGAATAAGAAGAATCAAGTAGGCAGAAAGATAAAAGTTTCTCTATTCTAAGAAGAAGGGAGAGTACCTTTTATACTTTATGATATGTCTTAATGAATAAGAACCATATCTCAATTGATCCTCTAAGTGAATCTTTGTGCAACTGTATGTCTACGAAGAGGAATCGAGAATTGAAGAAATGGTTAAATCAAGAAGTCAATCATACTTCGTTCAAAAACAAAATCTTAAAGTTAGGATTGTGACATTGAGTGACAAGTCTTAAGAAGGTTTACAAAACTCATCAAATGTAGAATATGGAATAACTTTTCATATTCTTGCACATTTGAAATTGGAAAGTTGTGATGTCTTGGATAAGACAACGATCAACTAGGACCAAATTTTATGAAGTGTTTTGTCTTGATAAAAGCTACACTAACTCTTGAATATTTGTTTGTCAATAAATGTTTATTGATAAGAGAATCTTATATGTCAAGGAGTCAGTGGGAGTCTTAATGGTCTTGAAAAGGTTCAAGAACTTACCAAGAATAAACCTTATCGATCATCACTAGCACACGAGTTGAGGTTTACAACCTGTCGTGTTGACATTATCTTGTTTCTGTGCCGTTCCAATTAAGTTAATTGTGCATGTGAGCCCTATGAGTTCTCATTTGAATGCATAAAAGGCAAAGACCTTAATCAATGAAAAGTACATTGATGGGAAAGGGTGAGTTGCTTAACTACTTCGAAGACATGGTGGGCAACCGTGTTACGATAAGGCAAGAGATCAAGATTGAAAAAGGTTCCGTCCATACGAGTTTGAATTTGTCATAAACTTTGGTTTTAACAAATTCACATGGATAGGGACACATACACCATTAAAATCGAAGTGTCATAAGATTTTCTCCTTCGTGAAAACAACTGTGAGGAAATGCTTTCACTAAGGAAGATTTTAAGAAGATAGTGATTGTGAAATTGTATTCTCAAATTCGATTATGGTTACGATATCCCTTTCCATGATTCGAATTGTGAGATTTGGCAATTAGTCTGAATTGTTTAAGACACACATATGAGCTATCTAAGGCAAAGGTGTATAAGTTTAAGAAGCCTTGATAAAAGATTATCAAAGCATTGGGTATTAGAAATATGAACTTAAAGAAATTCAATAGGCATTATTTTTCTGAAAGTTAAGTTGTTTCGGAATACATGTCAAAGCTAGTGGGAGCATAAGTGTTATGTTTATAATAATCATCGTGATAGTGGGAGCATAAATGTTATGATTGCATGATTATTAAGGCAAGTATTGCATGTTAGAAATATTAATTATAGAAAACAAGAGTTATACTTTGCAAAGTCGCAATGGTTGTAAAGTTGTTTTGCTATAATTAAGGGAGAGAATATTATGCTTCATTTCAAATCTAAAGGCTTAGGTTATGGAATGTTAATAAATTTAGTCAATGAAACATAGTGCGTTCTTAAAATTCGATTATGATTACGGCATTCCTCTTCATAATTTGAATTATAAGAACGTAGCACATAAAATATTATGGCAGAAGATTGATAAAGTATTAAATCTTCATGTAAGACATTATGCATCGTGTACCATACGCTTCGGGCATAGGATCGATTGCAATTGCTATAATATTTGACCATTCTAAAATTTTCCAAATTTCAAGCACATTTAGAGGGAAAAAGGACAAGAATCGGTTTTGACTAAGATAATTAAACAACTATCAAAGGACAATCCAAAGTTCGCCGAGGATTGGTCGCTTGTGAGTAGTTGGAAGTATAGTATTGGATGGACCATATCGACATTATTATGAATAGAAAAGATTCTACTAAGAATGAGTTCTCATATGGAAAATATGCAAATGTTTCCATATTGGGAGTTGGATATTGAGAATCTATGTCTAGATTAGAAATTTTCATGCAAAAGGATGTTCAAAGGATTGTACTTTGAGTGAGAGACATCACATCTATAGAATTATCTTGTAACAATCTCCGATAGAGGACTTTGTAATTCATTGGCTATAGTCATTGTGACTTTTGTGCTATGACATTACAAAAGGGATCATTGCATTAAATGTTAGAATCTAACATATTCCATAAGTGGCAAGAATTTGATATTCTTTCACTTATGAAAATGGATTAGGAGTTGTGAAATGAGTATAATTGGAAATGTGTTTATTTGATCTATTTCACAAAGTAAGAACCGTAGGTAAACATTGTGTGCATGCTAGGAGCATGGGACAAGTGTTGTAATTCAAGTAAGAAGTTGATTACCCGAAACAACAAATAATGAGTAATCGATATGGTGATAAATAAAAGGTGTTTTATTTATACTCAAAGGTTTGAGGCCATATGTGATTAGTATTATTCTTGTGTTTCACTTTGCATGTTTTGACTTCCTGAATAATTGAATTGGTTGAGAACAGTCAAATTATTCGAACGAGCCACAGTCGCTCATATGTTGGAAGTAGATATGAATGAAGACTGTCGTGAATTGGTGTGTGGATTGTCTAAAGAGCATTAGACATAAGCAAATGTTTGCTGCAACGTTCATGAGTGCTTATGAATATGATTTGAGCATTGGATTAAACCCACGCTCACTTGGATCACTTCATGGATAGTATCACGAGTGATTAGTGAGACGAATAACATCTTATATTCTTGAAACCGAGATGTGTGAGTTGTATCTTGCGAATCGGTTGCACATTGATAATATGTAAACGCACCAGTAACTTGGTGTTATAAAACATATTGTTATGTGTGATTTGGTGAGTGAGTGCAAGCGAGCGTTGAGTCAAAGTTTATCCGTTCCTTTTATCCAAAGTAGGATAAAAGCGATATCTGTGGGCCCCTCGATGATTTAGTGATGACACCTATGCGCTTGGCCTAGCTGGGGCTAAATTGATGTGTTCAATTGTAGTTTGTTGCCAGTCGTCATAAATCTCTATTCGGGAAACAACACGTAGACAAAAATAATGATTTAGATCCATGTCTCAGTCTATACAATATCTAGAACGGAGGAATATATGATCCCTTATCTAAAGGACACGCGTATCTGATAAGATCAGAGTTGACAGCGGCTTTGGAAAGCTACGATTGCAGATCAGGATCTGAAGTCTTACGCAGAATAGTTATTAGACTTATCCAAGTGGGAGACTGTTGGATTAGTGTCTAAGTCCATAACTATTTTGGTATGTACTTGACCCGATGGTGCATGGTCCTTTTGGGTTTCCTTCACCAAAGCAACTTGATAGGATGAATAATGGAGAGAAAGAATTAAATATGATTTATTAATATATTATGAGAATAATATATTAAAGGAGATATCATATTGTATAATTAATATTAGTCAAGAATTAATAAGAATTAAGTTTGTGGCTAAAAGAGATTAATTAAACTTAAGGGACTTGAACTGTCAATTGTATGATAGTTGAATATTGAGCTAATGGACTCCATAATTAAAGGGGTGGACGAATTCTATGGGGAAACCCATTAGAAATCGTCCAAGGCCTTTAAGGAAGGAGCCTATGGGTTGCTTAAGGCTTAAGCATCCAAATTAGGGTTTCCTTGTTAGTTAACCCTAATAGCCTCACTATTTAAAGAACCCTTATGCCCCAAAAACGTGGTGAACTTGTTGATTAGGGTTTCCACACGTTTTGGGCAGCCTCCTTCTCTTCTCTTCTTCATCCTCTTTCTCTTGGTGTTTGTGAACCATTAGAGGAGTGACATTTGTGACTCTAAGCTTTCTAAAGTCATTACAAGGAGGAATTGTGATTGTTATTGCTACATAACAATCAAGGTAATATCTTAAACCCATTCTTATGTTAATATGATTACTTGTATGCTAGAACTAGGGTTTATAGTCTTGGATGAATTGCATGTTCAATAGAGAAACCTAGATCCAAGCATTAGGATTTGTATGAGCTCATAGGATTTTCTTATGGCTAAAACCCATCATTACTTTGCTCCCAAAATGTCAAAATTACCTCCCAAAATAGAAAAGGCTTAGATTTTGAACATTTGTCAAAATTTCAAGGTAAAACTTGAAACTTTCTATCTTCTTCCCAATTCGTTTCACAGAAAGCGTATGTTCGCTTTTCATCTTCAAGACCTCGACAACGAACCACATATGGGTTCTCGTTAATGAAGCATCGACCATCGACAACGAATCCAAAATCAACCCTTCAAAAACAAAGTCAATTGATTCCAACCCTCCGCTAACAAACCGTGTATAACCCTTCGAAAACAAACTTGCTATTATCGACATCAAAACAGTGAGACCCCAAAATCAAATTCCCTAACACACATGCTTCAAAATCAATCCTTCCAAGTTGAACCAGCAAAATTAACCTATCAAAATCAAAATAACAACCCTTTGAAATCGAACAACAACAATTGATATCAGCCCTTCGAACATCACACAACGGATTGAGCCTTTGAAATCAACCCACCCAAGTCGATGTCGATGATAACCCTTCGACTATCACATCTTCCCAATCGATTTTATTCCCAGCAAAACATCATAATAGTCAAAATTGACTCCAATCGCTTTTTAAGGATCTCTATATCAAACCTTCGTTCTACAGGTAATCCTTTCCCAAATCAAGACTATTATCTTCCATTAGAAACCATGACCAATCAAAACTCACCCAAACTCGATATCGACACTCATCAAAAATTAAAGTCGATTTCGAATCCAAAATTATATTCTCAGTTTGTGTTCAACCATCCGTTCCTTGATCCAAATCGACACCCTCACTCCAAACTCTTCTAGAACACTGATATTGACTCCAAAAAGTCAACCCAAATTGAAATCAATAATTTGTTTACATGAACTGAACATCAATATAAACGAATTTCGACTTCCAATAATCACAATTAACTCCAATTCGACTCTACATATACACTTCGAAATCAACTATGTCACAAATCGAATTCGATTACCAAACCTTAGATTTCCTTGACATGTTCTTTTTCAAGAAAATTGACCCCAAGGTTCCATCGATTCCAAGTCAAACATATCATAACAAAATCGAAGTCAAAAGATAAATTGATTTCCCAAATTATTGGTTATTCGATTTCCAGTTCAAATTTGAAATGTATTTGACTTTGACACCAAAAATTCAACTCTAATACTTCATAGCAATCAGAATCAAAATACAATTCGAACAACATCAATAGACATGTTCGATTTTCAAATAACTCCAATGAATCATAGAATACAAATGAAGTTGAAAATGGATTATCGTGTCCAAGCATAACCACCGGATGCAAAGAAAAACATGAACAAAAGTCAAAATTGAAAATCAGTTTCAACGAACCCATCGATTCTATTTCAATCGATTAGAAGTGAAAGTAAAATCGAAGAATTCAACCTGATGCAACTTCAGTTATGATCTAGTTTTTGAAAGAACATCAAACAAATGGTTTATCAACTGAATCATAAAATCAAATGATATTGGGGCTTATGAATCAGTTGATGAATAGTAATGGACATTTGATTTGGGTAGATTATCAGTAATGAAAAGTAATTGATTTGGGCTCTTGGTGAACAATGAATTTCGAAAAAAAAATATTGAGAATAAGATTTTGATTTTGAATTGATCTAAACAAAAAAATAATTGGATCAACAATAGGGTTGACACGAATTAGATCCAATGAGACAAAGCGATCAAAAATGAAAAACGCAAAACACGAATCAAATTCATGAACGTTTTGGAATCCATTTGAGAATTTGTGATACCTTTTTCATAACTCAAGTTCCTTTTACAACGAATGTATCAAATTTTGAAGACCTTGGTTCTTTTGTTTGAATGAGAAAATCTCCAATTTGAACATTGTACCACCCACAATGCGTGTTGGACAACTCGTTCTTCGTGTTCTTCAATGATCTAAGAACATATTCACAAGAACCATCAACACTTTTGGGTGTTGAATTTAAATTCAATGCAAAACTTGGAGATTGTTGCTTTGGAGCCCAAATTTGCTTCATGGATTTCGGCTTCACAACAAGATTTGACGATTTTTGTGAATAAACCCACTTGTTCTTACGTTTAATCTTCTTCTTCTTTTTCTTTTTCATATTCTTGGATCTTGAAGATTTGAACTCATGAACAAACTCATTTTCCACAACTTCAAATCGACAAGTTTGGATCATATCTTTTGTTGTTTGATATTTGTGAATTTCTGTTAACGACTTTCGATAAGAAATCATTCCTTCAAACGAATCACAAGAACACAAATATCATCAGTTAGAACCCCTATTAAGCAAAAAACTTTTTCATCTTCATGGGAATCAACTTGAATCTTCTTATCATGAACATCAATAACATTAAGAACATCACATTGAACTCCATAGTCTTGAACTTCAACATACTTTAGAGCATGAAGATCACTTGGGTTTTCAATAAGAGAAATGTATTGTCACACCCTGAAACCCAGGGCGGAAACGTTCCGGGGCGAAGGTGACTTCATGTTAAGTATCATAACCAATGTGCATAGTAAGCAAAGTAAACAACCATTACATTACATATGAAAATTTACATTTGTTTGAAAGGAAAGTGTTACAAGTGTTATACATATGTATATGTGAACAAAAGTAAAGACGTGACTTCTACGCGCTCTGTCTTCTCGAAAAGACCGTGGGGTACCTGTCTAATGTGGACCTGAGAATACAAGTAGTTTGAAAATCAGCATAGAGCTGGTGAGTTCATAAGTGTTTTGTTTTCTGAAAATGAACATGTTTCCTTTAGTTTTCTGAAAAAGTTGTTATCTAAGAAAATCCAATATTTTGTTATTAAGACAGTTTAGTTAGAACATCTGATTTTCCATTTGGTACAAAAGTAGATAGTTTAATACGTAAAACTATAGATTGAAAACCACTGGGAATACCATCCAGTACAACAGTAGGTAGTTTTAATACTTAAAACTATAGATTGAAAACCATGGGAATACCATCCCGTATCATAGTAGGTATAAAATCCGTGAATAAACTATATTTTAATATGTATTGTGAGTCGTATAACCATACTAATGTGACCCGAGACCTCCTTGACGTTCTTAAGGCGTCGGATGATATCCAGAATTTGTCACCCCAGGCGTGCCCGCCTAACTGTAACTAACAGTTACGGTGTGGGATTGGTAGTCCCGAATAGATCCATTCACAAATTCCACGCTCTCCCACCAGGAGACTCTGGTTATACTACCGGGGAGGATGTACTGATAACCCGAAGGGTTTAACGAAGACGAATCTCACAATCTAGTATTAAATTATTCACGGTGTACTCGGCCGTTATCAAACATAATAATCATTTCGAAACATAACAAAGTATAAATAGTTGAATATAAAGAAACTATCTGGCATAATACTTTACATTAAACAGAGATAAACTGAATCAGACATAGTTTATCTATTGACATTGCGTGAAATCCGAACTCATAAAACGAGAATTGAAGATCCCAAATTATTCCCATAATAATATGATTAGTTTGATTGTTTCCTTTACTGTAATTGAAATCCATATAGTTATATTCGATAAAACATCCCTTATGCTCCGCATGATACATAGGGGGTAAAGATATCTAAAAGTTTGCCAGATATTTATAGAATTACATCATTTTTTAGTTTCAAAAACATTTATAATTTGCTTCTATTCCCCCCTGAAAACATTGAAAAACACTGAAAAAGGCGTAGGGGTATGAACTCACCAATCAAGAAACAAGTCGGTTTGGATGCTAAGTGTCAGTTCGGGGCTTGATAACACGCGAGGTTCCTATGTAATATGAAATGATACACAATTGTATCTAATTAGACTTTGAACCACTAATTAGATGTGATTATACACTCCAAGACGCGAAAACACTTCAAATCAAGTGTTTGGAGTGACCCGGGTGGCATCTACGGACGTGTAAAGCTTTGATATGGAGTTTGCTCTTCAAGAGTAAACTCCTTAAGGAGATTATGGCCCATAGACCATATCCCCATGAGTTTACTACCGTAAACTCATGGGTGGTGGGTTCTTGGTTGCTAAATGGCCTTATAACACTTGGGGAAATTTGCTAGGATCAAATCTAGGGCTTTGGAAATGGATTAAACCAACATATGGACCATCTAATGGATTTTACGGACATGAACTAGGAGTTTACGGCTGTAAGCTCCTATGTCTCCTTCCTTTTATGTTTTGGTGGCCCTAGATTAATCACAAGTGATTCAAACTCATTTTACAAGTCATGGGGTGAAATTAAGGCACCATTTGACCCATTTATAGGAGTTTACGGCCCAGGAACCTATCCTTGGGGGGTTTACAGCCGTGAACTCCTAAGGGTGAGGCTTTTATCAAGTTTAAGGCCCCTAACTCATTTGTGGTTGCTTCTAGACTTTATTCCAAGGCTTATGAGGTGTTTAAGTGGCATCTTAACACCTTAAAATGAGTTTACTGCCCATGAAATGGTGTTTATGGTCCAAGAATATTCTTGGGCCATAAACTCATGTTAACTCCCTAAATGTTGAGTTCAAGGTGTTTCAAGTCCATTCCAATAAGTCCTTAAGTCGATTCCAAGCTCCAAAAGTGATTTGGGAGGGTTTTTGGGCTCCAAAACCCATTTTATGTGAGTTTACGGCCTAGGACTGTTCTAGGGCCATAAACTCATGCTAATGGTCCTATTTCATATATTAAACACGAATTTGAAGGTTGAAGTGGTTATACTATGAGTTAGGATTGTTACTTTAATGATTTGGGGCTTGAATTCGATGATTTTGGACCAAGAATGAGATTGTAGAGAGAGAGTAGTGAGAAAGGGTGCAAAAGCTTCAAAATGAAGTCATTTGAGCTTTATATATGGTTCGAGTTTCGGACACGGTGGAATTCTACCCGATACTGACGTTAGACGAGGCTTTTGGTCGCACCCGATTAAGTTGTCGTAACCCGATATGGTGGAATCTAAAAATCTTCAAATTATTAAATTGGGGCATTATGATGAGTTTCTAATGTGTTTGGACACCCATTAAGTCATAATAGAAGTCTGAAAATTAATGACTTAATTTAATAACGAAACGAAAACAATTCGAAAACGAAAAATTTTATTGACGGAACGGGTTACAATGACGGAACAAACTTCGGGTTGTCACATTATCCCCCCGTTAGAGGGAATTTCGTCCCGAAATTCAAGATAAAGATATAAATCATGGATTTGGAAATAGGTGCGGATACTTCTGTTTCATCGAGTCTTCGTGCTCCCAAGTGAATTCAGGTCCCTGCTTGGCATTCCAGCGAACCTTCACTATCGGGATGCGGCTTTGCATCATACGTTTGATCTCTCGATCCATGATTTCGATTGGTTCCTCCATGAAGTTTAGGTTTTCGTTGATTTCGATCACTTCAAGAGGGATTACAAGGGTTTCATCGGATAAGCACTTCTAAAGATTCGAGACGTGGAATACAAGATGTATGTTACTAAGTTCTTGGGGTAATCGAAGTTTATTGGCTACGGGTCCGATCCTGGCGAGGATTTCGAAAGGTCCAATGTACCTCAGGTTAAGCTTTCGTGAGGCTTTCAGTCGTTCTCAGATCTGGATAATTTTCTCTGTGGTTTTGCGGATGATTTCAGGACCAGTGAGAGCACTTTCGGGGACTCGACTCTTGGCTAGCTGCGTGTCTCCTACCTCGGCCCAGCATAGAGGGGATTTGCACTTGTGACCATATAGGGCTTCAAATGGAGCAGCCTTGATATTGGTGTGGTAACTGTTGTTATACGAAAACTCGATCAAGGGAAAATGTGTGTCCCACGACTTTCCGAAATTGATGACACATGCTCTAAGCATGTCTTCTATGGTTTGGATAGTTCTCTCACTATGTCCATCGGTCTGAGGATGATAAGCCATACTCATATCCAGCTTAGTTCCAAGAGCTTTCTGAAGGGACTGCCAAAACCTTGAGGTAAACCTGCTATCTCGGTCATAGATAATGGACGCAGGTACACCGTGCTGTCGGACTACTTCTTGGATGTAGATTCGCGTGAGTCTTTCCATCTTGAACGATTCTTTAATCGGGATGAAGTGAGCGGATTTTGTCAAACGATCGACAATTACCCAAATGGTATTGTACCCACTCAGAGATTTGGGTAACTTAGTGATGAAATCCATGGTAATCATCTCCCATTTCCATTTAGGTATTTCGGGTTGCTGGAGCAGACCCGAGGGTTTCTGGTACTCGACTTTTACCTTGGCACAAGTCAGGCACTTGCCCACGAATATTGTTTGGCTTTCATGTTTGGCCACCAATATTGTTTCTTGAGATCCAGTTACATCTTATCCGAACCCGGGTGAACAGAGTATCTGGTCTTGTGTGCTTCCTCCATGACAACCTCCCTAAATCCTCCGAACTTTGGAGTCCAAATTCGGTCCATGAAACAGTAGACTCCGTCACCTCTGATCTCAAGTTTCTTATCCATTCCCCTCAGGGCTTCACTTGACACATTCTCTGGTTTGAGGGCTTCCAACTAGGCTTCTCGGATTTGCATAGATAAGTGAGAATGGATAGTCATCGTCAGTGTCTTCACTTTGCGGCTTAATTTTTTTTTTCGGCTAAGGGCATCTGCCACCACATTAGCCTTGCTGGGATGGTAGCGGATTTCACACTCGTAATCGCTGAGCAGCTTTACCCATCGCTGTTGCCTCATGTTTAAGTCTTTCTGATTGAAGATGTGCTGCAGGCTCTTATTGTCAGTGAAGATCGTACATTTGGTTCCGTAGAGATAATGTCTCCAAATCTTCAGTGCAAAGTCTACGGCTCCTAGTTCCAAGTTATGAGTGGTATAGTTGACCTCGTGTGCCTTCAGCTGTCTCGAGGCGTAAGCAATTACTTTTCCCCTTTGCATAAGTACATAGCCGAAGCCCTGATTAGACGCATCACAATAAACAACGAAGTCCTCCGTTCCTTCGGGCAGGGACAGGACAGGTGCGCTGCACAAGGCTCACTTTAACGCTTGGAATGCGGTTTCTTGCTTTTCACTCCAACAAAAGGGTACACCTTTCTGTGTCAGAGTGGTTAAGGGTTTGGCGATTTTGGAAATATTCTGGATGAATCTCCGATAATAGCCGGCGAGACCCAAGAATTGACGGATTTCTGTGGGTGTCTTCGGTGCCGACCAATTCTCTATTGCTTTGATCTTGGAAGGGTCCACGTGTATACCTTCCTCACTAACCACGTGACCAAGGAAAGTTACCTTCCGAATCCAGAATTCGCACTTGGAGAATTTCACGTACAACTTTTCGGATCTAAGGGTTTCCAACACTGACCTTAAGCGTTGCTTGTGATCTTCTTCGCTTTTAGAGTAGACAAGTATGTCATCAATGAACACAATGAAGAACTTGTCCAATAAAGGACGACACACCCAGTTCATCAGGTCCATGAACACTGCCGGTGCGTTGGTTAGACCGAAGGGCATCACTATGAACTCGTACTGTCCATACCGTGTCCTGAAAGCTGTTCTGGAAACATCACTCTCATGAACTCGTAGCTGATGGTACCCTGACCTAAGGTCTATCTTTGAGAAGTAGTTGGCTCTATAAAGTTGATCGAAGAGGTCATCAATTTGAGGAAGAGGATATCGGTTCTTGTCGGTCAACTTATTTAGTTCACGGTAGTCGATACACATCCGGAAGGATCATCTTTCTTCTTCACGAACAATACCGGAGCTCCCTAGGGTGAGGAACTCGGTCTGATGAACCCTTTGCTGAGTAGCTCGTTGAGTTGGCTGGATAACTCCTGCATTTCTGCTGGAGCTAAGCGATATGGAGACTTGGCTATAGGGGTAGCTCCAGGGATTAGGTCGATGCGAAACTCAACTTGACGTTCAGGAGGAATTCCCGGGGGCTCTTCGGGAAAGATGGCAGGAAAGTTGCAGACTTCGGGGATGCTGTCAAGGTCTTTAACTTCGTGTTTGTCGTTGATTACATGAGCTAGGAATGCTTGGCACTCCTTCCACAGAAGTTTTTGAGCTTTGATGCAGGAAATGATACGAAGATTGGAGTTAAGCTTATCGCCATAGATCATGAGAGTCTGACTAGATGGGAGATTGAGACGGATGACTTTTTCGTAACAAAGGATATCAGCATGATTGGGGCTCAACCAATCCATGCCAATGATAACACCAAAGCTCTTTATGGAGATTGGCATAAGATCGATGGAAAAAGAATGGTCGTTCAGGGTAAGGGTACAACCTATGAATATATCGCTAGCGCTTTCTTTCTCACCGTTAGCCATCTCGACGGTAAATGTTTCGGTTAATGGTTGGGGATTATGTTTAAGAAGGCGTTTGAATGAATGGCTAACAAAAACTATGTTCAGCACCAGAATCGAAAAGGATACTAGCATAAGAGTTGTCGAGAAGGAACGTACCCGAGACAACGGTGGGGTCGGCGACAGCCTCCTCTCGTCCCATAGCTAGGACTCTCCCCGTATTTCCAGTTGATGCTGCCTTGGGGCAGTTTCACTTGAAATGCCATACTTCGCCACAATTGTAGCAGGCCTGACTGACACCTGCTCTGGAAGATTGATTGGTTGTTTGGGCTGGTTTCCTGCAGTTTCGGGCAAGGTGGCCCTTCTTGCCACAATTGTTGCAGAGTCTTTCACGACATGGCCCGGGAGTACGATGATGGTAGCTGCACTTGCTGCACCAAGGAAGGGTACCGATATATCCACTGGTAGGAGTCTGAGCTGTGGATCCGACGGCAGAAATAACAGCACGGGTAGTAGCAGTGTGGACTGCTACCGTTTGCTGTTTCTTAGAGGATCCTTGTGAACTTTGGGCTTTCTGCTTGTTCCAGAATTTCTTTTTACTTCCACCACTACTTTTAACCGGCTCAGGAGTGGTGGTCTCCTCATCGGGGTTGTCTCCGTGATCAATCAGGGTTTGCGCCAGACATTTAGCGCTGTCGAAAGTGTCTAGCTTTGCGGCCAAAACATTCCCTTTGGTTGGCTGAGTCAGCCCCCAGATAAATCTTTCAATCTTTTTACTCTCCGGGGTAATCATTCCCGGACATAGAAGCGCTAGGTCTTCGAATCTAGAGGTGTAAGTGACGATGTCGGAACCCTTCATCTTTAGATTCCAGAGTTCATGCTCTAATTTCTGCATCTCGCCCCGTGGGCAGTACTCAGCAAGTAGAAGATCCTTCATGGCCTCCCAACCCATAGCATTAGCTACAGGTAGAGTTAAGGATTTGACTCGGCCGTTCCACCAAATCAAGGCTTTATCAGTGAAAGTACAGGCGGCGAACTTCACCTTATCAGACTCATAACAAGCATAGATTTCAAAGATAGATTCGATTTTCTCGAACCATCGGGTTAGGGAAATGACACCTCCAGTTCCATCAAAGATGTGGGTTTCACGTTCATAAAGTATTTGAAGCCACACTCCTTCCGGTGTCCCTGACCACCGTCCTGGTTTTGAGATTGAGTACCACCTCCTGGACCACCGGAACCACCGGGGTTCATTTAAGACATGGCGACTGCCACTGCGGTAGCAACAGCTGCCTGGAACATCACAGGGTCAAATTGAGGAGGAGGTGGTGGCAGAGGGTTGTTATTCTTTGAGCTGGGTGTCTTTCTTGGAGGCATATTGATCTATAAAGATCAGGAAAGAGAGGATGGTAAGTCCTCTGAATTGAATCAAGAGATATGACACATATGGAATTCTATTAAGCGATAAAGCAAGAATGAGTTATCAAAGTAGATAAACTATCGCTAAAAGGATGATTTGGGATCAATGCTGGAACGAGGATTTCTATAACGAAGCTGGCTCTAGAAATAATCCCATAGTATTTCGTGATTCGCTGCGACGACGGCTCGTTGTTTGGATATTGGGTAAGTTTTAGGCATGATGAACACTACAGTCACTCCCAAGCACATGTTGGCCCTGTCTCGAATGAATATAGTTGTACCCTTAATGTGTTACCCCTCAATCGATGTGCCGGTTAACCACACACGCTCCATCGATAGTATGATAAACATTAAGTCACCCTTTACCTACCTTGTTAAGTTCAAGTTAGTGTGCCGGTTAACCACACACGCTCCACTAACGACTTAGACAAAGTGTAAAGTGTAATTTCATGGATTAGCACCTTATTCACATTTTTCCAAAAGTAACTAAGATTGGGAATTTAATAAAACATTTAGTTACTTTATAATATTCATCATACTTTTAATGAGAATTTATAAGTCCTTGTCCTACCCGTTCGGCTAACGACCCTCCACCAGTCAAGCAAGCGGTGGGTGAGAGTGGACACCCATTAAGTTGCGATTTTATAGGCAACAACCTTATACCTGATGGGTTTTAGCCATAAGAACTTTCCTATGTGTGCATGCAAAACCCTAATGCTTGGATCTAGGCTTTCTAATTAAACATGCTTTGATTCCAAGACTTCTAATGACTATTTAGGAATAAGAACAATGTTAAAACAGATCTAGAATCATACCTTTGAATTCCTTTTTGATCTTGTTGTCTTGGACCTTCTAGAGTCATAATTGTCACTCCTTTAATGGCTTATAAACACCAAATAGCAAGGAGGATGATTTGGGAGAGAGGAGAGGGGAGGAAATCGGCCAGGGTTTCTATGCTTTTGATGAAGTGCCGATTTCCCTTGGCCATAGGGTCTATTTATACTGGTAGACTCCTTAAGGGTTACAACCTAAACCCTAATTGGATAATCTTCTCTTAAGGCTATCCAAATCCATTCCTTAGATAACTCTTGGACAATTTGAGCTATCCTTTAGCTTCCAGAATCCGCCCAATCCATATCTATATGGATTTACAGTCTAAAGTTTAACTATCAAACAATTGACAGTTTATACCCTCTTATTTAATTAATCTCTTTAAGTCACCAAATTAATTCCAATTAATTCTATGACTTATATTAATCAAATAACAATATATTATTCTTTATATTATTCTCATAATATATTAATAATATTTACTCTCTCTTAATAATTCATCCTATCAAGTTGCTATGGTGAAGGCAACCCGAAAGGACCATGCACAACCGGGTCAAATACTTGCCTAATATAGTTGCAGCCTTAGACACTATTCCAACAGTCTCTCACTTGGATAAGTCTAGTAACTATATGCACAAGTACAATTCGGTTTGCAATCATAGCTCTCAAAGACGCTGTCAAACTCTGATCTAATCAATCTTGTCCTTTACATAAGGGATCGTACAGTCCTCTATTAGATATCATGCTGACAATCCTATGGAATGATTAGTCAAGCATTTAGGTTTCTCGATCTCTGATTTATTTGACATAGAACTTAATCGAACACATCAATTCAGTTCTGACTGGGCCCGGCACATAAGTCAAATCAAATCATCGAGCGGCCGAGATATCGCTTTTACCTTCTTAGATAAAAGTTACAGATAAACCTCGACTTATATGCATTTACTTATTCATTAACTAACTATACACAACAATGCGTTTTATAACACCGAGTTACTGATGCATTTTCGCATTATCAATGTACAATCAATTAACAAATAACAAACCATATATCTAGGTTTTAAGACTATATGATATTATCGTCTTGCGATCACCCTTTTATATCATATTCCATAAGGTGATTCCAGCAAGCGCGGGTTTGTTCTAATGCTCAAAACTAGTTCATAAGCACTCATGAACGTTGCAGCAACTCATTGCTATGTCTAACACCATTTAGACAATCTACACACCAATTCATGACAATCTTCATTCATATCTACTTCCAACATATGAACAATTGTGGACAATTTGAATAATTTGATTATTCCTAATAAACTCAATTATTCTGGAAGTCACAACATGCAAAGTGAAACAATAGTTAAACAATTAACATAAGATAGTAACATTACTCATAAATAAAACTCCTTTATTTAATCATCAAATGTTAATTACATTTATCTATTACACGTTTCTAATACTATCTAATCTATGCTAATATCATCCTTCAGCCCAATACTCCTAGCATGCTGATGCTGCAAGTGCTTAACCCTACTTAGTCCCTTCATAAGCGGATCTGCTGGGTTATCTTCTGATGATATCCTTTTCACTACGAGTTGTCCTTCTTCTACATGATGTCTAATGAAGTGATATTTTCTGTCGATATGTCTTGATCTACCATGATCCCTTGGTTCCTTGGTCAAGGCTACCGCTCCTTCGTTATCACAGAAAATCTCCATGGGCTCCTTTATGGCAGGTACAACTCCAAGATCACCGATGAAGTTCTTCAGCCATATTGCCTCCTTCGACGCTTCGCTCGCTGCAATGTACTCTGATTCGCACGTTGAATCAGCTACGGTTTCCTGCTTGGAACTCTTCCATGTCACTGCTCCTCCATTTAGGGTAAACACCCAGCCCGACTGCGAACGGTAGTTGTCCCTGTCGGTCTGAAAACTGGCGTCACTATACCCTCGCACCTTCAAGTCATCACTCCCTCCAAGGACTAAGAACCATTCTTTCGTCCTCCGAAGGTACTTAAGGATATTCTTCATCGCAATCCAATGTGCTCTGCCAGGATTCCCTTGATATCTGCTAACCATGCTCGAAGCGAAGGCTACATCAGGGCGAGTACAAGTCATAGCGTACATGATTGAGCCAACTGTGGAAGCGTATGGTACTCGACTCATTTCAGCTATCTCAGCTTCGATACTCGGACTTTGAGTCTTACTCAACTTGGCATTACTTTGTATCGGTAATTCTCCCTTCTTCGAGTTTTCCATACTAAAACATTGTAGTACCTTCTCTAAGTAAGTATTCTGACTAAGTCCAATTAGTCTCTTACTTCTTTCTCTTACTATCCTTATTCCCAAAATGTAGGAAGCCTCTCCGAGGTCCTTCATAGCGAAGCACTTCCCGAGCCAGGACTAAACCTCCTGCAGAGTCGGGATGTCGTTTCCTATGAGTAATATGTCATCGACATATAGAACGAGGAAGCTTACTATACTCCCACTGGCTTTGACATATACACATGATTCGTCTTCGCTTCGTACAAATCCAAAGTCTTTGACTTTCTGATCGAAGCAAAGATTCCATCTGCGAGACGCTTGCTTAAGTCCATAAATGGACTTCTCAAGCTTACACACTCTATTCGGATGCTTCGGATCCACAAACCCCTCTGGCTGAGCCATGTAAACATCCTCAGCCAACTTTTCGTTAAGGAAAGCGGTCTTGACATCCATTTGCGAAATCTCATAATCATGAAATGCGGCAATCGCTAGCATCACTCTAATAGATTTTATCTTTGCAACTGGTGAGAAGGTCTCATCATAGTCAACTCCGGGAGTTTGAGTAAAGCCCTTCGCAACCAATCATGCTTTATATGTGTGTACGTTTCCATCCACGTCGGTCTTTTTCTTGAAGATCCATTTGCAGCCAACGGTCTTACGTCCGGGCACATAATCAACCAAATTCCAAACTTGGTTGTCAGACATGGATTAGATCTCGCTATCCATTGCCTCTTTCCACTGTGTAGACTCCGAGCCTGCTATGGCTTCCTTATAGCTATTAGGTTCATCAAGATTTATTAGTGTACCATCACTAATATACGTGTCCCCTTCCGTAGTAATATGAAAACCATAAAACTGGGGATGAACTCTAACTCTATCGGAACGTCTAAGAGGTAAGGACTCGTCAATAGGTTCAACTGGAGTTTCCTCCTCAGGTTGAGTGCCAGCGGTAGAGGTTCCTTCATCTATCGACTCTTGAATCTCTTCAAGCTCGATTTTCCTCCCACTGTCTCCTTGGCCTATGAGTTCTCGCTCTCGGAAAACTCCTCTCCTCGCAACGAAGACAACATTGTCCTTCGGTCTATAGAAGAGATATCCAAAGGATTTCTGCGGGTAGTCGATGAAAATACATCGCTCACTTCGAGGTTCAAGCTTGTCGTGAGTATCTCGTCTTATGAAAGCCTCGCAACCCCAAACCTTGATATGTGCCAAAGAGGGAGCTTTCCCTGTCCACATCTCATGAGGTGTTTTGGCAACCTTCTTGGTAGGGACTCGGTTAAGGATATGGGCGGCAGTCTCTAAGGCATACCCCCAAAAAGAGATAGGTAGTGAAGCACGACTCATCATAGAGCGAACCATATCCAATAAAGTTCGATTATGCCTTTCTACCACACCATTCAATTGCGGTGTCCTAGGAGGCGTCAATTGCGAAACTATTCCACACTCCTTGAGATAATCGTGGAATTCAAGACTTAGGTACTCTCCTCCTCGATCGGATAGAAGCATCTTGATTTTCTTGCCCAATTGATTCTCCACTTCATTCTTGAACTCTTTGAACTTTTCAAAAGTTTCTGACTTTTGCTTGATTAAATAAATATACCATATCTACTATAATCATCGGTAAAAGTCACGTAGAAGCGGTTCCCATCCTTCGTGGTTGATCTAAACGGTGCACATACATCGGTATGTATTAGGTCCAACAGACCCTCACCCCTTTCACATGTACTCGTGAAGGGTGACTTAGTCATATTTCCAAGTAAACAATACTCGAACGTTTCATCTTCCCTAAGGTCGAATGACTCCAACACTCCATCCTTTTGGAGTTGGGCTATGTGTTTCTTGTTGACATGTCCAAGACGACAATGCCACAAGGATGCTTTATCCATACTAGTGGAAGAATCTATGTTCAAAACATCATTTCCTAAGTTATCAACAATCATAACAGTTTCATAAATTCCATTACATGGTATAGCTTCAAAGTAAAAGACACCATTTAGATAAGCCAAAATAGAACCATTCTCATTATTAAAAGAAAATCTAAAACCTTGTCTATATAAACCATGAAATGAAATGATGTTTCTAGCCATTTCTGGCGAATAGCAACAATTGTTCAAATCTAAACACAAATTATTCCTAAGCACTAAAGAATACACTCCAATCTTGGTCACAGGCGACGATCTTCTGTTCCCCATGATTAGATTGATCCTTCCTTGCTCCACATCCCTACTTCTTCTTAGTCCCTGCACATTAGAACAAATGTGGTAACCACAACCGGTATCAAGAACCCAAGAAATAGCATGATTAGAATCGTTAGATTTAATTGTGTATATACCTGCGAAAGATGGCTTGATCTTTCCTTCCTTTATGGCTTGTAGGTACTCTGGGTAGCTTCTCTTCCAATGTCCTATCTTGTGGCAGTGGTGGCACTCTGCCTCCTTCGGGTTAGGGCAGGTCTTAGTGGGATCAACTTTGGTCCCACTAGAAGAGGCACCATCTCGGGCTTTAACCTTGCGATAGTTCTTAGACGAAGCCTTCCTCTTCTTTCCCTTTCCTTGACCAATAGCCAAGACAGGAGCAGCAAGTGGATTGGGAGTTGGTGCAACAGACTTGTCTTTGAAGTTGCTCTCAGCGACCCTCAATAGACCTTGGAGTTTGCTTAGGGTTACGTCTGCTTTGAAGTTGCTCTCAGCGACCCTCAATAGACCTCGGAGGCAAAGAGTGAAGCACCATGTCGATCGCCAAGTCTTTCCCAAAGTCAACATTTAACTTGCGAAGGCGGTCGACATACCTTTGCATCTTTTGCAGGTGCACAATAAGAGATTCTCCATGACCCATCTTAGCGGAGATCATGTTAGTGAAAATCTCATAACGCTCTTGTCTCGCGTTCTGGTGGTATCTCTCCAATAAGTCTTGATGCACTCATATGGGTACATGTCCTCGTAGGACTTTTGGAATTCGGAGTTCATGGTGGCTATCATGATGCAATGTACCTTCGTTGCATCTCGCTCATGAATTTCAAAAGCGGTAATTTCAGCCGGAGTAGCGATTTTAGGGTTGATTTTCTCGAGCTTCTCATCAAGGACATACTCCTTATCCTCATAGCGAGCAATGGTGCGAATGTATCTTATCCATTCGCTAAAGTTCGTTCCATCGAAGGTGTCCTTTTGGCAAAGGCTCATCAACGTGAAAGAACTAGCAGCAACGTTATTAGCGTTCGACATCTACAAATAGAAAGGACAAAGATAGATTAGAATAAGAATCCCTAATTATCACCCAATAAGAAAAATTAGGGCTAGGATCCAACAATAACATTTACATACTAGAAAAGGGATGCCATAATCTAACATGCAAATAAACTGAAGGTAAGTGAATAAAGATTCACTAATTCTCCACCACAAAACCTAACTATTAGTCCTAAATGTTTTGAGAATTCCTAGGTTCGGATGAGATTCATTGAAACTATTCAATGGCATGTTTAAATCACGATATGCCCCTCTTGTTTGTGACTGGGATACCGAGGATGACAAAGCGGGTGTGAATTACCATGCAAATTCACATGGTGCCTTTATTGTAACGATCACCTATTCGATGTGCCGGTAAACCACACACGCTCCATCGAACAATGATAAACAATGAATCACCCTTTGCCACCTTTGCTTAGAAGCAATTAGTGTGCCGGTAAACCACACACGCTCCATTAACTTCTTAGCAAGGGTGCAAAGTGTAATTTCATGGGATTGCATCAATTCACTTTTCCTAAAGTAACTAATATTGGGAAATTTTAAAAATATGTGTAGTTACTTTGTATTACTTATTATACTTTTAATGAGAGGATGAGGTTGCCCTATCCTACCCGTTTGGCTAACGACCCTCCACCGATCAAGCAAGCGGTGGGTGTGAGTGTACACCCATTAAGCGCCATTTTATAGGCCGCAACCTTATACCCACCTTATAGACCGGCTTCGTGAATGAGGCCTACTAACGGTAAGACTAGCATTTTAGTTATACATATATATATATATATATATATATATATATATATATATATATATATATATATATATATATATATATATATATATATATATATATATTATTGTTGTAATATTATATTAGTATAGAGTTGTATTTTAAACCTTTTAAAAATCTAGGGTTTGAAATTTAAGTTGTCTAAATTAAAACTTTTTAATCACAAAATATAAATTTCAAAACTTGAGGACAAGTTTTAAACATTTAAAACATGGAGGATCAAATAACAAATAATTTCAATTAACAATTAATTTCCTAATTATCTATATTTGATTTATTCAAGATTTCTTTCAAGATAATTACCAAAATAATCAAAATAATTAATTAATTATCATATGAGGAAATTAAATATTTTATTAGTTGATAAATATCTTTAATTAGATCAAGATTATAGTCATATATATCAAAAAATTGGATTAGGGTTGATCTAATATGATTAAGGTAAGTTTCCATAAGATAATCATGAAGAAATCCCGAATTTAGCCATTCCTGACGCTTGGACTCGCCGAGTGCACAAAGGGACTCGCCGAGTCAGGCCAACTCGCTGAGTCCACTTTGGAACTCGCCGAGTCCATGACTCAGAAACACAAAAATCGAATTTTGCAGTTTAGTTTCAGACAATTAAGCAACAATTTAACGAAAACCAAGCTAGGCTCTGATACCACTAATGGGTTTTAGCCATAAGAACTTTCCTATGTGCGCATGCAAAACCCTAATGCTTGGATCTAGGGTTTCTAATTAAACATTCTTTGATTCCAAGACTTCTAATGACTATTTAGGAATAAGAACAATGTTAAAACAGATCTAGAATCATACCTTTGAATTCCTTGTTGATCTTGTTGTCTTGGAGCTTCTAGAGTCACAATTGTCACTCCTCTAATGGCTTACAAACACCAAATATCAAGGAGGATGATTTGGGAGAGAGGAGAGGGGAGGAAATTGGTCAGGGTTTCTATGCTTTTGATGAAGTGCTGATTTCCCTTGGCCATAAGGTCTAGTTATACTTGTAGACTCCTTAAGGGTTACAACCTAAACCCTAATTGGATAATCTTCTCTTAAGGATATCCAAATCCATTCCTTAGATAACTCTTGGACGATTTGAGCCATCCTTTAGCTTAAAGAATCCGCCCAATCCATATATATATGGATTTACAGTCTAAAGTTTAACTATCAAACAATTGACAGTTTATACCCTCTTATTTAATTAATCTCTTTAATTCACCAAATTAATTCCAATTAATTCTATGACTTATATTAATCAAATAACAATATATTATTCTTTATATTATTCTCATAATATATTAATAATGTTTACTCTCTCTTAATAAATCATCCTATCAAGTTGCTATGGTGAAGGCAACCCAAAAGGACCATCCACAACCGGGTCAAATACTTGCCTAATATAGTTGCATCCTTAGACACTATTCCAACAATACCTACCTTATAGACTAGCTTCGTGAATGAGGCGTACTAGCGGTAAGACGACTTTGCTCTTATACATATATATATTATTATTAACTTATAATATTATAAGTATAAGGGTTGAATTTTATCTTTTAAAATTCTAAGGGTTGGAACTAAAGTATTTAATATCACTTTACTTGTTCCAAAACTTGAGGGCAAGTTTTGTAAACTTTCAAAACTTTTCATTTCTTGTAACTTATGAGTTAAATAGAGTAATAAAAATGAAGACTCTTCATTTTTCTAACTCTTGTGTTCTTTTAATGGTTTTAATTCAAGTGTGACTCTTGGTTTTCCATAACTTGAGGACAAGTTATGGACTCCATTAAACCACATTATGATTAAGAATTAAACTACCAAGTAGGTTACAACTAATTCCTATGATCATCTAAATTCATAAGATCAAGAACATGAATATCCATATCAAAGTTTCAAGATCATATGAACACATATAATCATGAAAAATTGATATTAGCCATTGTAAATGGATTACAACAAACATTACACCATCTAAAAAAAGTTTTATAACACCAAAACAATTTAGGGTAATGTTTCTAGTTCATTTCCAGCAGCAAAAGTCGAAAATCTGCATTCTATGGCTCCTACTCGTCGAGTGCACGAACCTACTCGCCGAGTAGGATGAAGATACACATGAACTCGGCGAGTCCCCCCATGGACTCGGCGAGTTCATCAGGCAGACAGCAAGTTTTTCTACTTTTTCCAATATTTTGCATCAAGTATCAAACAAACAAGCCTAGGCTCTGATACCACTGATGGGTTTTGAGCATTCTAACACGTCCTAAGTGTACATGCAACCCTAATAAACCTTGGATCTATGTTTGTCTAAGATACATGCAAATAATTATTTTTCAAAGGTTCATATCCTAACTAGCATGACATGGGGAACTTGAATCAAATAAAGCTAGTAGAAATACTTACCTTGTAGTTGTAGTTGATTCCTTGGAGTTTTACAGCCTAGCACCAATAGTGTGGATGCCTCAAATGGAAATCCAAATCACCACAAACTTGGAACTTTGAGAGAATAGTCACTACTATCTTGAAATCGACCCTCTTGCTTTACTCACCTCAACTAGTGTGATTTCAAGAACCAAAGCCTCCTTTATATAGTGTGGTGGATTAGGGTTACATCCATGTAAACCCTAATACCCATGTCTCTTCATTTCCATGAGATCCATGGGTTAAAGCTCCATGGAGTATCCATGGACTTTCCACGCAAGCCTAGCCCATTCCAAATAAGCATTAGCCCACACTATATAAATATAGAAGCCCATATTTAATTAGTCATACTTTTGATCTCTAAATTAACGCTAGATTAATTATAAATCAATACTAATTAAATAATATGATCTTATATTAATATATTAGAACTTATAATATATTAATAAATCATAACTTGTACTATGCTCAAAATATTATCCATAAATTGTTCGGGTGAAGTGCAACCCAAATGGACCATGCTGGGTTGGGTCAAGTACATACCAAATATAGTTATGGACTTAGACACAATATCCAACAGTCTCCCACTTGGATAAGTCTAATAACTATAGTTGCAAGTATGATTTCAGGAACCGATCAGCAATTGTAGCTCTTTAAACTCTGTTGAACTAGAATGCGCCATTTTTGATAAGTGATCATATAATCCTCTATTCTAGATATCAGCCAGACAAATACATGGAACATGGTCTTACTTATTGTGTCACACCCCCAAACTAGAACGGCGGAAACATTCGGGGGCGGAGGACGTCATATTCAGTATCATAACAGTTCATATAAAGGAAAGTACACACCACCATATATATTAAAGTTTCCAAAATGTTTACATAATTGTATTCGTTACATGTTCAAAAGTTAAATACATAAACATCTTTCAAAAGAAGTAATTAACGTCAGCACGTTAACCTCCAAAAGTTGATTTCCAAATCTGCTTAGCGGTTCCCTGAGAACACAAGTTATTTCAAAGAAAAAGTGTCAACAATTAAGTTGGTGAGTTCATGAGTAGTGTTTTGAGAAAATGTACGCCATTCGAAAGTTCGTGTATGTTTTCCAGAAAACGCTGTGTTTCAAATGTAAAGAGTTATGATTTGTTGTGTTGAAAATGAATGTATTAGATCTAGAAAATCCCATATTTTCCCTAATAGTTGAGATAAGACTTGCTGTGTTTTCCAAGAAAAACCCTTATTTTCTTATAAAAGTATGAAATTCATATGAATGTTCGTGTTATAAGTTGTAAGTAATTTCACCAGGAAAATCCCTTATTTTCCTATTAGTTGTTTGTTTTGTGTACAGGAAAAACCCTTATTTTCCTAACATAACTGGCAGTCTCTAAGACCGAAAATCGCAAGCAACTGACGTGCTTAAAAGTTGTGGCATAGTTTTATATAATAAAGTTATACGAAGATTTCACTTGTTAGATGAAGAATAGATTTGATAGCTACTCGTTCATAAAAACATAACACTATAATAATTGTATATCCGATGAGTTTTATAACTATACTAAACATAATATGCCTGTTGCAACGTTCTTCAGGCGTCGTAACGTTATGACAAACTGTCACCCCAAAGGAAGGACTGTAGCTTAACAGTCAGGGCGCGGGATCATGACTTCCCGTATAGATCTATACACATTTGACACGTTCTCCGAACGGGAGACTCTGGTTATAGACAGGACTTGTAGCGATACCTTCTAATAAAAAGGCAGTAGTTGAAGATGTATGTATCTCATGGATTCTCAACTAAGTCTGTATTAAAGTAATAGTTTTGTGTGCAAAGTTTATCCTTTTTCACAATGTTTGACAAAGCATAAATCATAAGTTTTTAGAATGTATAAAACGGTTTAGTAATGAAGGATACTTTGGAATTACTAAATACTTTGTATAATTCTAATGCATGTAAAGTATGACAAGAGTTTTCACATAGCAGTACTAAATCACAAGTGATTCATTTGATAAAAATAAGTAAGTGAAATATTATGAAATACACGATAATAACCGTATGTTTACTTGTATTCCCCCCCCCCCCCCCCCCCCCCGCCCCCTTAAAAGAGTATAAAAGCATTTAAAATATATTTAAAGTGTGTTTGAAGGGGTATGAACTCACTTGGAAGTTTGAAGATAGCGAGAAGGAAAACTGGGCAGAGTTTCGTCTCGGGAAGCGGATCTTTCTCGGGATTCTCAGGAATCTCGGGAGTAAAATCGACTATCGGGACTTGAGTAAAAATGACCAGGGCTTCGGGTTTGAACGGGCACGGAAAACGAGGCAAAATGCAAGAGAAATGAGAAGAAATGAGCAATTATTCCGAAGACCCTCGCATCTCTATTTATAGTGGTCTGGGAAGCCTCGGTATGTGGGGCGTACTAGAGTACGCGTTGCGTACTCATGCGTCATGCATGAGCGCATCCTCGGTCGAAACATCCGAGCGACGTGGACAGTTCGGAGCCCTTGATTCGAGTACGCGGGGCGTATGAGGGTACGCAGGGCTTACTCCGGTCCTATCTGCTGACTCCCCTTCGGATATTACCAAGAGTTTTTATTTATTTTTTATATTTATTTTAAATAAACTTCTAAAATTCATATCTCCTTCATATGAACTCCGTTTTCGACGTTCTTTATATCCACGCGTAGGTAAGACTAAGATCTACAACTTTCGTTTAGATTCCGTTGGCAAATTATGAAATTATTTTTATTATTTATTTATTAAAATGACGTGATTAAGGAATTTCTTTAAAAATTCATAACTTCTTTATCTGACGTCGGTTTTTGCCAGACTTTTTACCGTTGAAATACCATTGACGAGACCTTCGATTCTCGTTTAGGTCATTCCGGCCAAAAGTCGCTCGATCTCCGATTCGAGTTTTTGACGTAACTTCGTATTGCCGGTTTTTGTCGGAAAACTTAGAATGGCCATAACTTCTTCGTAATAACTCGGATTTTAGTGTTCTTTATATGCTTGGAAACCTTAAGACGATATCTATTACATAGCGTACTTCAAACAGAGCCTTTGAATACTTCATTTTTTTCGATGATATTCTAATTACTTTTTCAAAGAGGTTACAAGACTCGAATTTCAAGGACCTGAAATGATGGGTTGTTACATCATCCCCCCGTTAGAGGGAATTTCGTCCCGAAATTAGAGTTCATGCTACGGATAAAAGTTTTATTTGCTCCCCATGTTCTTAATTGAACTCGGTTCCTTGCTTGGCATTCCAGCGAACCTTTCACTATCGGGATACGACTTTGCTTCCTTCGTTTGACTTCACTGCCATGATAACTCTTCTTGGTCGAACGTACGTTGAATGTTTTTGTAGACTGTGAGAGTAGTACATCTTGTACCAATCGACAGAAAGGGGCGTGTGTTGAGCTTCTAAGTTTATTTGTATGGCAGCACGATCACTCGTAGTCTTAGGCAGTCTCCGTCCTGAAGTTCATAATAGAAATTCATACATGGTTCCACGATCTAAATCTTGTGTATACGAGTTGTATATAATTAAGATTGAAAAGGTAGTCGAATAACTGATTCTTCTTTAACCTCACATCCCATTGACGAAAAAGAAGTTAAAGTGGAATCGTCAATTCTAAACCTGTAGAACCTTGATTATAGATCACCCCTACGTATACATTCATCAGTAACAGATCAACCGTATGGATCTTTGGATTTGAACTTGACGTACTGTACAAGTGGCACTTCAGGGATTTCTTCGGAGAGGGAAAGAATTATGAGGTACTCCATTCATGAGTAATTGGTGTTCTGATATGACGGCTTCGCTGGAAAGGCGATTTCGAAGATAGAGGTGTACGTATGAAACTGTTTTTGTGAGAATCAAATTGAATCAAGTCGTATGATAATGTCGGAATCATAAGGAAACTTAAAGACATTAGATTTAAACATAAGACGCTTACCGACAAAGCACAACCGTGCAACCATCAATAGAGTTACAGTACTTTAGACTACTACAAGACTATTGCTGCGAATAAGGTATACTACAAAGGCAAGTATACGCAGCATGAGGATCCCTATACCGACGGGTTCCCGCAAAAGACAAGGCTCTGGTTGCACTAGTTTTGGATGGTTTATAAGTCTGTTACAACGAAACGTCTAAATTACATTAATGTGGGTTCGGAGTAGGTTCTCCTGCAACTGTGGTCCTGAGAATCCTACCGTCTATGCCAGAACTCTTTGTGATAGTGCAATCCTTCTTGAGGTACCCTTATCTCCTTGCCTTGGCGGCATGACTGGCTAGTGCTAACCTTAGTGGCGGGGTGAGGTGTTTAGCCAGTGTTAAGTGGACATGAGTGCCTTCTTCAATACCCCACCTTGGAAATTGCTTCCTAAGGCGTTCTGCAGGAGTTGCCACTTGTTTCTTTATGAATCTAGATCCTAATGTGCGTGTTTCAGCGGACCTTCATTACTCCGCCTATCACTTCGATTGATCGGGATCGTGTGGTTTTAGGTTTAATTACTTATGTTCTTCTAAATGTTAGCATATTCACTCGATGCATTAGGGTAGCTACGTTTTGAAGTTCATGGTTGAATTCACTACTAGTTTCTGGGTTTGGATTTGACTTGTTGCATGCGTGGTATTTCTAAATGATTTGTTGGGGGATACTACGGGAAGGTTGTAAAGATTCCGCATATGAGTACTTCGGGGTTTTGAAACTAGAAACCAATTGGGGTTTGTGTGGGGTTTGTCATTATAAATCGATCGAGTTTCGTTAGTCGATGGCTAAAGTGAAAGGGTCCTTTATAACACATGGAACTGGTATGGGTAGGGCCACACCAATCCATGTTGAATGCCAATGTCGGTACTTCTCATTGTAAGACGTTCGTTAGTGGGATAGGGCATTCTACGTATGTGTTTTCACTGCTTTTTAGTCTACCTCTATTATTACTATTATGAGAGTTTTGATTAATGATTAGGGTGTTTGTTCGAGTAGATTTATAAACTTGTGACTCACGGAACTCTTCCGCGTTCCTACTATCAATGGAATGTATGGAAATAAGTTATCAAGGAGAAATGTGCCCAGAATAACCATGGGGTCTGCAATAGCCTCCTCTTGGCCCATTGCGAATACTTGGCCTTGTCCGCCAGCATTCATGATGCTTGACTCCAGGAAGTCCCTTCGGAGGTGTCCCGTTACTCCGCACTCATAACAAGCACGGTCTACTCCTACATTTGTGGCTAGAGCAGTTGGTTGGGCTAGTTCTCTGCAGTAGCGGACGATGTGTCCCTTTCTATTGCACCTAACGCAATACATTTCACAACAGGATTCGTGATGATGATAGTTGCATCGGTTTCACTTAGGCCGATTGCCGTTGTACGACTTTTTGGGTGTAGGGGTATGGTTTGTTGATTGCTTTTTGGCGTTTCTTTGAGTTGATTTGCCTCCCCTCTTGCTCCAGGGTTTTTGTTTCATGTTCTTGTGTTCGCACCTTGCGGTATTCTTGTAGGTAGCTACTGGTAGGTGGCTTCAATTGTTTCTCTGATTAGGATTTTAGATACCGTTTCCTTCCCTGCTTGAGTTGACAGAGTTATTGTACGCTATAATGGTTGTCACTGTGGCTATAACTGTAGCTTGCAGAGTGGCGGTGTCCAATTGTAGGAATGGGGTTGCGTTGGTAAGTTGATTATTTCCAGTCCTTGCTGTGCCACTAAAGTTTGCTTGAGACAGTGCAGCTGTTACAGCCGCAGTGATAGCAGATTGCACTATGTTGGGGTCATATTGAGGAGGTGGTGGGGTTGCGTTTCTACGTGCTGATCTACGAGGAGACATTGTTCTGATAAGGAAATAACATGAAAAACTATAAGTTTTAATGATTCGAAAGTCGCGCATTAGTGATTTGCTATATCAGAAGTTTGGCTTACCCCTCAATAGGGTTTTGAGTTCGACTCATGAGGAGAGTAGATAAACTCATGAATTTGAGGGGTATGCAAAAGGGTTCAATAAAGGAAATACATCATATATTATCAAACATGGTGCGTTACATTTTGTAGTTAGGAAAATCTTGACCTATCTAAAGGTCTCCGGTTACAAGGTTTAGAAAAGTAAGGACTTTATCTGAGGTCTTATGCTATGACAAAATTTTGGAAGTCAGACAGGTTTTATTTGTTACGCGAGCTGGCTATATAGGCCTTAGATTCTGCCAACTGACGCTCCATCTCGAGCATACGTAGTTCATGTCTTGCCTGGCGTGCCCAAAGTTCTATCACTTCGGTTTGAGTTGTTGTTAGCTCTCTCTGTAACGCTTCATTTCGATTTACGATTCTCCCGTGAGCTAATCCTAACTATCGGATGCGAACTGTGTTGACTCCAATGTTCGCATCATTTTCCTCAGTTCGATGGAGGGTCGACCGTCCTTTCTCACCAAAGCGAGAAATCCGACGAACCAATTGTTGGATTAATGTCTAAGTCCATAACTATAATTGGTAAGACTTGACCCGACCCGGCATGGTCCATTTGGGTTGCATACCATCATGCACTTGGATAGACTATAATGAGAGAAATAAGACACTTATGGTTATTAATATATTATAAGTTCTAGTATATTAATAATAAGAATAATAAGATTATTTAATTAGTATTGATCAATAATTAATCTAGGATTAATTAAGTGATCAAAAGAAGACTAATTAAATATATGGGTTGATTGTGTAAATCATCCATACTTGTATAGTGGGCTAATGCTCCATGGATAATCAAGTTGGGCTAAAACCCATAGGATGGTCCATGTATGCTCCATGGTGTATTTGTACCCATGGATCATGGAAATGAAAGGCCATGTCAATTAGGGTTTACATGGTGTAACCCTAACTATATAAGCATCTTATTCTTGACCAAAATCGGCCACTAGTGTGTGAAGTAAAAGGGCTAGCCGATTTCATGAGTTGTAGAATTCTCTCAAGTTATTCTAAGTGTTTTGGTGATTGTGATTCCATTTGAGGCTTCCACATTATTGGGGCTAGGCACTCAAGCTTCATGAAGACTTTCTACATCAAGAGGTATGTATTCTATCTTGTTACATTCATTGTTTTTGTATGCTAGATTAGGATAATACCTTGGAAGTTCTTATTTGCATGTATAATAGAGAAAACATAGATCCAAGGTACTTAGGGTTGCATGTACACTTAGGAGTGTTAGAATGCTCAAAACCCAATAGTGGTATCAGAGCCTAGGCTTGTTTTCTTGTTATACCTGCAATAGAAGCTGAAAAAAAACGAATTTGGTGCTGTCTGATCATCAGACTCGGCGAGTCCATCAGAGGACTCGACGAGTCCATGCCTAAAATGTGATCAATTCGATCCAACTCGCCGAGTTGGTTCATGCACTCGACGAGTTGGACCCCCAGACAACATATTTTCGAGTTTTTTGGCTAGAAATGGACTAGGAACATTACCCTAAGTTGTTTTTGAACTTATAAACTTGTTTTTGATGTGGTAATGTTCATGCTAATCCATTTTAAAAGATAATTGTCAATAGATTCATGTTTTGTATTAGTTTAAGGTTTAGACTAATTACATGAAAAAGTTTGATTTGAATTATCTTGTTCTTATGAGTTGCTTAGATTAATAGAAAAGTTAATTGAAATAGTTGTTTTCAATCCATTTTAATCTAAGAGTTGAGTATAAAATGTGTTTGTGTAACTTGTCCTCAAGTTACATGAAAAGTCACATTAAAGACTCATAAAATTCATAAAAGTTGGCAATGGTTACAAAATGAAGAGTCTTGTGTCATTGAATAATTTTTTTTTTTATGACTCCATAACTTGTCCTCAAGTTATGGAAGTTCAAGAGTTACTTCATTAAATGAAAATATGTAACCATAATTAAATCCATAAGTTATAAAATAAAGAAAAAGTTAGTTCTTTTATTAGTTTAAAGTCTTCCATAACTTGTCCTCAAGTTATGGAACTTGAAGAGTTTTTGGATTAAAACTACTTTAAACACATAAGTTATGGAATTAATTAGTTTTGAATAGTTTCAAAACTTGCCCTCAAGTTTTGGAATTTGAAAAAGTTTTCAAGTATGAATACTTTAATTCCAAGTTAGCCCTTAGAATTTTAAAAGTTAAAATTCAACCCTTATACTTTATAATATTATAAGTTAATAATATATATGTATAAGAGTAAAGTCAGTCTTACCGCTAGTATGCCTCATTCACGAAGCCAGTCTGTAAGGTGGGTATAAGGTTGTTGCCTATAAAATGGCAACTTAATGGGTGTCCACTCTCACCCACCGCTCGCTTGACCGGTGGAGGGTCGTTAGCCGAACGGGTTTGACAGGACTAGAATTCTCCCTTCATTAAAAGTATTAATGATAATACTAAGTAACTGAACTCTTAATAATACCCAATCTTAGTTACTTAGGAAAAATGTGAATAAGGTGCTAACCCATGAAATTACACTTTACACTTTGTCTAAGTCGTTAGTGGAGCGTGTGTGGTTAACCGACACACTAACTTGGACTTAACAAGGTAGGTAAAGGGTGACTTAATGTTTATCATAGTATCGATGGAGCGTGTGTGGTTAACCGGCACATCGATTGAGGGGTAAACACTTAAGGGTACCAAGTAATTTGCATGGTTACTTCACACCTTGTTTTGTGATCCTCGGCATCCCAGTCACAAAACCTGAAGGGCACACTCGAGATTGAAACATGCCTTTGAACAGTTCAATGAATCTCAAAGATCTAGGAGTTTCAAAACCAATTAAAACCTAATAATACATTTCGTTTATCTTGGTGGAAATTGGTGAATCGTCATTCACCTACCTTCAAATATTTTATAGCTTGGATTACGACATACCTCTTCTAAGTTATAAAATAGTTTGTTGGGTCCTAGCCTTAATATTTCATATTGGGTGTCATATTAAGGACTTTAAAATCAACTATCTTGAATATCTCCCAAAAGATGTCTTGTTTAGACACCTATGATCTTCCCAAATCTCTTGAAACAAGGTTTCCTAATGAAGATGATGTCCCATGGATATCATACTTCTTTCTCCTCCTCCAATTATTCTCCCTAACCCACAAGTTCTTGAAAAAAAAGTTTAAGGTCACTCAAGCCCTATTGGCAAGGCAAGGTCTAGGTGTGGTCACATCTTGGAGATGTAGTCACATATTGACAAGCCGGGAGAGTTGGGTGTCAAAGTCTTGAGAAAGTCGGTGGTTCAATCACTTTCTAAGTCACATAGTGAGTTCCTTTGGGACACCTATGAAACAGACTATGACAGGACCCTTAATGATCTTATCTATTTGATAAGATCAACTTCCTTAAAACTTGATGGACATTGACAATAGTGACACAGGAAATCCAGAAAAGCATTCTCTTCCCAATGGAAAGGGATCGGCCATAGTCAACTCGGTTGACCAAATGGTAAAGAGAAAAGCTAAGTCTGTGATAGTCCCGTGTACCATTATCAAAGGGTCCATATGTTTATATTGCCAAAGGAAGGGGTATTGGTTGCGAAGCTGCTAAAATTTACCTAAGGATGTTAAAGTCAATAAGTTTGACTCTACTTCAGGTAAAGTCCACTATCTAACTCTGTTAAGTTTCTATTATGAGATTCTTGATACATGATGTGACTGGGTCACATGGTGATGTTTAAGAATCAAAGAAAAGTGAAGAAACTTAAAGAAAGAATATGCTGAATCTGATCGCGTAGATGGATTTCTATCACATAGCTTGAAAATCGGATTCTTGATCTACTTCTTAGGAGTTATGATATTTTTGCTTAGGAATAGATAACAACAAGTTTTCATATGGATTGTAAGGATTAGTTTTTCCGCAAAGTTTTAAAATAAAGGAAAAATTTTGTTTTTATTTATTTATTTTAAAATATCCTTACAATGGCATTTGAGGAAAAATTGTTGCTTATATGATTCCATTAATAGCAAGAGTGGAAATATGAAATTGATTCTTTCATTTGTGGTAATGTCTAAATTTACCAAATAAGGAAAGATTCTTATCACCCAAGTTTCAATTGAACCGGAACTTGGAATCATGCAGGTTGTATAGCATGATGAATGAGAACTTTCAAGTATTGAAAAAAAATTAAGACTAATTACTCGTTCACATGGATGTGTGAGTCAAGTAATGGACTAAGGGATCGAGTACACATTCTTGTGCACTGGTCAAGTCCACCACAAAAATATTGATAAAACTATTCGTCATAGTTTACTAAAGCTCAGTAAATATGATTATACTTACAAGCTTAAGTGTAACTCTAAGACATTGGAAAAGGTTCCAATGTATGACAGAGCGAATAAGAAGAATCAAATTAGGCAGAAGGATAAAAGTTTCTCAAATCTGAAAAGATGGGAGAGTACTTTAGTATTAGTTTTGTGATCATCTTAATGATTAAGAAACCATATCAAAATTAGTTCTCTAAGGAAATCTTAGTGCATTCTTATGACTAAGAAGAGGAACTTGAATTGTTGAAATGGTTAAATCAAGAAGATGAGTCATACTACAAGTCTTAGAGTCATACTTCAAGATTGTAATTTGAGTGACATGTCTTAAAGAAGGTTTAAAACACTTGTCAAATGTAAGAGTAAAATTTTCCTACTCTTGTACATTTGAAATTGGTAAGTTGTGATGTTTTGGATAAACAAAGACCAACTAAGGCCAATTATGTGAAGTGTTTGTCTTGATTAGAATCCGCACTATCTCTTGGATGTTTGACAAGGGAGACTTATAGGTCAAGAGGACAGTGGGAGTCTTAAAGGTCTTTAAAGTCTCAAGAACTAATCAAGAATAAAACCTGAAGTTCTTCACTAGCACACGACTTGAGGTTTATAACCTATCGTGTTGACATATTTGTGCCCATTCCAGTTAAAGTTGGCTTTGCATATGAGTTCTTAGAGTTCTCAGTTTGTTGCATAACAACTTGGAAGCAATGGCAGGCCCTTGAGCTGCCAGGTGGCAAGAAGTTAAGATTGAGTTCAATCCATATGAGTTTGGATTTGTCATTATCTTTGTCTTGTGATTATGGTTTTGACAAACTCATATGGGTAGGAACTCATACACCATATAAATCTAAGTGTCATAAGGTTTCTCTCCGATTCATGAAAATGATGGTGAGGAAACGCTTTCACTAAGTAGATTTTACGTAGATATCAATTGTGTTAGTGGAGCGCGTGTGGTTAACCGGCACACTAACATGGACTTGTGAGAAATGGCAAAAAGGTCTAACCATTATGATTACGGCATACCTCTTCATAATTGGTTAGACTCACAAGTGTGCTATCTAAGGGAAGGTGTATGATTTTGATAAAGTTTTATCAAAACAATCTAGTATCAGAAATCTGAACTTTGGTAAGAAAGTCAATGGAGTATTGATTTCTAGAAGTCCAGGTGACTTCTGAGAACATGTCAAAGCTAGTGGGAGCATAAGTGTTATGCTAATAATCATCATGTTAGTGGGAGCATGATAATTATGATAAGTATTGCAAGTTAGCAATGTTAATTATAGAAAACAAAAGTTTCAATTGGGAAAAAGTTGTTTTGCTATAATTAAGGGAGAGGAAATTATACTTCATCTCAAATCTATAAGCTTAGATCGTGAGGTTTTAATCATTTAGTCAAGGATATATATATGAATTTCATGTTGGAATGGCTCAACATAAGGAAATTCTGTATATGGGTCCATTATTTGCGTTCTAAAATTCAATTATGATTACGGCATCCCTTTTCATAATCTGAATTATGAGAACTTGGCAAATTGAAATGGACATATTATAGCAAAAGACTGGTTTAGTCTTTATGTGAGACATCACGAATCGCGTCCCATATGCTTCGGATATAGGATCGATTACATGTGCTATATTCATCCGTTCTAAAATTTTCCAAATGTCTGGGGCATTAAGAAGGGAAAAGGTTTAGAACTGGATATGACTAAAAGGATTAAACAATTGTCGAGGACAATCTAAGGTTTACCAAAGATTGGTTGCTCAAGGACAGTTGGAAGTATAGTGATAATTCTGGAAGGACCATATTGACATAATCTGTAAGGAGGCAACTCTTGTTCAGAAGTGATAAGTCAGAATGGAATCTGGAAATGTTTCAAAGTTAAGATTTTTCAATCTGTGTAAGATTAAGGAAACTTAATGCAAGAAGGATGTTTCCAAGGAACTGATCTCCTTTGGAATGCTCTGTAATGTTTGTTGTCAAGTCTTTATGACTTTGTGCATAATCATTACAAGAGGACCAATGCATATAAGTTTAGAATCTAACAGATTTCAGTAAATGGCATGAATTTGGAATTCTTGCAATTGCTGTAAGGATTTGGGAGTGTGAAAAGAGAATCATTGAAGTAATGTTAAATTGATCTAGTTCACAATGTAAAGATCATAGACAAACATAGTATGCATACTTGGTGTATGGCATGACTAGTGTTTAAGAAAACATAGTGTACATGCTTGGAGCATGGGACAACTATTGTTTTAAATTCAAGAATAAAGTTGATAGCTGAAACAGTATACAATGAATAATGTGTAATCATATGGTGATAAATAAAATGTGTTTTATTTATGTTCAAAGAGTTGATACCATATTGGATTCAATTATTATTGTGTTTCATTTTGCATGTTTTGACTTCCCGAATAAACTGGGTTATTCTTTCGGAATGACTAAGTTATTCAAACCATCCACAGTCGATCATATGTTGGAAGTAGATATGAATTAAGACTGTCATGGGTTGGCTTGTAGAGGTCTAAGGTGTTGGACAAAGGGCTACAACACTCATGAGTGCTCATAAGTTCTGAGTATTGGATTCAACCCGCGCTCATTGGAATCACTTCATGGATTTTATCACGAGTGATCATGAGACGATAATATCTTATATTCTTCAAACCTAGAGATATGAGTTGTTACTATGAGTTGATAGTACATTGATTGCACGTAAACGCATACGGTAACTCGGTGTTATAAAACGTGCCTTTGTGTATGATTCAACAAGTAGTAGAACAAGCCATATGAGTCGAAGTTTATCCGTTCCTTTTACCTTCGGGATAAAAGCGATATCTGTGGGCCCCTCGATGATTTGATGATGACAAATGGAAGTGCTCGGCCGGGCCAGGACTGATTTGATTTGTTCAATTAGTCAGTCGTCATAAATCGCAAATCGGGAAACAACAAATGGACAGAGAGAATGATTATAATCCATGTCTCAGTCCATATGATATCTAGAATGGAGGAATATATGATCCCTTATCTAATGGACAAGTCACTGACAAAGGTCAGAGTTCATCTACAAGGTCAGAGTTCGACAGAAGCTTTTGAGAGCTACGATTGCCAGTTGGTTCCTAAAGTCATACGCAATAATAGTTTTAGACTTATCCAAGTGGGAGACTGTTGGATTAATGTCTAAGTCCATAACTATAATTGGTAAGACTTGACCCGACCCGGCATGGTCCATTTGGGTTGCATACCATCATGCACTTGGATAGACTATAATGAGAGAAATAAGACACTTATGGTTATTAATATATTATAAGTTCTAGTATATTAATAATAAGAATAATAAGATTATTTAATTAGTATTGATCAATAATTAATATAGGATTAATTAAGTGATCAAAAGAAGACTAATTAAATATATGGGTTGATTGTGTAAATCATCCATACTTGTATAGTGGGCTAATGCTCCATGGATAATCAAGTTGGGCTAAAACCCATAGGATGGTCCATGGATGCTCCATGGTGTATTTGTACCCATGGATCATGGAAATGAAAGGCCATATCAATTAGGGTTTACATGGTGTAGCCCTAACTATATAAGCATCTTATTCTTGACCAAAATCGGCCACTAGTGTGTGAAGTAAAAGGGCTAGCCGATTTCATGAGTTGTAGAATCCTCTCAAGTTATTCTAAGTGTTTTGGTGATTGTGATTGCATTTGAGGCTTCCACATTATTGGGGCTAGGCACTCAAGCTTCATGAAGACTTTCTCCATCAAGAGGTATGTATTCTATCTTGTTACATTCATTGTTTTTGTATGCTAGATTAGGATAATACCTTGGAAGTTCTTATTTGCATGTATAATAGAGAAAACATAGATCCAAGGTATTTAGGGTTGCATGTACACTTAGGAGTGTTAGAATGCTCAAAACCCAACACCAATATAGGAAGGGCTCTGTCTGCTGAGCCTCCCTCGCTTAGGTTGTAGAAGCTTCGGTCTCCGTTGAATGGAAGGGGTTGATCCTGATCGCGGCTCCACCTATCCAGGTAAGTTGCCCAAAGGGGCGTCGAGCCATGAAATTCTGGTCGAGGATTAGGATTTTGAATTGGAGCCGTTAAGGGTAGGTTATTGTTCTCTGGATCTGAGTCTGATTCTTCTTGCATTCCTTCTTCAGGATCATTCTCTATCCTTTCTCCATTACTTTGGTTGAAGTAGTAGGGGTCACCGGGATGGAATCCAACCATTTGAGTCTATACGAGAATAGGGTTAAGGATTGACTATAAGCTAAAGCACATGGAATTTACTCTTTATGTTTAAGGGTTTAAGGCACTCGAATACTCCTTTAGTATTCTTTAACGATATGCTTTTGGTAAGTTTTAAATTTGTTGTCCATTGCAGACACTCCTTGGCATACGTTAGTCGGCTCTTGGACAAATATAGTTGATCAGGCTATATTCTTCCCTGTTCCGATTACATGTCCCAAGGCATACTTGCACTGCACAACTTATTTATAATACTTCTATACTGTTATTAGTATGAAATGAATGCATGCCTACTTTACAAAAACTAAATAAATTTAAGTTTAAAAGTATGACTCTTACTCAGAGTGTTTTTGCCTAGTTGTGTTTATAGTTGTATCCCAAAATGGTTTTGATATACTTAATTCACTATAAACAATGCTCTGATACCAATCTGTCACACCCCCAAACCAGAACGGCGGAAACGTTCGGGGGCGGAGGACGTCATATTCAGTATCATAACAGTTCATATAAAGGAAAGTACACACCACCATATATATATTAAAGTTTCCAAAATGTTTACATAATTGTATTCGTTACATGTTCAAAAGTTAAATACATAAACATCTTTCAAAAGAAGTAATTAACGTCAGCACGTTAACCTCCAAAAGTTGATTTCCAAATCTGCTTAGCGGTTCCTTGAGAATACAAGTTATTTCAAAGAAAAAGTGTCAACAATTAAGTTGGTGAGCTCATGAGTAGTGTTTTGAGAAAATGTATGCCATTCGAAAGTTCGTGTATGTTTTCTAGAAAACGCTGTGTTTCAAATGTAAAGAGTTATGATTTGTTGTGTTGAAAATGAATGTATTAGATCTAGAAAATCCCATATTTTCCCTAATAGTTGAGATAAGACTTGCTGTGTTTTCCAAGAAAAACCCTTATTTTCTTATAAAAGTATGAAATGCATATGAATGTTCGTGTTATAAGTTGTAAGTAATTTCACCAGGAAAATCCCTTATTTTCCTATTAGTTGTTTGTTTTGTGTACAGGAAAAACCCTTATTTTCCTAACATAACTGGCAGTCTCTAAGACCGAAAATCGCAAGTAACTGACGTGCTTAAAAGTTGTGGCATAGTTTTATATAATAAAGCTATACGAAGATTTCACTTGTTAGATGAAGAATAGATTTAATAGCTACTCGTTCATAAAAACATAACACTATAATAATTGTATATCCGATGAGTTTTATAACCATACTAAACATAATATGCCTGTTGCAACGTTCTTCAGGCGTCGTAGTGTTATGACAAACTGTCACCCCAAAGGAAGGATTGTAGCTTAACAGTCAGGGCGCGGGATCATGACTTCCCGTATAGATCTATACACATTTGACACGTTCTCCGAACGGGAGACTCTGGTTATAGACAAGACTTGTAGCGATACCTTCTAATAAAAAGGCAATAGTTGAAGATGTACGTATCTCATGGATTCTCAACTAAGTCTGTATTAAAGTAATAGTTTTGTGTGCAAAGTTTATCCTTTTTCACAATGTTTGACAAAGCATAAATCATAAGTTTTTAGAATGTATAAAACGGTTTAGTAATGAAGGATACTTTGGAATTACTAAATACTTTGTATAATTCTAATGCATATAAAGTATGACAAGAGTTTTCACATAGCAATACTAAATCACAAGTGATTCATTTGATAAAAATAAGTAAGTGAAATATTATGAAATACACAATAATAACCGTATGTTTACTTGTATTCCCCCCTCCCCCCTAAAAGAGTATAAAAGCATTTAAAATATATTTAAAGTGTGTTTGAAGGGGTATGAACTCACTTGGAAGTTTGAAGATAGCGAGATGGAAAACCGGGCAGAGTTTCGTCTCGGGAAGCAGATCTTTCTCGGGATTCTCAGGAATCTCGGGAGTAAAATCGACTCTCGGGACTTGAGTAAAAATGACCATGCCTTCGGGTTTGAACGGGCACGGAAAATGAGGCAAAACGCAAGAGGAACGAGAAGAAATGAGCAATTATTCCGGAGACCCTCGCATCTCTATTTATAGTGGTCAGGGAAGCCTTGGTACGTGTTGCGTACTCATGCGTCATGCATGAGCGCATCCTCGGTCGAAACATCCGAGCGACGTGGACAGTTCGGAGCCCTTGATTCGAGTACGCGGGGCGTACGAGGGTACGCAGGCCGTACTCCGGTCCTATCTGCTGACTCCCCTTCGGATATTACCAAGAGTTTTTATTTATTTTTTATATTTATTTTAAATAAACTTCTAAAATTCATATCTCCTTCATACGAACTCCGTTTTCGACGTTCTTTATATCCACGCGTAGGTGAGACTAAGATCTACAACTTTCGTTTAGATTCCGTTCGAAAATTATGAAATTATTTTTACTATTTATTTATTAAAATGACGTGATTAAAGAATTTCTTTAAAAATTCATAACTTCTTTATCTGACGTCGGTTTTTGCCAGACTTTTTACCGCTGAAATACCATTGACGAGACCTTCGATTCTTATTTAGGTCATTCCGGCCAAAAGTCGCTCGATCTCCGATTCGAGTTTTTACGTAACTTCGTATTGCCGGTTTTTGTTGGAAAACTTAGAATGGTCATAACTTCTTCGTTATAACTCGGATTTCAGTGTTCTTTATATGCTTGGAAACCTTAAGACAATATCTATTACATAGCGTACTTCAAACAGAGCCTTTGAATACTTCATTTTTTCGATGATGTTCTAATTACTTTTTCAAAGAGGTTACAAGACTCGAATTTCAAGGACCTGAAATGATGGGTTGTTACATATTGTCCAACATTTGTTTCCCGATTTCCGATTTGTTTGACATAGAACTTAACTGAACACATCAATTTAGTTCTGACCGGGCCCGGTACATAGGTCAAAACAAAATCATCGAGGGGCCCAGATATCGCTTCTAATCCTAGAAGGAACAGATAAACTTCGACTCATATGTTTGTTCTACCACGCATTGAATTATACACAAAAGCACGCTTTATAACATCGAGTTACCAATGCGTTTTCGTACAATCAATGCATAACCAACTAGTAAGTAACAAATCATATCTCTAGGTTTGAAGACTTATATGATATTACCGTCTCACGATCACTCGAGATAAATTCCATGAAGTGATTCCAGTGAGCGTGGTTTGATTCCAATGCTCAGAACTTATGAGCACTCATGATTGTTGTAGCCACGCCCAACGCCTTAGACCTCTACAACCAATCATGACAGTCTTGATTCATACCTACTTCTGACATATGACCGACTGTGGAGGTTTGAATAATATGATATACTAAACATAATTATTCTGGAAGTCAAAACATGCAAAAGAAATATAGTAAACGATCAACAAGAGATAGCAACACTTTACTCATAAATAAAACACCTTTTATTCATCATCTAATGTCAATTACACTTTACAAATTTCATAATTTATCTAACTACTAAAATTTATATCATCCTTCAGCCCTATGCTCCGAGCATGCTGGAGATGCTTAACCCTACTCAGTCCCTTCGTGAGGGGATCTGCTGGGTTCTCATCCGATGATACCCTCTTTGCCACGAGGATTCCTTCTTCTATGCGATGTTTGATAAAATGATATTTTCTGTCGATGTGCATGGATCTCCCGTGATCCCTTGGTTCCTTGGCTAACGCAACCGCGCTATTTCTGTCCCAGAAAATCTCCATTGGCTCTTTTATAGCTGGTACAACTCTAAGGTCTCCGATGAAGTTCTTTAGCCATATAGCCTCCTTTGCTGCCTCTCTTGCTGCTATATACTCTGATTCACAAGTGGAATCAGCCATTGTCTCCTACTTGGAACTTTTCCAAGTAATTTCCCCTCCGTTTAGGGTAAAGACCCAGCCCGAATGAGAGCGGAAATTATCCCTGTCAGTCTGAAAGCTTGCATCACTGTACCCTACAACTCTCAAGCTATCACCCCCACCAAGGGTAAGGAACCAATCCTTAGTCCTTCGCAGGTACTTGAGGATATTCTTGACCGCAGTCCAGTGTGCCTTTCCAGGGTTACCCTGATACCTACTAACCGTGCTCAAAGCAAAAGCTACATCTAGTCGAGTACATGTCATAGCATACATGATCGATCCTACAGCTGAAGCATAAGGTAGTCGGCTCATTTCTGCTATCTCAGCCTCAGTACTAGGGCTTTGTGTCTTACTCAATCTGGCGTTACTCTGAATGGGTAACTCACCTTTCTTGGAGTTATGCATGTTGAATCTTTTAAACACATTGTCCACATAGGTGCTTTGACTAAGTCCAATTAGTCTTTTACTCCTGTTTCTCAAAATCTTTATCCCTAGGATATAGGCAGCTTCACCAAGGTCCTTCATAGCGAAACACTTCCCAAGCCAGGACTTTACTTCCTGCAGGGTTGGGATGTCATTTCCTATGAGTAGTATGTCATCCACATATAGTACCCAAAAGCTGACTATGCTCCCACTAGCCTTGATATAGACACACGATTCATCTTCACTCCTTGAAAAGCCAAATTCCATAACTTTCTCATCAAAGCAAAGATTCCATCTGTGAGGTGCCTGTTTCAATCCATAAATGGATTTCTCGAGTTTACACACTCTATTGGGGTACTTTGTACTGGCAAAACCCTCTGGCTGAACCAGGTAAACATCTTCAGCCAACTTTCCATTAAGGAAAGTGGTTTTGTCATCTATTTGCCATATTTCATAGTCATGAAATGCAACAATGGCTAACAGAACCCTAATACACTTAATCTTGGCTACTGGTGAAAAGGTCTCATCATAATCAACTCCCGGAGTTTGAGAATAACCCTTTGCAACCAGACGTGCCTTATAAGTGTGTACATTACCATCCATGTCGGTCTTCTTCTTGAAGATCCATTTGCACCCAACTACCTTTCGATCAGGTACATTGTCAACCAAGTTCCAAACTTGATTGTCATACATGGACTGTATCTCGCTATCCATATCCTCTTTCCATTTAGCAGCCTCAGGGCCTGCCATAGCTTTCGTGTAGCTGTTAGGCTCATCTAGATTTACCAGTGTGTTATCACTGATAAGTGTCTCACCTTCTGCAGTAATATGAAAACCATAATAATGCTCAGGTGCATTCCTAACTCTGGTGGAACGCCTCAGAGGTATAGATTCTTCAGTTGGCTCAACAAGGGTTTCCTCCTCAGGTTGAGGGCTAGGGTTTGAAGTTCCTTCACCACTTCACTCTTGAAGTTCTTCAAGGTCAATTTGCCTCCTACTGTCTCCTTGGCTTATAAACTCTCTCTCTCGAAAGACTCCTCTTCTTGCTACAAAGACCACATTATCACTAGGTATGTAGAAGAGGTAACCAAAGGATCTTTGTGGGTAGCCGGTGAAAATACACCTGTCGCTTCGGGGTTCTAGCGTATCATGAGTCTCACGCCTCATAAAATCCTCACAACCCCAAATCTTGATGTGGTCTAGTTTGGGTACTTTACCAGTCCACGTCTCGTGAGGAGTTTTGGCAACTTTCTTTGTAGGGACTAGATTAAGGATATGGGCGGCAGTCTCTAAGGCATACCCCCAAAATGAAATTGGTAGCGAAGCTCGACTCATCATGGAACGAACCATATCAATTGTGAGACAATCCCACATTCCCTAAGATAGTCGAGGAACTCTGAACTAAGATACTCACCACCTCGACCGGATTGAAGCATATTAATGTTCCTACCCAATTGATTCTCGACTTCCTGTTTAAATTCCTTAAACCTTTAGAAAGTCTCTGACTTATGCTTGATTAAGTAGACATATCCATATCTACTATAATCATCAGTAAAAGTCAAATAATAACGATTAGCATCCCTTGTGGCTTGTTTGAATGGTCCACACACATCTGTGTGTACAAGGTCCAACAAACCTTCACCCCTCTCACAAGAGCCTGTGAAGGGTGACTTTGTCATTTTCCCAAGTAAGCATGATTCGCAACTATCATCTGACCTTAGGTCAAATGACTCCAAGACTCCATCCTTTTGGAGTTGGCCTATGCGTTTCTTGCTTATATGTCAAAGATGACAATGCCATAGTGATGCTTTATCCAAGTTATTATTATTCATAGAATCAATACACAATACATTATTTCCTAAGTTATCAACCACAGATACTGTTTCATACACGCCATCACAAAGTAATGCTTTAAAATAAAGAACATTATTAAAGAAAGCATCAATAGAACCAACTTCATTATTAAATGAAAAAGTAAACCCTTGTTTATACAGTGAATGAAAGGAAATAATATTTATTCAAATCTAAATTAAACCCACTACTTAGCGATAAAGTATAAACTCCAATCTTGGTGACAGATGTAACTTTCCTATTCCCCATGATTAAGTTTATCCTTCCTTGCTCCACATTCTCACTTCTTCTTAGTTCCTGTAAATCAGAAAATGTATGAATACCACAACCGGTATCAAGGACCCAAGAATTAGAATGGGGTGAGTTATTAGATAAGATAGTGTAAGTACCTGCATGGTTGGGTTTAACTTTCCCATCTTTCACATCTTGCTAGTACTTTGGGCAGTTCTACTTCCAATGTGCCTTTTCATGACAATAGAAGCATTCAGCCTCTTTGGGGTCAGACGAAGGAGTGATGAAACCTTTCTTGGTTTCACTTGAGGAAGAGCCGTCAACCGTCCTAACCTTGGTAACCTTCGAAGAACTCTTTCTCTTCTTCCCTCGTCCTTTCCCGATTGCCAAGGCAGGGGCAGAGTTGGTAGGAGTAGGAGTAGTAACAAACGCCTTACCCTTAAGACCACTTTCTGCGGTCTTTAAGAGTCCTTAAAGTTTGCTGAGTGTGACATGTTCCTTGTTCATGTGGTATGTCATGCGGAACTGATCATAACATTAAGGTAAGGAGTGCAAAATGATATCTATTGCAAGCTCCTCGGGAAAGTTCACATTAAGCTTCAGCAAACGGTCCAAAAATCTTTGCATTTTCTGCATATGGCCCGTGATGGGTTCACCATCCTTCATGCGAGTTGTTATCATGGAGGAGATGATTTCATACCTCTCTTGACGAGCACTTTGATGGTATCTTTCCATCAATTCTTGGTGCATCTCATTGGGGTAGAAATCTTCATTGGAGTTTTGGAGATCTGCAGTCATAGTGACCATCATGATGCATGCCACCTTGGTGGCATCCCTTTCATGTGCCCTAAACTCAGCGATCTCTTAAGGAGTAGCAACTGTCTCATCAATCTCCTTAAGCTCCTTATCGAGGACATATTCCTTGTCCTCGTAACGAGTAATCATTTTGATGTTTCTAATCCATTCATTAAAGTTAGATCCATCAAAAGTGACTTTCCCACACAAGTTCATAAGAGAAAAGGAACCACTAGGATTAGAGCCAGAAGCAGCGTTGTTTGCAGACATCTAAAAAGAGAAGAAAGAAAGGATTAGTTTAGATATAGAGATAGTCCTTAATAAAACACCCAAATGTAGTATTAAGGCTAGGACCCAATCACAATATATTATACTTAGAAGAGGTATCCGTAATCTAAGTAATAACATATTTGAAAGGTAGGTGAATGACGATTCACCAATTTCCACCAAAGACGAAATATTAAAAATATTTAATATGGTTCTTAGAAACTCCTAGATTCTTTTGAGATTCAATGAACTTTTCAAAGGCATGTTTTAATCTCGAGTGTGCCCTCCAAGTTTTGTGACTGGGATGCCGAGGATCACAAAATGAGGTGTGAAGTAACCATGCAAATTACTTGGTACCCTTAATGTGTTACCCCTCAATCGATGTGCCGGTTAACCACACACGCTCCATCGATACTATGATAAACATTAAGTCACCCTTTACCTACCTTGTTAAGTTCAAGTTAGTGTGCCGGTTAACCACACACGCTCCACTAACGACTTAGACAAAGTGTAAAGTGTAATTTCATGGATTAGCACCTTATTCACATTTTTCCTAAGGTAACTAAGATTGGGAATTTAATAAAACATTTAGTTACTTTATAATATTCATCATACTTTTAATGAGAATTTATAAGTCCTTGCCCTACCCGTTCGGCTAACAACCCTCCTCCAGTCAAGCAAGTGGTGGGTGAGAGTGGACACCCATTAAGTTGTCATTTTATAGGCAACAACGTTATACCCACTTTGCTCTTATACATATATATATATATATATATATATATATATATATATATATATATATATATATATATATATATTATTAACTTATAATATTATAAGTATAAGGGTTGAATTTTAACTTTTAAAATTCTAAGGGTTGGAACTAAAGTTTTTAATATCACTTTACTTGTTCCAAAACTTGAGGGCAAGTTTTGTAAACTTTCAAAACTTTTCATTTCTTGTAACTTATGAGTTAAATAGAGTAATAAAAATGAAGACTCTTCATTTTTCTAACTCTTGTGTTCATTTAATGGTTTTAATTCAAGTGTGACTCTTGGTTTTCCATAACTTGAGGACAAGTTATGGAATCCATTAAAACACATTATGATTAAGAATTAAACTACCAAGTAGGCTACAAGTAATTCCTATGATCATCTAAATTCATAAGATCAAGAACATGAATATCCATATCAAAGTTTCAAGATCATATGAACACATATAATCATGAAAAATTTATATTAGCCATTGTAAATGGATTAGAACAAACATTACACCATCTAAAACAAGTTTTATAACACCAAAACAGTTTAGGGTAATGTTTCTAGTCCATTTCCAGTAGCAAAAGTCGAAATCTGCATTTTGTGGCTCCTACTCGTCGAGTGCACGAACCTACTTGCCGAGTAGGATGAAGATACACATGAACTCAACGAGTCCCCCCATGGACTCGGCGATTTCATCAGGCAGACAACAAGTTTTTCGACTTTTTCTAATATTTTGCATCAAGTATCAAACAAACAAGCCTAGGCTCTGATACCACTGATGGGTTTTGAGCATTCTAACACTTCCTAAGTGTACATGCAACCCTAATAAACCTTGGATCTATGTTTGTCTAAGATACATGCAAATAATTATTTTTCCAAGGTTCATATCCTAACTAGCATGGCATGGGGAACTTGAATCAAACAAAGCTAGTAGAAATACTTACCTTGTAGTTGTAGTTGATTCCTTGGAGTTTTAGATCCTAGCACCAATAGTGTGGATGCCTCAAATGGAAATCACAAATCACCACAAACTTGGAACTTTGAGAGAATAGTCACTACTATCTTGAAATCGGCCCTCTTGCTTTACTCACCTCAACTAGTGTGATTTCAAGAACCAAAGCCTCCTTTATATAGTGTGGTGGATTAGGGTTACATCCATGTAAACCCTAATACCCATGTCTCTTCATTTCCATGAGATCCATGGGTTAAAGCTCCATGGAGTATCCATGGACTTTCCATGCAAGCCTAGCCCATTCCAAATAAGCATTAGCCCACACTATATAAATATTGAAGCCCATATTTAATTAGTAATACATTTGATCTCAAAATTAATCCTAGATTAATTATAGATCAATACTAATTAAATAATATGATCTTATATTAATATATTAGAACTTATAAAATATTAATAAATCATAACTTGTACTATTATCAAAAGATTATCCATAAATTGTTCGGGTGAAGTGCAACCCAAATGGACCATGCCGGGTCGGGCCAAGTACATACCAAATATAGTTATGGACTTAGACACTATATCCAACACATGTTTCCTTTAGTTTTCTGAAAAAGTTTTTATCCAAGAAAATCCCATATTTTCTTATTAAGACAGTTTAGTTAGAAAATCTGAATTTCCATTTGGTACAAAAGTAGATAGTTTAATACGTAAAACTATATATTGAAAACCACCGGAATACCATCCAGTACAACAGTAGGTAGTTTTAATACATAAAACTATAGATTGAAAACCATGGGAATACCATCCCGTATCATAGTGGGTATAAAATTCGTGAATAAACTATATTTTAATACGTATTGTGAGTCGTATAACCATACTAATGTGAACCGAGACCTCCTTGATGTTCTTCAGGCGTCGGACGATATCCAGAATTTGTCACCCCAGGCATGCCCGCCTAACTGTAGCTAACAGTTAAGGTGTGGGATTGTCAGTCCCGAATAGATCTATTCACAAATTCCACGCTCTCCCTCCAGGAGACTCTGGTTATACTACCGGGGAGGATTTACTGATAACCCGAAGGGTTTAACGAAGACGAATCTCACAAGCTAGTATTAAATTATTCACGGTGTACTTGGTCGTTATCAAACATAATAATCGTTTCGAAACATAACAAAGTATAAATAGTTGAATACAAAGAAACTATCTGGCATAATACTTTACATTAAACAGATATAAACTGAATCAAACATAGTTTATCTATTGACATTGCATGAAATCCGAACTCATAAAACGTGAACTAAAGATCCCAAATTATTCCCATAATAATTTGATTAGTTTGATTGTTTCCTTTACTGTAATTGAAATCCATATAGTTATATTTGATAAAACATTCCTTGTGCTCCGCATAATACATAAGGGGTAAAGATATCTAAAAGTTTGCTAGGTATTTATAGAATTACATCAGTTTTTAGTTTCGAAAACATTTATAATTTGCTTGTATTCCCCCCTGAAAACATTGAAAAACAATGAAAAAGGCGTAGGGGTATGAACTCACCAGTCGAGAAACGAGTCGGTTTGGATGCTAAGTGTCAGTTTGGGGCTTGATAACGTGTGAGGTTCCTATGTAATATGAAATGATACACAATTGTATCTAATTAGGCTTTGAACCACTAATTAGATGTGATTATACACTCCAAGACGCGAAAACACTTCAAATCAAGTGTTTGGAGTGACCCGGGTGGCATCTACGGACGTGTAATGCTTGGATATGGAGTTTTCTCTTCAAGAGTAAACTCCTTAAGGAGATTACGGCCCATATACCATATCCCCATGAGTTTGCGGCCATAAACTCATGGGTGGTGGGTTCTTGGTTGCTAAATGGCCTTATAACACTTGGGGAAATTTGCTAGGATCAAATCTAGGGCTTTGGAAATGGATTAAACCAACATATGGACCATCTAATGGAGTTTACGGCCATGGAGTAGGAGTTTACAGCCGTAAGCTACTATCTATCCTTCATTTTATGTTTTGGTGGCCCTAGATTAATCACATGTGATTCAAACTCATTTTACAAGTCATGGGGTGAAATTAAGGCACCATTTGACCCATTTATAGGAGTTTACGGCCCAAGAACCTATCCTTGGGGGATTTACGGCCGTGAACTCCTAAGGGTGAGGTTTTTATCAACTTTAAGGCCCTAACTCATTTGTGGTTGCTTCTAGACTTTATTCCAAGGCTTATGAGGTGTTTATGTGGCATCTTAACACCTTAAAATGAGTTTACTGCCCATGAAATGGTGTTTATGGTCCAAACATGTTATTGGGCTGTAAACTCATGTTTACTCCCTAAATGTTGAGTTCAAGGTGTTCCAAGTCCATTCCAATAAGTCCTTAAGTCGATTCCATGCACCAAAAGTGATTTGGGAGGGTTTTTGGGCTCCAAAACCCATTTTATGTGATTTTACGGCCTAGGACTGTTCTAGGGCTGTAAACTCATGCTAATGGTCCTATTTCATAGATTAAACACGAATTTGAAGGTTGAAGAGGTTATACTATGAATTAGGATTGTTACCTTAATGATTTGGGGCTTGAATTCAATGATTTTGGACCAAGAATGAGATTGTAGAGAGAGTGTAGTGAGAGAGGGTGCAAAAGCTTCAAAATGAAGTCATTTGAGCTTTATATATGGTTCGAGTTTGGGACACGGTGGAATTCTACCTGATACTTGTTGGGTTTTGAGCATTCTAACACTCCTAAGTGTACACGCAACCCTAAATACCTTGGATCTATGTTTTCTCTATTATACATGCAAATAAGAACTTCCAAGGTATTATCCTAATCTAGCATACAAAACAATAACTATAGCAAGATAGAATACATACCTCTTTGATGTAGAAAGTCTTCATGAAGCTTGAGTGCCTAGTGCCCCAAGTGTGACACCTCAAATGGAATCACAATCATCAAAACACTTGGAATGACTTGAGAGAATTCTACACTCATCAAAATCGGCTAGCCCTCTCTAGAACCATCCTATGGGTTTTAGCCCAACTTGATTATCCATGGAGCATTAGCCCACTATACAAGTATGGATGATTTACACAATCAACCCACATATTTAATTAGTCTTCTTTTGATCACTTAATTAATCCTAGATTAATTCTTGATCAATACTAATTAAATAATCTTATTATTCTTATTATTAATATACTAGAACTTATAATATATTAATAACCATAAGTGTCTTATTTCTCTCATCCAAGTGCATGATGGTATGCAACCCAAATGGACCATGCCGGGTCGGGTCAAGTCTTACCAAATATAGTTATGGACTTAGACATTAATCCAACAGTCTCCCACTTGGATAAGTCTAAAACTATTATTGCGTATGACTTCAGGAACCAACCGGCAATCGTAGCTCTCAAAAAGATTCTGTCGAACTCTGACCTTGTAGATGAACTCTGACCTTTGTCAGTGACTTGTCCATTAGATAAGGGATCATATATTCCTCCATTCTAGATATCATATGGACTGAGACATGGATTATAATCATTCTCTCTGTCCATCTGTTGTTTCCCGATTTCCGATTTATGACGACTGACTAATTGAACAAATCAAATCAGTCCTGGCCCGGCCGAGCACTTCCATTTGTCATCATCAAATCATCGAGGGGCCCACAGATATCGCTTTTATCCTGAAGGTAAAAGGAACGGATAAACTTCGACTCATATGGCTTGTTCTACTACTTGTTGAATCATACACAAAGGCACGTTTTATAGCACCGAGTTACCAAATGCGTTTTCGTGCTATCAATGTACTATCAACTCATAGTAACAACTCATATCTCTAGGTTTGAAGAATATAAGATATTATCGTCTCATGATCACTCGTGATAAAATCCATGAAGTGATTCCAATGAGCGCGGGTTGAATCCAATACTCAGAACTTATGAGCACTCATGAGTGTTGTAGCCCTTTGTCCAACACCTTAGACCTCTACAAGCCAACCCATGACAATCTTAAATCATATCTACTTCCAACATATGACCGACTGTGGATTGTTTGAATAACTTAGTCATTCCGGAAGAATAACCCAGTTTATTCGGGAAGTCAAAACATGCAAAATGAAACACAATAATAATTGAATCCAATATGGTATCAACACTTTGAACATAAATAAAACACCTTTTATTTATCACCATATGATTACACATTATTCATTGTATACTGTTTCAGCTATCAACTTTAATCTTGAATTTAAAACAATAGTTGTCCCATGCTCCAAGCATGTACATTATGTTTTCTAAACACTAGTCATGCCATACACCAAGTATGCATACTATGTTTGTCTATGACCTTTACTTTGTGAACTAGATCAATTGAACATAACTTCAATGATTCTCTTTTCACACTCCCAAATCCTTACTGCAAATGCAAGAATTCCAAATTCATGCCATTTACTGAAATCTGTTAGATTCTAAACTTATATGCATTGATCCTCTTGTAACGATTATGCACAAACTCCAAAAGACTTGGCAACAATCATTACAAAGTATTCCAAAGGAGATCAACTCCTTGTAAATATCCTTCTTGCATTAAGTTTCCTTAATCTTACACAGATTGAAATTTCTAACTTTGAAACATTTCCAGATTCCATTTTGACTATCACTTCTGAACAAGAGTTGCCTCCTTACAGACTATGTCAATATGGTCCTTCCAGAATTATCACTATACTTCCAACTGTCCTTGAGCAACCAATCTTTGGTAAACCTTAGATTGTCCTCGACAATTGTTTAATCCTTTTAGTCATATCCAGTTCTAAACCTTTTCCCTTCTTAATGCCTCAGGCATTTGGAAAATTTTAGAACGAATGAATATAGCACATGTAATCGATCCTATATCCGAAGCATATGGGACACGATTCATGATGTCTCACATAAAGACTAAACCAGTCTTTTGCTATACTATTACCATTTCAATTTGCCAAGTTCTCATAATTCAGATTATGAAAAGGGATGCCGTAATCATAATCGAATTTTAGAACGCAAATAATGGACTCATATACCGAATTTCCTTATGTTGAGCCATTCCAACATGAAATTCATATATATATATATATATATATATATATATATATATATATATATATATATATCCTTGACTAAATGATTAAAACCTCACAATCTAAGCTTATAGATTTGAGATGAAGTATAATTTCCTCTCCCTTAATTATAGCAAAACAACTTTTTTCAATCGAAACTTTTGTTTTCTATAATTAACATTGCTAGCTTGCAAGACTTAACATAATTATCATGCTCCCACTAACATGATGATTATTAGCATAACACTTATGCTCCCACTAGCTTTGACATGTATCCAGAAATCAGCTGGACTTCTAGAAATCAATACTTTATTGACTTTCTTACCAAAGTTCAGATTTCTGATACTAGATTGTTTTGATAAGACTTTATCAAAATCATACACCTTCCCTTAGATAGCACACTTGTGTATCTAAACAATTATGAAGAGGGATGCCGTAATCATAATGTTTAGACCTTTTTGCCACTTCTCACAAGTCCATGTTAGTGTGCCGGCTAACCACACGCGCTCCACTAACGACTTTGAGAATGCAAATATCACAATTGCTATCTAGCTAAAATCTACTTAGTGAAAGTGTTTCCTCACCATCATTTACATGAATCGGAGAGAAACCTTATGACACTTAGATTTAATGGTGTATGTGTTCTTATCCATGTGAATTGTCAAAACCATAGCCACAAGACAAGGATAATGACAAATCCAAAACCATATGGACTGAACTCAATCTTAACTTCTTGCCACTTGGCAGCTCAAGGGCCTACCATTGCTTCCAAGTTGTTGTGCAACCAATTGAGAACTCTAAGAACTCATATGCAAAGCCAACTTTAACTGGAATGGGCACAGATATGTCAACACGATAGGTTATAAACCTCAAGTCGTGTGCTAGTGAAGAACTTCAGGTTTTATTCTTGATTATTTCTTGAGACTTTCAAGACCTTTAAGACTCCCACTGTCCTCTTGACATGTAAGACTCCCTTGTCAAACATACAAGAGATAGTGCGGATTCTAATCAAGAAAAACACCTTACCCAATTGGCCTAAGTTGGTCTTTGTTTTATCCAAAACATCACAACTTACCAATTTCAAATGTACAAGAGTAGAAAACTTTTACTCTCACATTTGACAAGTGTTTTAAACCTTCTTTAAGACATATCACTCAAGTTACAATCTTGGAGTATGACTCTAAGACTTGTATTGGAACGAAGTATGACTCATCTTCTTGATTTAACCACTTCAACAATTCAAGTTCCTCTTCTTAGTCATAAGAATGCACTAAGATTTCCTTAGAGAACTAATTGTGATATGGTTTCTTAATCATTAAGATGATCACAAAAACTGATACTAAAGTACTCTCCCATCTTTTCAGATTTGAGAAACTTTTATCCTTCTGCCTAATTTGATTCTTCTTATTCGCTCTGCCTTACATTGGAACCTTTTCCAATGTCTCAGAGTTACACTTAAGCATGTAAGTATAATCATATTTACTGAGCTTTAGTAAACTATGACGAATAATCTTATCGATCTTTTGTGGTGGACTTAATCAGTGCACAAGACTGTGTACTCGATCCTTTAGTCCTTCACTTGACTCACACATCCATGTGAACCAGTAATTAGTCTTAATTTTTCCAAAACTTGAAAGTTCTCTTTCATCATGCTATATAACTTGCATGATTCCAAGTCCCGGTCCAAATGAAACTTGGGTGATGAGAATCTTTCCTTATTTGGTAAATCTAGACAATACCACAAATGAAAGAATCAATTTCATATTTCCACTCTTGCTCTTAATGGAATCATATAAGCAACAATTTTTCCTCAAATGCCATTGTAAGGATATTTTAAAATAAATAAAATCAAAAATTTTTCTTTTATTTTAAAACTTTGCGGGAAAAAAACTTATCCTTACAATCCATAAGCACATGAAAACTTGTTGTTATCTATTCCTAAGCAATATATCATAACTCCTAAGAAGTAGCTCAAGAATCCGATTTTTCAAACTATGCGATAGAAATCCATCTATGCGATCAGATTCAGCATATTCTTTCTTTAAGTTTCTTCACTTTTCTTTGATTCTTAAACATCACCATGTGACCCAGTCAAGAATCTCAGGATAGAAACTTAACAGAGTTAGATAGTGGACTTTACCTGAAGTAGAGTCAAACTTATTGACTTTAACTTCCTTAGGTAAATTTGGCAGCTTCGCAACCAATGCCCTTTCTTTAGCAATATAAACATATGGACCCTTTGATAAAGGTGCACAGGACTATCACAGACTTAGCTTTTCTCTTTACCATTTGGTCAACCGAGTTGACTATGGCCGATCCCTTTCCATTGGGAAGAGAATGCTTTACTAGATATCCAATGTCATCATTGTCAATGTCCATAAGGTTTTAGGAAGTTGATCTTAGCAAAGATCATTAAGGGTCTTTTCATCGTCTGTTTCATAGGTGTTCCAAAAGAACTCACTATGTGACTTAGAAAGTAGTTGAACCACCAACTTTCTCAAGACTTTGACACCCAACTCTTCCGGCTTGTCAACATGTGACTACATCTCCAAGATGTGATCACACCTAGACCTTGCCTTGCCAATAGGGCCTGAGTGACCTTAAACTTTTCAAGAACTTGTGGGTTGGGGAGAATAATTGGAGGAGGTGAAAGAAGTATGATATCCATGGGACATCATCTTCATTAGGAAACCTTGTTTCAAGAGATTTGGGAAGATCATAAGTGTCTAAACCAGACATCTTTTGGGAGATATTCAAGATAGTTGATCTTAAGTCCTTAATATGACACCCAATATGAAATATTAAGGCTAGGACCCAACAAACTATTTTATAACTTAGAAGAGGTATGCCGTAATCCAAGCTATAAAATATTTGAAGGTAGGTGAATGACAATTCACCAATTTCCATCAAGATAAACGAAATGTATTATTAGGTTTTAATTGGTTTTGAAACTCCTAGATCTTTGAGATTCATTGAACTGTTCAATGGCATGTTTCAATCTCGAGTGTGCCCTCCAAGTTTTGTGACTGGGATGCCGAGGATCACAAAACGAGGTGTGAAGTAACCATGCAAATCACTTGGTACCCTTAATAAATTACCCCTCAATCGATGTGCCGGTTAACCACACACGCTCCATCGATACTATGATAAATATTAAGTCACCCTTTACCTACCTTGTTAAGTCCAAGTTAGTGTGCCGGTTAACCACACACGCTCCACTAACGACTTAGACAAAGTGTAAAGTGTAATTTCATGGATTAGCACCTTATTCACATTTTTCCTAAGTAACTAAGATTGGGTATTATTAAGAGTTTAGTTACTTAGTATTATCATTAATACTTTTAATGAAGGGAGAATTCTAGTCCTGTCAAACCCGTTCGGCTAACGACCCTCCACCAGTCAAGCAAGCGGTGGGTGAGAGTGGACACCCATTAAGTTGCCATTTTATAGGCAACAACCTTATACCCACCTTATAGACCGGCTTCGTGAATGAGGCGTACTAGCGGTAAGACTGACTTTACTCTTATACATATATATATTATTAACTTATAATATTATAAAGTATAAGGGTTGAATTTTAACTTTTAAAATTCTAAGGGCTAACTTGGAATTAAAGTATTCATACTTGAAAACTTTTCAAATTCCAAAACTTGAGGGCAAGTTTTGAAACTATTCAAACTAATTAATTCCATAACTTATGTGTTTAAAGTAGTTTTAATCCAAAAACTCTTCAAGTTCCATAACTTGAGGACAAGTTATGGAAGACTTTAAACTAATAAAAGAACTAACTTTTCCTTTATTTTATAACTTATGGATTTAATTATGGTTACATATTTTTTCTTTTAATGAAGTGACTCTTGAACTTCCATAACTTGAGGACAAGTTATGGAGTCATAAAAAAACATTCAATGACACAAGACTCTTCATTTTGTAACCATTGCCAACTCTTATGAGTTTTATGAGTCTTTAATGTGACTCTTCATGTAACTTGAGGACAAGTTACACAAACACATTTTATACTCAACTCTTAGATTAAAATGGATTGAAAACAACTATTTCACTCAACATTTCTATTAATCTAAGCAACTCATAAGAACAAGATAATTCAAATCAAACTTTTTCATGTAATTAGTCTAAACCTTAAACTAATACAAAACATGAATCTATTGACAATTATCTTTGAAAATGGATTAGCATGAACATTACCATATCAAAAACAAGTTTATAAGGTCAAAAACAACTTAGGGTAATGTTCCTAGTCCATTTCTAGCCAAAAAACTCGAAAATATGCTGTCTGGGGGTCCAACTCGTCGAGTGCATGAACAAACTCGGCGAGTTGGATCGAATTCATCACTTTTTAGGCATGGACTCGTCGAGTCTCCTGATGGACTCGCCGAGTCTGATGGCCAGACAGCACCAGATTCGTTTTTTCAGCTTCTATTGCAGGTATAACAAGAAAACAAGCCTAGGCTCTTATACCACTGTTGGGTTTTGAGCATTCTAACACTCCTAAGTGTACATGCAACCCTAAATACCTTGGATCTATGTTTTCTCTATTATACATGCAAATAAGAACTTCCAAGGTATTATCCTAATCTAGCATACAAAACAATAACTATAGCAAGATAGAATACATACCTCTTTGATGTAAAAAGTCTTCATGAAGCTTGAGTGCCTAGTGCCCCAAGTGTGACACCTCAAATGGAATCACAATCATCAAAACACTTGGAATGACTTGAGAGAATTCTACACTCATCAAAATTGGCTAGCCCTCTCTAGAATCATACTAGTGCCAATTTTGCCAAGAATAATATCCTTATATAGTGTTACAATTAGGGCAAACCCTAATTGTCATGACTTTCCATTTCCTTGGATCCATGGGTTCAAATACACCATGGAGCATCCATGGACCATCCTATGGGTTTTAGCCCAACTTGATTATCCATGGAGCATTAGCCCACTATACAAGTATGGATGATTTACACAATCAACCCATATATTTAATTAGTCTTCTTTTGATCACTTAATTAATCCTAGATTAATTCTTGATCAATACTAATTAAATAATCTTATTATTCTTATTATTAATATACTAGAACTTATAATATATTAATAACCATAAGTGTCTTATTTCTCTCATCCAAGTGCATGATGGTATGCAACCCAAATGGACCATGCCGGGTCGGGTCAAGTATTACCAAATATAGTTATGGACTTAGACATTAATCCAACAATACTGACGTTAGACGAGGCTTTTGGTCGCACCCGATTAAGTTGTCGTAACCCAATATGGTGGAATCTAAAAATCTTCCAATTATTAAATTGGGGCGTTATCAACAGTTTCTAATGTGTTTGGACAACCATTAAGTCATAATAGAAGTTTCAAAATTAATGACTTAATTTAATAACGAAACGGAAACAATTCGATAACGACAAATTTTATTGACGGAACGGGTTACAATGACGGAACAAACTAACAGAACAATTCGAAAACAAATCTCTTTCTTGTCCTTCCTTTTGATTTTCACTCCAAGATACCATGTTCAAGGAGATTTCAACCAAGCATCTAATCTTTGAAAGTGGTTGAAAAATCAATCTTCCATGATCATCCTTCAAAACTCCATAAGCAACCATAGTACCCCATGAAATCAAGTCAGCTTTCAACAATAATCCATAGAATTGATTTTCATTGACTTTGTATTTCACATATTCAATGATCACAACCTAAGAATCATAATGCAAGTACACCATCTTTTATGAATCAATAAGATCTTGAGTTTTTCTAGAGAGAGAAAGTGATTTTGATTGAGTTTTCTAGAGAGAGAAAGCAAAAATCACTTGAATTCTAGTGAATAAAATCTAATTATGAATAGATTCAATGAACAATTCGATTTGTAGAATTCAGAAAATCTCTAAAACACGAAGATCAAAACACAATGAATAATCACCAAATCTAGAATGTCATCATGGATCAATTCTTGATCAAATCAAGAACACCCGCTCTGATACCAAATGTAGTGGTGTTAATCATGATGACATATGCGAATTGATAAGATCTAGTGAATCATTGTAAGAATCATGAACACGAGTAGTAAATAAATATGGTTTAAGATCTCATTAGATCTTGAAAGAAAATACAAAGTGGGTCTTGTACAATTCTCTCTCTAGTTTAACTCTCCAAATAAACATTACCTAAATGAGTGTCACTCACTTCCTATTTATAGGAAAGGCAACTCATTACACAATACAAGAGAGTAAGCATAAATTATTTCCAAGCGTAACTTTGCACCCTAGAATTGCTTTTTTCTGAGTTTGGAGCTTTTGTATAAAAGTTAGATGAAAAACTGGATCAAACATTTAATCGATTTAATCATCTGTTAAGGCAGTTAAGCAGAATGCTCAAACATAATCTCAAGCTTGAAGTGATTAAACAAAAGGTCACGTTTATGGACGGATTGAGATCCGAATGGAAAGCTGTTGTGTCCACTATAAAGGCTCACGAATAGTTCAAAAGCTACTCATTGGTCAAGCTTGTGGGAATTCTGAGACCCCATGAAAACGAAGTTACGAAGGATGTGAAGCTTGTTGTCACAATTAGGAATTTCGATACCTTGTAAACATTGAACAATGATAACAAATGTGAACCAACAATGTGAAAGCATGTAGGATGCTTATTCTATAACAGCATAATTTCAATCAAACACTTCATACAAGCCCTACAAATAGTTAACAAAGAATTTGAAACCTTTGAAATTCCGTTTTAAGTCCATTTTGGACTAGGATTTCCTTATTGGACCTAATGGACTAATAAGCTTCCAATTTATCCATCTTGAACATAGAACTCTCTAATGGGACCTAATTGGACCCATATACATGAAACTTAATAATTTTGGGCCTTATGAGCCCAAAATACACTAGGTTAACTTTAATGGGTCTTAATGGGTCACAACCAATTTAATTTAGCCCTAATGAAATCATAAAAATTATACCTTGATTTATTTTGGACCAAAAATCATCTAATAAGTCATTATATGGGCTTAAGCATGCAAGGCCCAATCATTTTCTCTTTTCCCCTCTCTATTCTCAGTCCAAGCCCACAAAGAAAGAGGAGTTGACTTTTAGTGTGCCACCTCATTTTTACTTAATGGTTCTCCATGCATTCTCCCATATTTCCATTCAACCATCTCATCAATCTTCTCTCTTCTCTCCTCTCTTCTTCTCTTGGCCGAACACACACACACACTCACAAAACTCATTTCCATTCTCTCAAACTCTCACTAGAACATCCTTACACTCACTCATCAAGTTTTCGAGAATTAGGAAGCTTTCAAGGAGATTTTTCCCACAAACACATAATCTAAGGTAAGTTGATGTTAAATCCATGATCTAGCTACTTCATTTCATCAAAAATCTCTTCTAAATCTATTCCAACTTGTGATCTTGCACCTTAGAAGCCACTAAACTCGAGATCTACCAAGAGGACTTGCTAGGATCGAAATTTTCTTCTTTTCTCTCTTCAAAACCGAAACTACAACTCAAGGTGAGCTTCATACCCCTCTTCTTTCGGTTTTTATGTGTTTTATGGGGGAGAATACAAGAAAAATGTGTAGATCTGTGTAAGTGTATGCTATTTGTGATTTTTATGCTTGTATGTATGATTCTATGTGATTTTGTGATGAACATGAAATCAAAAAGGGGTGACCCTCGAGATCTATGACATGGGGAAGTAAAAAAAAACTTGATCTAAGTTATTCTACACTAAACTAGTCAAGAATGATAGCTTATAAGATTATGATGAACATACTTTCAACATAAAACCCATTTTTGGGCTCAAATTGTCAAAAATACTAAACTTGGGTTAAAAGTTGACAAGTCATGGTTTCTTAAGGGTGAATAGGATCAAAACAGTTTTAATAATTGTTGTTCTGTATATTGCAATTTTCAAAGGACTAAAAATGTAAATTTCTAGCCTAATGGGCTAATTTTGGGCTTTTCGGCCCAATAAGCCCAAATTTGCGAAAAATGATACTTAAAGGGGCTGAAATGAATCTTTCTTCTAAACCGGGGATGAAAAGTGTAACAAAACTAGTTCAAGGGTGAAAAATGCTTTTCATACCCGAAAGGGATAAAAAATGTAAACTTTTTGTAATTTGGGCTAAAAGTGTAAAATTTTCAAAAAGAGGGGTTTTAACTGAGAAATGCTATTCTAAAAGGGTTGAAACTGTAAAAAAAATAAGTTTTGGGCTAGAAACATCATTTCAACAAAAATCATCTTGTAAAAGTGTCAAGAAAAATGTTTTAAGGGCTAAAAATGACTTTTCACCCATATAAAGGACTAAAATTGTCATTTTAAAAATAGAAAAGGGGCTGAAAGGGGGCAACTCCACATTTTAAACAATTATTTTATTTATAAAATAATGATTCCAAAATAACAACCTTCGGTTTATCAACAATCAAAAGACAAATAAACGTATAACTCCAAATCATCGTTATAAACGAATCGATCGGTCTCGAGTCGATACAAAATAACAATCGTTAAATCAAACCCTCGAGTAGTTACACGATACCTAAGACAAGTAAACATTCGACAATTGGGCTTGAAAGTTTCAAATCATACTTGTTGGGCCTTGCAAACCCTTCAATATGATCTTTGGGCCCAAGGAATAATGATTATATGTTATTAGGCCTTCTATGACCCGATTTCATGTAAGGAGACCTTAGATGGCTTTTTAAGTACTATTGGGCCCTAGTGATCCACTAATGTTGTCATAAGGTCTTGTTGATCAAATGCTAGATGGGCCAACGTGTCTTTCGCATCCACGGTAGCTTAAAATAACTCACGGAAGTAGCATGACCTCGTACTCCTCTTTTTCCTCGTTTGTTAGGCTTACGAGTAATCAAAGTAAATAGATTCAGGTCGTTAATCAATAGTAAACATGGCTGTTTGGATTAAGTGAGTAATAATGGGCGACGCCTATAAGGATCGTTCGTAAATTGTAGTTATAAACTAGTCATTTCTAATCCATGATTATAACAACTCACAGACCTTAATTAATCCAACACCACCCAAGAAATCAAGGAAGAGTAATCAAAATCATTCATTGTGGCGGTATAACAATTTGGGAAATCACTGTATTTTATTTGGAAAACATCGGGTTTTCCAAGGAAGTTCAACATTTTCACTTGAAAGATCAATACTAAGATTTTACAATTATACATGTTTTGAAATCATCATGCATATGTTTACGGATCTTCACACTTTTTATAAACACTGGTCTTTTCAGAAAATATTGGATTTTCTAGGTTTTACAAACTACACAAAAACATTTTATCACAACATTGCTTATGAACTCACCAACATTTCATATGTTGACGTTTTTCAAAATAACTTGTATTCTCAGGTAACAGATAAACCGAAGAATAGGTACCAAGTAATGTCGGGGTGTTTTGCTTATGATATCTATCAGACATTTTATGTTATGAACATGTAATGTTTAAAACAATGTATTGGATGTAAAACTCTAACAGTTGTATGATATTAATGCATGGTGATGATTTATGTTATGATTCATGTATATTCATTATGAAGGTATTCAATTTAAGTCACAAGAGCCCTCGGACGTTTCCGCCGCCTAGTTTGGGGGTGTGAAAATGTCATCGATAAGGTACACTCTATACTCAAATCTCTTAAAATTCCTATGTCTCTTTATGATTCAGAACTAGACGATTTAAATTATACTACTTCTAATTTTAGTGATAGTTTAAAAAGAACTCGTCTTAGTAATTCTAACCTATGTGATCAACTCAGCAAGCTATCATTTAAAACTGAAGAAAGGAGATTTAGGATAGAGAAGTTGGAAGTAGAACTCACTAGATCTAGAGATGACATTATTTATCTTAAGAGAGACAGTCTTGCTTTTTCAAAAAAATGCATATTTTCTGTTTAATAGCTAAGCATTTATATTTCAATATTACTTAATTGCATCTTGATTGTGAAATAGGAAAAGGATTGCACAAAATGATTTTTCACTTTCTTGAATTGAAAAAGATGAAATCGATGCAGATTGCTATAAGTGCGAATCCATTGTCTCTTCTGATGATGTTTCTGATTCATACAAAATTGGACTTCAAAAATAGAAGAATGCATACAGTCCAAAGACCATAAAATTTTGTTGAAGGAAATGTTGAATGATAAAGATAAAGAACATATCAAATTCAATACTATATAAAAATTTGACTCAGTGTGCAAGAAATTGAATTCAGAAGATACTTTAAATACCTAAAACGTTTTTGAATTTGATGAAAGCGATATGAGTGAAATTTCAGTAGAAGATGAAATTGATTGTTCTACTTTTGTGCAAAATATTGAGGAACCTAAGAAAAATTTTATTTCAGAAAAATCAATTGAATTCGTTCATATTGTTAAAAACAAAGGTTCTGATGTTTTGAATGTAAAGGTAATTGTTTTTTTCCCAAAGTCCAAACTGTACCAAATCAGGTTTTTGTTACAACAAGACTGAACAAAAAAGATACTTCAGAACTAATGTCCCTTGTTAATAATGATAATGATGATGGTTGTGATGAATTTTTCTGGTCAGGCCTAATAGACAATGCAGATGAGACATAGGGTCTTTCTGAAATGATCTCCTGGAAAACTAAAGGAAAATACGTTTCGGAACCACTGAATCGTGTTGACCTTCGTTACAATTAGGCTGGACCTAGTGGCAGAAAAGAAGTTTCCAGTGAAACATCTTCCGTACAACAAGAAACGCCAGTTAGAAAAGAAAAACCAAAAGCTAACATTCACAACTCAGCTGAAGAGTTGATTGCTAAGAAAATAATGTTGAACAGTAGATATAGGAAGAATTTAAAAGAAAGAAAGTGTTTTTGGAAAAATAAGAATTCGGATCAAAATTTTATTAATTCAGAAAGAGTTTACAATCAAAATACAAATTCTTCTCCACTTCCGAAATCACAATCGAAACCTTTTTTAAAACCTCATATTTCCACACCACAAATTTCAAAATCAAAGGGTTCAAAACCAATTGAAAATCCAAAAACAAGTTTTTCTCCTAAAAATCAATCTTCAAAACCTAACATCATGTCAAAAGATGTTAAGGTAAAAGGAAAAGTTATTTCGGAACCAGAGATAACTCTCGAGGAATACAATGCAAATTTGAAAAAGGAGGAAAATGCATTTTTGAAAAATATGGCAAAGTCACACAAAGAATTCATTCCACGAAAAACAATTCCTATTGAAATAAATCTTTGTGATCACAAAGTGGAAGTTTTCAAAATAGAAAAAGGGAAGAATTATGTTTTGAAAAGAAAATATTTTTGGGTTGATAAAAGTATGATATTTCCTATGCAAAAGAAATCCTCATAAGGACCCAAGATGGTTTGGGTTCATGAATCTCTCTAATTTTTGCAGGTTATGCGTGATGAACAATACTATTCAGAATGGTATATCGACAATGGTTGTTTTCGTCACATGACTGGGAGAAGAGAAGAATTAAGAGAGTTTAGATCATTATCGGATGGTGGTAAATTAAAGTTTGGAAATAATGCTACTAGTGAAATTAAAGGATACAGAATGATTACGAATGACGAATTTGCCATTTGGAAGGTAGCATGCGTTGAGGGACTTCAACACAATCTGATAAGTGTTTTGTATTTGGTTGTTGATACAAGATTAAAGTTATTGTTCGATGATGAAAGTTCAGAGATTATTGAAAAGAAAACTAAAGCAGTGCTTTTGAAATCTAAAAGAAAGGCAGAGATGTATCCATTGAACTTGAATCCGATTAATGGGAAACCATCCATTTACTTGCTTACAAAAGCATCTTCAGATGATACTTGGCTCTGGCATAGAACGCTTTCCCATCAGAACTTCAAGGATATTAACAAGCTAGTGATTGGCGATTTGGTTCATGGTCTACCTCTTCTAAAATTCGAGAAAGAACATTTGTGAGCTGCTTATCAACTCGGAAAGCAAAGTAGAAAAATTTACTCTTCAATAATTAATACTAAGATTATTGAACCACTTGAATTAATGCATATTGATTTATGTGGACCACCTACTATTGAAATCATTGGTGGAAACAAGTACATTCTAGTTATTGTTGATGATTTTTTTGGATTTACGTGGGTGTTTTTTCTTAAACTGAAATCCTGTAACGCCCCGATTTCCTAGGTATTAGATTAATAATTTCTTCAGTTTTTAAGCCCTACTCAACGAGTAAACGATGCCCTACTCGTCAAGGAGCGTCGACACGGGATTGCAGAATTAGTGATCTACTCGCCAAGTCCATAAATGGACTCGACGAGTAGGAGCTGGCAGAAGAAACCCTAATGTAACGACCCAAATTTCACGTCCAAAAATTTCGTTTTTAAATGATTACTTTGGAAAACATTTGTGAATAAAACATTGTCCATTCAACCCATTTCATAACATTCATCGTGTCTGAAAACCAAGATATGGAAACAACCAAATATCAGAGTACAAATCCCAAAACAAGTTCGTAAGGTGGAAAACAGTGTGTGTGTGTGTATGATGTGCCGCTACCGCGCCAGCTCCTTCCCCTTCGAAGAAGAGGTACCTGAAACCAAAACTGAAAACTATAAGCACGAAGCTTAGTGAGTTCCCCCACTGTACCACATACCATATAATCACATAACGTACATATATTGTCAGGCATATCGGGGTGCCTGACCTACCCCTTCGGTCCTCTTGACCGGATAATGGCTAGCATATTTGGGTGCAGGCCTCCCCTTCGGTCCTCTCAACCAGATACTGACTACCATATCTGGGTGTTGGTCTCCCCGTCGGTCCTCTCAACCGGATACTGGGGACTATTTCACCCCCTACTACTAACACATAACACATATCCCATAATCTATCTAGCATGGCTGGGCATGACTACCCCTTCGGCCCTATCGACCGGTAATCTGGGGACTATCTCCCTACTGTCACTAGCACATAGCATCATATCATACATGCACATAAACATATCAGGTAGTAGCAAACCCAGATGAATATCATAGAGACAATCATCTAATCATACAACTTCTACTGATGGGCTGGCATTGTGGCCGTAGACCCACCGCTACTGGAAGGTAACTCACCTCGTAGTAGCTGTTGATCTGCGTGGGAACTGTCTGTCTGCTGCTGCTGCTACTCCGGAAATCCTCCAGCAGCAATTTCCCACAAAACACTCAATCAAACACGGCTAACTGCCCTTGGGGTAAAATGACCATTTTACCCCTGGCAAAGTCAAAGTCAAAGTCAACTACCTAACTTGCCCAGTTGGCTCGCCAACTCTTCGAGTCCCTATCCTTCCCATTTGCCCTCATACCCAACTCTACTCGTCGAGTTAGGCGATCACTCGATGAGTTCTCCCTCTAAATTGATGTGCAATGATCCTTCATCCGACTCGCCGAGTTGTATGAACAACTCGTCGAGTTCATCTTCATCCGATGAACACTCTAGCCTGTGACTCGCCGAGTTGTATGAATAACTCATCGAGTCTGTTCTTGAGGCAAGAAGATTGCCTTGAATTGCCGAGTCAGGGCATTAACTCGCAGAGTCCCTCAATTATTGGGTCAGGCTTCCGACTCACTGAGTCCACCTATGGCTCACAGATCCCATTCAGCATAACTCAAAAGCGGAAAATCGGGGACTCGCGACTCGATTCGCCGAGTCCGAAGAACGACTCGCCGAGTCGCATGCATGCAGTTACTATATACTCAATTCTGCTTGAATCTAGTGCATTCCATTCATGGATATGGGGTCTTAGGGTAACTTTTACATGTAAACTTTCCAACTTTATGTGTATTGATGCATCAAAAGGGAATTAAGAGGCTTAACAAGGACTAGGAGAGTAGATCTAGGACTTATACACAGGTTCGGCTCATAAAGGCAATAGATCCGAGCTCCTAGAGCTCAATCATGCCTAGATCCGAAGTCCCTTAACACTATAAGCTCATTACTCAAAAATCAAGACTAAAAGAGGCCTTAAAATGACTACCTTAAGCTCTTAAGGAGTTAATAACGAAGGAACAAAGAGGGTTTTGAGTCTAATACCTCTAGAAGCTCTGAAATGGCACAGAGATTCTGAATCCTCTTCGTCTCCCTTGATCTACCTTCTTCTTTTCTCCAAAACCTCAAAGAATTACACCAAAGGCGCTCAAATCACTAAAAGAAGGGTTATGGCTTCGTTAGGGGTGTTCTGCACGCAATGGGGGCCATTGTGAGGCACAAAAAAGATGTTTAAATAGGGTGCAAACCCTTGAAATTAGGGTTTCATCCAGACTGGCGGACTCGCCGAGTCTAGGATATGGACTCGCCGAGTCTCCAACTTAAACGTGCTCAATATGCCGTCCCTACTCGGCGAGTCAGGCATACAACTTGCCGAGTCCAAGGCTAAATATGTAAAATACTTAGATAAATCAAACATACGAGGAACCAGGTGCTACATTTAAGTCCCGGGTTCTGCACTCTATTTAAGGAGGCTTAAGCCCCATTTGGCCTCCTTACAGTCATTTAGATATCAAAGGAAACCCTAACCGTGTATTGTGTCATTTTGTGCATTGAAAGCTTGAAAGGAGGGTTTTGTGGAAGGAAGAGCTTGGAGAAAAAAGAGTTAGAAGCAAGGAAGGAGTGGAATCTGAAATCTACCTCAATTAGCACTCATAGAAGGTACCAAGTCAACACCTTTATCCCTTTTCCCATCTAGATCTCATATGGTGGAAATCTAGGGTTTTTATGGTGTAAGTAAGGTGATAGTGCAAGACATAAGCTAGATCTGAAGTTGTAACTTCAGATTTGGACCATTCCTGAGTTCTAGATCCATAAAGTTCCTATCATGGACGTGAATGAGGCCCCCCCTTGTGCATGAAACCTATTAAGCGCTTAGTTTTGGGCATTAAGAACCTTTTGAGCCATGCATGCACGTAAAGTTTGCAACTTTACGTGAAAGGCATGCCCTAGAAGCTTGGATCTGTAGTTTGGAGTCGTTACATGGCTTAAAATGGGTCTGTATGGCTTAAGGACTGAAAGAACTCGGCGAGTCGCAAGGGCGACTAGGCGAGTCGTATGAATGTAGTCGTGAGCTCGACGAGTTGGAAGAGCAACTCGACAAGTCCGATGAAGATTGCCATAGACTCGACGACTTACATGAACAACTCGACGAGTCAGATGAGTTTTCCCCAAGTTAGGAATGCGTGTGCATCGACGTGTTACTAGAAGGAAACTCGACGGGTGGCCTTAGGTCCTCAATCGAGAATCGTGGGAACTCGACGAGTCGCCTCGGTGACTCGGCGAGTGGGTAAAGGTTTCAAGGAACTCAGCGAGTAGCCGAGGGTACTCAACAAGTTAAGGTCAACATGGACTGTTGACCTTGACTAAGGACTTTGACTTTGACCAGGGTTAACTAGTGGGTTATGGAGTACTCTGTGAGTATGAAGACTTATGAGTATGTTCATATTATGGTAATAGGTGGTGGAGTCTTCGACGAGTGATCGAAGAGCTATGATTCTTTACCGAGCTAACATCTACAAGGTGAGTTATCCTCAGTATACTAAGGGGTCTAAGGCACGAAGCCCAGCCCATTTGATATGTTACTTAAGCTGTGTTAGATGATTAGTATGTTTTCGTGTTGCATGCTAGTGATTATGCCTTTTAGGTAAGTCTGTAGGACTACATGTGTTGTTATATGATTATTGCATGCTCAATTCTTGTGATTTATGTGTTTGTTGCATGGGATGGGTTGAGGTTGTACTGCTTCGTGCGGTAGCCAACAAACCCTAGGAGCATTCAAGTTACAGGCTAAGGGAGACTCGTACTGTGCACTCGGGAACATTCTGGTTACGGGCTAAGGGAGACTCATATTATGGGCTCGGGGTATCACAGCCTGTAAGGCTGTGGACCCGTTATGTGTTGTTCTGTTAAGTTGTGATGATATGTTATTGTGACATGGTTACGTCGACTGTATGTGTATCGATATTTTCGGGGTAACTTACTAAGCTTTCAGGCTTACAGTTTCAGTTTATTGTTTCAAGTACATTAGGGGATCGCGGTAAGGCAAAGGTGTGATTGTACAGCTCCTCCTATTATGTCATGTTTCTGGGAAATACTCTTATAATTAATATTTTGAAAACAAAGTTGTAATGTTTTCATGAATTTGACATGTTTTAGAAAGTTTAAATTTGTTTGAAATTTTGGATGTTACAAATCCGAAGCAATGTAGAATCTGATAGGCTTTATCAAGCAGGTTGAGCCTCAACTACGAAAGCCTCTTTAGAAAATACACAGTGAGAATGGTTCGGAATTCAAAAACCAATTTTTTGAAAAATTCTTGACTGGAAATAGAATTGCTCAAAATTTCACATCGTCGTACACTCCACAGCAGAATGGTGTCGTTGAAAGGCGAAACTACTCTCTTTGCAAAGCTGCAAGGACGATGTTATCATTTGCAAATCTTCCATTCTGCTTCTGGGTTGATGCAATTGTGAGACCTTGTGTCACACAGACCAAATCCCTCATAAACAAAAGATTTCTCATTACTCCTTATGAAATCTTAAATACCAGAAAGCCTAATGTTAAATTCTTCCATTTATTTGGTTCCAGGTGCTTTATATTCAATTCTAAAGAACAAAGGATTAAATTCGTTGCGAAAGCTGATAAGAGCATTTTTCTGGGTTGTTCGTTAACCTCAAAAGTATATAGGGTTCTAAGTAAGAAATCGAGAAAGATTGAAGAAACCTATTATGTCACCTATGATGACAACTGTACGAAGAAGTTTTAGAGTGTTGAATGTCAATCTGAGGAAATCTTTCCATCAATGAATCTATTGACAATTCGGCATAACTCAAAAGTGGAAAATCGGGGACTCGCGACTCGATTCGCCGAGTCCAAAGAATGACTCGCCGAGTCGCATGCATGCAATTACTATATACTCGATTCTGCTTGAATCCAGTGCATTCCATTCATAGATATGGGGTCTAAGGGTAGCTTTTACATGCAAACTTTCCAACTTTATGGGTATTCATGCGTCAAAAGGGAAATAAGAGGCTTAACAAGGACTAGGAGAGTAGATCTAGGACTTATACACAAGTTAGGCTCATAAAGGCAATAGATCCGAGCACCTAGAGCTCAATCATCCCTAGATCTGAAGTCCCTTAACACTATAAGCTCATTACTCAAAAATCAAGACTAGAAGAGGCCTTAAAATGACTACCTTAACCTCTTAAAGAGTTAATAACAAAGGAACGGAGACGGTTTTGAGTCTAATACCTCTAGAAGCTCTGAAATGGAACAAAGATTCTGAATCCTCTTCCTCTCCCTTGATCTACCTTCTTCTTTTCTCCAAAACCTCAAAGAATTACACAAAAAGCGCTTAAATCACTAAAAGAAAGGATAGGGCTTCGTGAGGGGTGTTCTGGACGCAGGGGGGCCGTTATAAGGCACAAAAAGATGTTTAAATAGGGTGCAAACCCTTGAAATTAGGGTTTCATCCAGACTGGCGGACTCGCCGAGTCCAGGATATGGACTCGCCGAGTCTCCAACTTAAACGTGCTTAATATCCCATCGCTACTCGACGACTTAGGCACACAACTCGCCGAGTCCAAGGATAAAAATGTAAAATACTTAGATATATCATACATACCCAGAACCAGGTGCTAAAAATCTACCCCACTTATTTTAGACTTCATCCTCGAAGTCTGCTGCTCGATCCTGGAACAGCTCGGGGTAATGTTCCATCATCTTTTCTACCGGCTCCCAAGTCCACTCCGACCCCTTCCGGTGCTGCCATTGCACCTTCATGAGTTCCACTCTCTTGTTCCTTAAATCCGTTGACTTCTGGTCGAGGATTGCCACTGGCCTCTCAATGTAATTGAAACCGTCGTCAAATTGTATATCTTCTAAAGGCACCACTGCTGAGTCATCCACTAGGCACTTCTGTAACTGGGAGACGTGGAAGGTGTTGTTGATTTGACTGAGTTAGGCTGGCAGATCCAGCCTGTACGCTACCTTACCCACCTAGGCTACAACCCTGAACGGTCCAATGTACCTTGGGCCCAACTTGACCCGCTTCCTGAATCGAATGACGCCTTTCCAAGGCGACACCTTCAAGAAAACGATTTCCCCGACCTGGAATTCCAGGTCTGAACGGCGCTTGTCGGCATAACTTTTCTGCCGACTCTGTGCAGTCTGAAGCTTGCATCGAACCTGCTGAATCCTCTCGGTAGTTTTGAGCACCACTTCGGTGCTCCCCATGACCCTCTGGCCAACCTCACCCCAACATACCGGGGTCTTGCACCTCCTTCCGTACAACATCTTGAAGGGAGGATGGTCAATACTCGCGTGGTAGCTGTTGTTGTATGAGAAATCAGCTAGAAGAAGATAGGTATCCCAGCTACCACCGAAGTCTAGCACGCACGCCCGCAACATATTCTCAAGAGTCTGGATGGTCCACTCACTCTGACCATCTATATGCGGGTGAAATGTGGTGCTAAAATGCAGACGGGTGCCCAACTCGTCATGGAACTTCTTCCAAAACCTGGAAGTAAACTGTACATCTCTGTTTGAAATCACGGAAATGGGCACTCCGTGCCGCGCCACCACCTCTCGGATGTAGATATCGGCCAACTTCTCGGTCAAGATACTCTCTTGGATATGTATGAAGTGGGCGCTCTTAGTCAACTGATCCACAATGAACCATATAGAATCTACTCCCTGTGCGGTCCTAGGAAGCTAGGTGATAAAATCCATCGTGATATCTTCCCATTTCCACAGCGGAATATCCAACGGCCGCATCTTGCCGTGTGGTCTCTGATGCTCGGCCTTGACCATACTGCAGGTCAAGCACCACTCAACGTACCAAGCTACATCTTGCTTCATGCAGGGCCACCAATAGTCTAGACGAAGATCTCTATACATCTTCGTCGCCCCGGGATGAATGGAGAATCAGGATTTGTGTGTCTCCTCCATCAAGACCTGGCGCACACCTCCGTGATACAGTACCTACACCCTATGGTGTAATGTCAATTATCCTCGGCTATCATAATCGAAGGAGGAAACCTGACCCACTATACGCTCGCTCTTCCGATGTTCCTCCTTCATAGCCTCCTGCTGAGCCTCCCGAATTTGCTCTAATAGTGGACTCACCACCGTCATCCTTATGCACATGCCTCTGATCGGCGCTGCCTTGCGACTAAGCGCATCAGCCACCACATTGGCCTTCCCTGGGTGATAAAAGAGCTCGCAATCATAATCCTTCACCACGTCCAACCATCGACATTGTCTCATGTTCAGATTCGGCTAATCCATGAGGTACCTCAAACTCTTGTGGTCCGTGTAAATGGTACACCGGACTCCATAGAGTTAATGCCGCCAAATCTTGAGGGCGAAGACAACCGCCCCTAACTCTAAATCATGCATCGGGTAGTTTGTCTCGTGAGGCTTCAGTTGCCTCGAAGCGTAAGCAATGACATGCCCTCTCTGCATTAGCACCGCACCCAAACCTAAAATGGATGCGTCACAGTATACAACAAGATCCTCTACGCCCTCTGGCAGGGCTAAGATTGGCGCCTCACACAATCTCTGTCTCAAAGTCTCATACGCTGCCTACTGCTCAGGCCCCCATCAAAAGACCATGACTTTCTTCGTCAGCCACGTCAGTGGTACGGATATCTTGGAGAAATCCTAAATGAATCTCCTATGGTAGCCCGCTAATCCCAGGAAACTCCAAATGTCAGATGGAGACTTCGGAACCTCCCATCTCATCACGGCCTCTATCTTGGCCAGGTCCACTGAGATCCCGTTCTGGTTGCGAGATGTTCGAGGAACTGCACCTCACGCAACCATAACTCACACTTGGAGAAATTAGCGTACAAGTTCTCCCTCCTCAAAGTCTCCAAAACTTCTCTTAGATGCTCCTCGTGCTCCTCCTGCGTCTTGGAGTAAACCAAGATGTCATCAATAAAAACTATCACTGACCGGTCTAACATCGGTCTACACACGCGGTTCATGAGGTCCATGAACGCGGCAGGAGCATTGGTGAGCCCGAAGGGTATCACCACAAACTCGTAATGGCCATAGCGCGTCCGAAATGCAGTTTTCTGCACATCCTCCTCTCTGAACTTCACCTGGTGATATCCTGAACACAGATCAATCTTGGAGAACCAAGAAGCTCCCTGTAGCTGGTCAAAGAGGTCATCAATCCCCAGGAGTGGGTAACCGTTCTTCACCGTTACCTTGTTCAGCTCTCGGTAATCTATATACATCCAATGCGACCCGTCCTTCTTCTTCACAAATAGAATTGGGGCTCCCCAGGGTGAATTGCTCGGTTGAATGAATCCCTTGTCTAATAGCTCCTGCAGCTGTGTAGACAACTCCTGCATCTCAGGAGGAGCCAACCGATACGGTGCCTTGGCTACCGGAGCAGCACCAGGGACTAGGTCGATCCTAAACTCCACCTGTCGCTCCGGAGGTATCCCAGGAAGCTCCTCTGGGAACACATCAAAGTAGTCTCGCACCACCAGAACCTCGCTCACCTTCACCTTATCCGCCTCCCGGGTATCCATAACATACGCGACATATCCCGCGCAACCTTGCTGAAGGTAGCGCCTAGCTCTCGTTGTTGAACATACTGTGGGTCCATGCTGTGGCCTCTTGCCGTAGATCACCATCTCTCCCCCACTTGGGGTCCTTATTCTCACTAGCTGATGTGCGCAATCTATCACTGCCCCATTAGGGCTTAACCAATCCATGCCTATGATCACCTTGTTCCCATGCAACGGAATGGGAACCAAGTCTACCAAGTAGCGCTCCTCAAATAACCTCAGAACGCAATCCCTGAACACTGCTGATGCTCGCACCAATCGATCATCGGCAATCTCTACCTCTAAAGGGCAATCCAACATGCTTGAAGGCTCAGTGAACTTCTTTCTAAGCGCAAGTGAAACAAACGATCGGGTGGCACCCGAGTCAAACAACACCTGTACTGGGATACCGTTCACATGGAACGATGCTAAACGCATATACACATAGCACATATCAACATCATAACATCATATAAATAAAACAGAGGGAAAGAGTCATACCCGTCACCACATCGGGTGCGGCGTGTGCCTCCTCGGTAGTCAGCTAAAATGCCCGGCTCCTCACCACCAGAGCCTCTGCCTTGCCCTGCCGGCCATCAGTAATTTGCAGGGTCGCTGGAGTTGGCGCCTTCACTGGCGCTGCTGCTGTCAACTGGGGGCAGTTAGCCTTCTTGTGGCCCCTCTGGTTGCAATGGAAACACAACAACTTCGACGTCTGTATCATAGGTGCAGGGGTTGTATAATCCCTGCTGAAGTGCCCTACCTTTCCGCACTTATAGCAGCCTGATGATCTCAACTTGCACACTCCCTCGTGCGTCTTGCCGCATTTCCTGCAGCGGCCACGTCCATGTTAGCCTTTCGGCCCTGCGTCTGGTCCCTTGGGCTTCTTCCCCGTAGCCCCTGTAACCTGTCCCTCTTCTACCTTCCTCTTGCGAATGTGCTCCAGGTCGATCTCCCTTTCCCTTGCCCTGACAATCATGGACTCTAGGGTAGGGCAAGCGGAAAAAACTAACATGCTCCCGAATATCAGCTCGTTGCATGTCATGGTAGCGGGTCCTCCTCATATCCTTATCACCCGTGTATTGGGGCACCAACAACGCCCTCTCTCGAAACTTGGCGGTGATCTCCGCCACAGTCTCTGTGGTCTGCCTCATATCCAAAAACTCCCTGACCAGCTGCTGAAGCTCTACAGCTGGCGCAAACTCTGCTCGGAACCTGGTCACGGAGTCTGACCATGTCATAGCCTCAACAGTCGAGGCTCCTAATGAGTCACCAACCGACTCCCACCAGTCTCTAGCTCTGTCTCTCAAACACCCTACTGCAAACCTCACCTTCCACCCCTCAGGGCAGAAGCTAGTCAACTGTGCAGACTCGATGTCTACAATCCATCGTCTGGCAGCTATGGGGTCCTTCGCCCCGTGAAAATCCGGCGCACCACTGCCCCTGAAGTCCTTAAAGGACAGTATGCGAGATCTCGACTGGCCAGATGCCATGTCGCTCCTGAACGCCCTGAGGAGATCCTCCATCAACTCAACTATCCCTTCCTTGATCGACCCGAAGATAATGGGATTCGACTCAAGGATGCCTCGGGTGATCTCTGACGCGATGAACTCGCGTAGCCCCTCATCTACTGGCTTGGAACCTGATCCCGAACCCGATCCCTCTCCTGAACTGCCAACTACTGGCCTCGAGCGTAGTACCACCATTCTGCAATACATAAGTAACAACCGTTAGCGATGCCGATACCTCTTGAGGGATCATATCTACTACAAGTTCCCTGGTCTTATCTCGGCCTTCTTCGGTTCGGGTACAGATCCTCTAGTTTCAGTAGTACGGCCCATACTACCTTCCACATCTATCTGTACCTTCTTCAAGGACTGCCTTAACTCCACCAGATCCCTTTTACCACTACTAATCACTGCTATCCTCATCCTAGGCTTACCCTAGGGGAAAACCTCTGACTCCACCCTATAAGGTCCTCAGCTGCTGAAGGCCTCCTTGCAATGCGAATTAGCCATTACCTTACTACCATCACATGTGGTGAGGCTCAAATAATCCTTCGAGTAAAAGACTCGTCCCCACAATGGTTAGACTCAAACGAGAGTTGTGCAATAGGACCAAATCCAACACTCTGAGATTATTTAGCCCTGATCACATGTGACGTGACGTATTCACATAATGGCTAACTCTCATTGTTCAGAGTCTCACAAAGCACAAAGCAAGCAACATTCGAACAAAAGGGAACAACTCTCTAGCAACTATATTCTCATAACAGGAACTGCAATAGCATACAATGCTAAGCTCATACTATCAGGCATAACCTAAACAGGCTATCCTACTACTATCTACTCAATTCTAGCATGCAATTCTCATAAGCTGAAGCACATAAAGCAGGCACATAAGGCATCACTCCTAGATCTTTAGTCCTATACTAGCATGTTGTTCTACTGAAACTATTAAACGTAACATAAACTTGTATGGGTACTTTGGGGAATACTTACTTGAGCTCGACCGGTTGCGCACATCATACACTTGTTCCTTCTCAAAACTCTTTTATCTTACCTTTTAGAAAGTCATTTTCTTTGTAAAAATCTTTTAATCCCTCAATTTGAGTTCAGACACTCCCAGAGGTATGTCCGAAACCCTCAAACCAGGGCTCTGATACCAACTTGTAACGACCCAAATTTCACGTCCAAAAATTTCGTTTTTAAATCATTACTTCGGAAAACATTTGTAAATAAAACATTGTCAGTTCAAACCATTTCATAACATTCATCGTGTCTGAAAACCAAGATATGGAAACAACCAAATATCATAGTACAAATCCCAGAACAAGTTCGTAAGGCGGAAAACAGAGTGTGTGTGTATGATGTGCCGCTACCGCGCTAACTCCTTCCCTTTCGAAGAAGAGGTACCTGAAACCAAAACTGAAAACTGTAAGCACGAAGCTTAGTGAGTTCCCCCACTATACCACATACCATATAATCACATAACGTACATATATTGTCAGGCATATCTGGGTGCCTGACCGACCCGTTCGGTCCTCTCGACCGGATAATGGCTAGCATATCTGGGTGCAAGCCTCCCCTTTGGTCCTCTCAACCGGATACTGACTAGCATATCTATGTGCTGGTCTCCCCTTCGGTCCTCTCGACCGGATACTGGGGACTATTTTACCCCCTACTACAACCACATAACGCATATCACATAATCTACATAGCATGGTTGGGCATGACTACCTCTTCGACCCTCTCAACCGGTAATCTGGGGACTATCTCCCCTACTGTCACTAGCACATAGCATCATATCATACTAGCACATAAACATATCAGGTAGTAGCAAACCTAGATGAATATCACAGAGACAATCATCTAATCATACGACTCCTACTGATGAGTCGGCATTGTGGCCATAGACCCACCGCTACTGGAAGGTAACTCACCTTGTAGTAGCTGCTGATCGGCGTGGGATCTGTCTGTCTGTCTGTCTGCTGCTGCTTCGGAAATCCTCCGGCTGCAATTTCCCACAAAACACTCAATCAAACACGGCTAACTTCCCTTGGGGTAAAATGACCATTTTACCCCTGGCAAAGTCAAAGTCAAATTCAACTACCTGACTCGCCGAGTTGGCTCGCCAACTCGTCGAGTCCCTATCCTTCCCATTTGCCCTCATACCCAACTCTACTCGTCGAGTTAGGCGATGACTCGACGAGTTCTCCCTCTAAATTGATGTGCAATGATCCTTCATCTGACTCGCCGAGTTGTATGAACAACTCGTCGAGTTCATCTTCATCCGTTGAACACTCTAGCCTGTGACTCGCCGAGTTGTATGAACAACTCGTCGAGTCTGTTCTTGAGGCAAGAAGATTGCCTTGGACTCGCCGAGTCAGGGCATTGACTCGCCGAGTCCCTCCATCATTTGGTCGGGCTTCCGACTCACTGAGTCCACCTATGGCTCACTGATCCCATTCGGCATAACTCAGAAGGGGAAAATTGGGCACTCGCGACTCGATTCGCCGAGTCCAAAGAATGACTCGCCGAGTCGCATGCATGCAATTACTATATACTCGATTCTGCTTGAATCCAGTGCATTCCATTCATAGATATGGGGTCTTAGGGTATCTTTTACATGCAAACTTTCCAACTTTATGTCTATCCATGCATCAAAAGGGAATTAAGAGGCTTAACAAGGACTAGGAGAGTAGATCTAGGACTTATACACAAGTTAGGCTCATAAAGGCAATAGATCCGAGCTCCTAGAGCTCAATCATGCCTAGATCTGAAGTCCCTTAACACTATAATCTCATTACTCAAAAATCAAGACAAATAGAGGCCTTAAAATGACTACCTTAAGCTCTTAAGGAGTTAATAACAAAGGAACAGAGAGGGTTTTGAGTCTAATACCTCTAGAAGCTCTGAAATGGCAAAAAGATTATGAATCCTCTTCGTCTCCTTTGATCTACCTTCTTCTTTTCTCCAAAACCTCAAAGAATTACACCAAAGGCGCTCAAATTACTAAAAGAAGGTTTATGGCTTCGTGAGGGGTGTTCTGGACGCAATAGGGGCCATTGTGAGGCACAAAAAAGATGTTTAAATAGGGTGCAAACCCTTGAAATTAGGGTTTCATCCAGACTGGCAGACTCGCCGAGTCCACGATATGGACTCGCCGAGTCTCCAACTTGAATGTGCTACATTTAAGTCTTGGGTTCTACAATATCCCGTCCCTACTCAGCGAGTCAGGCATACAACTCGCCGAGTCCAAGGCTAAAAATGTAAAATACTTAGATAAATCAAACATACCAGGAACCAGGTGCTACATTTAAGTCTTGGGTTCTACAATCTATTTAAGGAGGCTTAAGCCCCATTTGGCCTCCTTCCAGTCATTTAGATCTTAAAGGAAACCCTAACCGTGTATTGTGTCATTTTGTGCATTGAAAGCTTGAAAGGAGGGTTTTGTGGAAGGAAGAGCTTGGAGAAAAAAGGGTTAGAAGCAAGGAAGGAGTGGAATCTGAAATCTACCTCAGTTAGCACTCATAGAAGGTACCAAGTCGACACCTTTATCCCTTTTCCCATCTAGATCTCATATGGTGGAAATCTAGGGTTTTTATGGTATACGTAAGGTGGTAGTGCAAAACATAAGCTAGATCTAAAGTTGTAACTTCAGATCTGGACCATTCCTGAGTTCTAGATCCATAAAGTTCCTATCCTGGACGTGAATGAGGCCATCCTTGTGCATGAAACCTATTAAGAGCTTAGTTTTGGGCATTAAGAACCTTTTGAGCCATGCATGCACGTAAAGTTTGCAACTTTACGTGAAAGGCATGCCCTAGAAGCTTGGATCTGTAGTTTGGAGTCGTTACATGGCTTAAAATGGGTCTGTATGGCTTAAGTACTGAAAGAACTCGGCGAGTCGCAAGGGCGACTAGGCGAGTCGTATGAATGTAGTCGTGAGCTCGACGAGTTGGAAGAGCAACTCGACAAGTCCGATGAAGATTGCCATAGACTCGACGACTTACATGAACAACTCGGCGAGTCAGATGAGTTTTCCCCAAGTTAGGAATGCGTGTGCATCGACGTGTTACTAGAAGGAAACTCGACGGGTGGCCTTAGGTCCTCAATCGAGAATCGTGGGAACTCGACGAGTCGCCCCGGTGACTCGGCGAGTGGGTAAAGGTTTCAAGGAACTCAGCGAGTAGCCGAGGGTACTCGACAAGTTAAGGTCAACATGGACTGTTGACCTTGACTAAGGACTTTGACTTTGACCAGGGTTAACTAGTGGGTTATGGAGTACTCTGTGAGTATGAAGACTTATGAGTATGTTCGTATTATGGTAATAGGTGGTGGAGTCTTCGACGAGTGATCGAAGAGCTATGATTCTTTACCGAGCTAACATCTACAAGGTGAGTTATCCTCACTATACTAAGGGGTCTAAGGCACGAAGCCCAGCCCATTTGATATGTTACTTAAGCTGTGTTAGATGATTAGTATGTTTTCGTGTTGCATGCTAGTGATTATGCCTTTTAGGTAAGTCTGTAGGACTACATGTGTTGTTATATGATTATTGCATGCTCAATTCTTGTGATTTATATGTTTGTTGCATGGGATGGGTTGAGGTTGTACTGCTTCGTGCGGTAGCCAACAAACCCTAGGAGCATTCAAGTTACGGGCTAAGGGAGACTCGTACTGTGCACTCGGGCGCATTCTGGTTACGGGCTAAGGGAGACTCATATTGTGGGCTCGGGGTATCACAGCCTGTAAGGCTGTGGACCCGTTATGTGTTGTTCTGTTAAGTTGTGATGATATGTTATTGTGACATGGTTACGTGGACTGTATGTGTATCGATATTTTCGGGGTAACTTACTAAGCTTTCAGGCTTACAGTTTCATTTTATTGTTTCAAGTACATCAAGGGATCGCGGCAAGGCAAATGTGTGATTGTACAGCTCCTCCTGTTATGTCATGTTTCTGTGAAATACTCTTATAATTAATATTTTGAAAACAAAGTTGTAATGTTTTCATGAATTTGACATGTTTTAGAAAGTTTAAATTTGTTTGAAATTTTGGATGTTACAAATCCGAAGCAATGTAGAATCTGATAGGCTTTATCAAGCAGGTTGAGCCTCAACTACGAAAGCTTGTTTAGAAAATACACAGTGAGAATGGTTCGGAATTCAAAAACCAATTTTTTGAAAAATTCTTGACTGGAAATTGAATTGCTCACAATTTCACATCGTCGTACACTCCACAGCAGAATGGTGTCGTTGAAAGGCGAAACTACTCTCTTTGAAAAGCTGCAAGGACGATGTTATCATTTGCAAATCTTCCATTCTACTTCTGGGTTGATGCAATTGTCAGACCTTGTTTCACACAGACCAGATCCCTCATAAACAAAATATTTCTCATTATTCCTTATGAAATCTTAAATACCAGAAATCCTAATGTTAAATTCTTCCATTTATTTGGTTCCAGGTGCTTTATATTCAATTCTAAAGAACAAAGGATTAAATTCGATGCGAAAGCTGATAAGAGCATTTTTCTGGGTTATTCGTTAACCTCAAAAGTATATAGGGTTCTGAGTAAGAAATTGAGAAAGATTGAAGAAACCTATTATGTCACCTTTGATGACACCTATACGAAGAAGTTTTAGAGCGTTGATTGTCAATCTGAGGAAATCTCTCCATCAACGAATCTATTGCCAATTCCTCTCTCAAATCTATATGTGGAGTTTCTAAATTTGTTTGAGGAACCTGATAGAGCCATCTCCTCAGAATCAAAGGCAAAAGATAATCAAACCGATGAGTTGAAGAAGATTATTGATGAAGCTGCTAATATGATTGAAACCGAACCGCCAATTCCAAATGCTTTTGAATTTCCATCTCAACCAGACCCTTCTGCTTCTCCATTCCAGCGGGATAGTTCCACTTCAACCTCCAAAACCGATGTTCCATTCCATGGGAAGGATCCAATTCTGAATGTAGAGTCACATGCAAACTTCTAGGGGGATAATGAGAATGGTGACTCAGACGTTGAACTAGAATTCGAAGAAGTGAATGCTGAACTTGCTCCAAAATATGATCAGAATCATCCTCCAATGACAAAGTGGACCAGGATCATCCAAGATCTCAAGTAATCAGAGACTCGTCTTCAGGCATTCTTACAAGTGCTCAACAAAAAGCAAATCAAACTACATTATTTTCAAAGTTTGAATTTTGCATGTTTAATTCGTTCATTTCTAAAATAGAGCCTAAAACTATGAAGATTTCTATTGATCATGTTGATTTGGTTCAAGCAATGCAGGATGAACTCAATGAATTTGAGAGAAAAAAAGTTTGGAGATTAATTCCAACTCCGAAGGATGCGTCAGTGGTTGGATTGAAATGGGTATTCCAGAATAAATTAGATAAGGAAGAAAACATGATTCAGAACAAGGCACAATTAGTTGTGAAAGGTTACTGGAAGGAGGAAGGTATATATTACGAAGAGACGTTCACACCTGTTGCAAGGTTGGATTTTCCTTGCATACGCCCTCACAAAAAATTTGAAGTTTATCAAATGGATGTTAATTGTGCGTTTCTAAATGGCGAACTTGAGGAGACGGTATATGTGGAACAACCACCTGGTTTTGTTAATGAAAATTTTCCAAACCATTGTTATATCTTGCACAAGGTTGTGTATGGTCTGAAACAAGCACCTCATGTATGGTATGAAACCCTTACTCAATTTCTGAAACAATAAAAATTTAAACAAGGTTCGTTGACCCAACCTTTTTTCGCAAGAAAGATGTAACGCCTGTGTTTCCGGGCTTTCCGTTTTTAGCAATGTAATAGTCTAGGTTAACCTTTGTAACCCGTTTTGAAATAATAAGAATGTATTATTTGAGTATTATGTGTTTTGTGCTTAATTGCTTAATTATGTGGTTTGATTAATTAAGAATAAAAATAAGCGTCAAAATTTAAGTGTAAAATGAACTTAATATCTTTGGTTAATGTTGTAGTAGTTGAAACGAGGTTTCCGAATATATATAGAACGCCCAAATCTGACTTCGTATGAGGAAGTTATGATTTATCGAAGTTTCGACTTAGCGGTATGCAGCCTGAAATACTCGATTTGAGATCGAGCGGTTTTTAGCCGAAACAATCTAAACGAGGATCGAAGGTCTCGTTGTTGGTATCGAAGCGATAAAAAGTTAGGCGAGAACAGACGTCAAACGAAGAAGTTATGAATTTATAACGAAGTTTTTCTGTCGCGGCCTATTAAAAATAAATAATAAAAATAAATCAAAATTAGCCGACGCAGTCTAAACAAAAGTTGTAGAGCATAGTCTCACCTTTCCGTGGATATAAAGAACATCGAAAACGGAGTTCGTATGAAGAAGATATGAATTTCCGAAGTTTGATAAATAATTTGTATTTATTTTTAATTGAAAAATCCGGCATTATCCGAAGGAGGAGTTAGCAGTCCGATCCGAAGTACGCCCCGCATACTCCGAAGAGTGTCGACACTTTGGATGACGCATGCAGCGACGACTTCGGAGGGCAGTACGCTCCGCGTACTCCGAGGCTCCAGCCTCCTATAAATAGGATGCGAGGGCAGCCGGCTATTTTGCTAATTTCCTCTCTTCTCTCTCCCGTTTTGCATCGTTTTGCGTGCCAAAAATACCCCGAAGCCCCGGTATTATTCTCGAGCCCCGAGGCAAGTCCCGAGATCCCGAAGATCCCGAGAAGTGCGGTTCCCGATCCGAAGCTCTGCCTGCGAGAAGTTCGATTTTTGTGGAGATCTTCCAGATCTTGTAACAGCCCGGATTTCCAGGTATCTTTATTGTTTTTGATTTTGGTGTTTTGAGAGGGGACTCGGCGAGTTGGAGCTCAGACTCGCCGAGTAGGTTCGCGATTCAGGACGCGGATTTCCAGATATCTTTATTGAACCCTTTTGTGGCTAGATCTTGTGCTCCCTTGGTCCCTTAAGAGATTTAGACCATAGATCTGAACCCTTGAAGGTCCAGAGTGTCCCTTTGCCCAAGCTTTTTCGGAACCAATGGAGGTTTTGGGTTGGAACCCTTATGCCTTGGGTCAAAATGCTATTTATGAGCCATGGGGTGTGTTATGGACACCAAGATAGGGGCTTTACGTGGTGAATCAGTCTAGAAAGGCTAGATCTATGAATTGATGGAACAGATCTGACCTTAGAAGCGAGTTTGAGTGATTGCATGGCATGGACTCGCCGAGTCCGATGAGCAGACTCGGCGAGTAGCTTGAAGATTGCTTTGGATCGGCCAGTGAGTGGTCCAGTCGAGTCATGGGTTGACTCAGTGAGTCAGGGCGAGTTAGAGAGGGTTGACAGGTGGACTGAGTCGAGCTGGGACTCGCCGAGTTGTTCTTGAGACTCGGCGAGTTGAGTCGGGGTGGCCCTGCGATTCTGCCAGGTGGAACTCGTCGAGTCAGGGGGAGTACTCGACGTGTAAAAAGGGAATCCTAGAGAGTTGGTGAAAACGTCTAGACTCGCCGAGTTGCCCTTGTGCACTCGCCGAGTCCGGTCAAAGTTGACCGTTGACCGTTGACCGTTGACCAGAGTTGACCTGTGTTGACTTCTTAGGGATAGTCAACCTTAGAACCTGAGGGTTCACAGAGTTTGGGTGCACGGACCCATAGAGTTATAGCCTCGAGTGGCTAATATGTGTCTCATGTGTGGTATTTTGGGGAACTCACTAAGCTTCGTGCTTATAGTGTTAGTGTTGTTGTTTCAGGTACTAGCGATGACCGTGGGAAGGCGCCGGCTTGATCTGTACACACGCAGGGGACTTTTGATATATTTATGTGATCTTGGGATTTGTATGATACGAATTGGAATTTTAAACTTAATGTTTTTATGAAATTAAATGAGAAATGTTTTTATATTTGCGAAAAATTATTTTGAAAATTCACGGTGTTACAAGTTGGTATCAGAGCCTTGGTTTAAGGGATTCGAGTACACCTTCGGGCGTATTTGAACTCAAACTGAGGATTTGAGATGTATTTTCAAAAAGAGTAAAAGATTTTTGAAAAACGCAGAGCAAGAGATGTGTGTACGATCAGTCAGCGCCCGAACGGTGATTTCCCAAAATACCTTTATATTATATGATATTGATATTGATATGATGTATCTGCATGCTAGAGTAGGCTAGGTATTTCTATTAGGACTAGAGTGGCCTGATTTGTGATGCCTTAGCCTAGGGAGAGGTGAGCTGCTATGAGATGCTTGAGAGTGAGTAGGTAGCAACGAGGGGCTTATGAGAGATCTATTAGAGAGTGGTCTACGCATGATAGAGTACTTGAGACTTGGGATCCGAAGAGGAGGACTCGGAGTGTATTCTGGTGTGGTGCGGACAGTAGTATTGGGCCCGTACTACTGAAAGCACCGGAGCGGTGTGCAGCCCAAGTAAGAATCTTTGGAATACCAAGAAGCAAGGAGGGAAGAGTTGAAGAGTGTGAGTATGCTCGTGGGGATTCTAATTTATCGTATGTTGTATTTCAGAGGTAGATCATGGTGAGGACACGTTTGATGCCCGAGAGCAGTGGTACCAGTGAGGAGGAGATCCGCCGGATCATTCAGAAGGAGGTGGCTGCGGCCATCAGGGCAGAGATACCGGAGATGTTTGGGTCTATAAAGACCACATTGATTGAGATGTTTGATGAGCGTTATGCCGCTCTTTCTGAGGCTGCTGCTGCAGCGGCTGCCGCAGCGGTTGCTGCTGCGAGGCCGCAGGGTGGTGATGCATTGCTGTTCCGCGAGTTCAGCAACATAAAACCACCAGAGTTTGATGGGACTCAGGACCCGGTGGCAGCTATGAGGTGGATATCTGATATTGAGGGGTGTTTCTTCACTTGCTCGTCTCTTGAGCATTTGAAGGTTCGGTTCGCGCTGAACCAGCTTCGCTTGGGAGCGAAGGACTGGTGGAAGTTTGTGACGGCGCATTATACGCCTGCTGAGCTTTCGGCAGTGACCTGGGAGAGGTTCACTACCATGTTCCGGGATGAGTACGTTCCCCAGGTGGAGAGGGAGCGTTTGGCACAGGAGTTTCTGACCCTCAAGCAGGGTAGTGAGTCGATTACAGCGATCACGAGGATGTTCCATGAGAGGGCGATGTTCTGCCCTGAGCACGCGTCCACTGAGAAGGCACGTATGAGCCGCTACTTGAGCATTCTGAAGCGGGATATTCGGGAGTTCGCTGCGAACTCCTCGTATCAGACATTTGTTGAGCTTCAGGCAAATGCCCGGAAGAGGGAGATTGAGCTTGAGACTCAGGCCAGGGAGGAGGCGGAGTCTCAGGGGAGGGATCGGCGACCGGCACAGTCTCAGCCGACAGCCAAGCGGGTCAAGCCCGCTGATCCCAAACCAGGGAGCCAGACGGGCCGCACTAGCGGGAAGTGCGGCAAGGGTCATGACGGAGTTTGCCGAGCGGGGTCTTGCTACAAATGTGGCAAGGAGGGGCACATGGCCAAGGACTGCCCCAAGGGGTTTGCAGTGTGTTTTCACTGTAACCAGACCGGACACCGGAAGGCCGAGTGTCCGCAGTTGCGCGGAGCATCTCGGGGGTCTGCTCCTGCCGCCATCAGAGCTACAGAGAGTCGGCCTGTGAAGGCCGAGGCACCGAGAGCTCGAGGGAGAGCCTTCCAGCTAACTGCGGAGGAGGTCCGCGCTGCGCCCGATGTTGTGGCTGGTATGTTTCCTTTCATGTATTTATTTTGATGTTGAGATATTATGCTTATATTATGTTATGCGTAGGTACTTTTCTTGTGAACTCTGTACCTGCTTTAGTGTTATTTGACTCGGGTGCGAGTCGGTCTTTTGTATCTTTGGCCTTTAGTCAGCATATCAGTATTAGTCGTGAGGCATTGAGTCGGCCTCTGAGAGTTTCCATAGCTGACGATAGAGTGATTTGTGCCACGGAGGTTCTCCGGGGATGTGTGTAAGAGATTTTCGGGGTTGAGTTCCCGATTGATCTGATCCCTATTGCGATGGGTGATGTCTGTGTCATTGCGGGCATGGACTGGTTGAGCCGATTCGGCGCAGTTATCGACTGCGAGCGTCAGTTGGTGACCATACGAGACCCTAGTGGGGGAGTTCTTTCAGTGTACGGCGAGGGTACACGTTCAGGATCAGCTTTTTGTTCGGCCGCTAGGGCGAGGCAGTGTCTACAGCAGGGCTGTAAGGGTTTTGTGGCGTATGTGATGGATACGCGAGCGACTTCCGAGAGACCGAGTTCAGTTGAGGAGGTACCGGTGGTGCGTGAGTTTCCAGATGTTTTTCCCGAGGAGTTGTCGGGTGTGCCTCCTGTGAGGCAAGTGGAGTTTGGCATTGATTTGGTTCCGAGGGCCGCGCCTATCGCTAAGGTGCCTTATCGTCTAGCACTTCCAGAGATGCAAGAGTTATCCTCGCAGCTTTAGGAGCTGCTGGGGAAGGGATTTATTCGGCCGGGCAGCTCGCCGTGGGGAGCACCTATTCTGTTCGTCAAAAAGAAGGATGGTTCACACCGGATGTGCATTGACTACCGGGAGTTGAACAAGCTGACGGTCAAGAACCGTTACCCTTTACCGAGGATCGACGATTTATTTGATCAGTTGCAGGGAGCATCTTGGTTCTCCAAGATCGATTTGAGGTCGGGATACCATCAGGTGAGAGTGCGGGATGAGGACGTCCAGAAGACAGCGTTCAGGACGCGATATGGGCATTATGAGTTTGTGGTGATGCCTTTTGGGCTCACCAATGCCCCGGCTGTGTTCATGGATCTAATGAACAAAGTATGCAGGCCGATGTTAGATCGGTCGGTGATTGTATTTATCGACGATATTCTAGTATATTCGAGATCTAGAGAGCAGCATGAGGAGCATTTGAGGGAGGTCCTTGGGGTTTTGAGATCGGAGAAGCATTATGCAAAGTTCTCCAAGTGTGATTTCTGGTTGCGGGAGGTCCAGTTCCTTGGACATCTCGTTAATTAGGAAGGGATATTGGTCGATCCAGCCAAGGTTAAGGCGGTGATGAGTTGGGAGGTGCCGAAATCACCCTCTGAGATCAGGAGTTTCCTTGGATTGGCAGGGTATTATCGGAGATTTATCAAGGACTTCTCCAAGATCGCAGTGCCACTCACCAGATTGACCCGAAAGGGTGTTGCATTCTCATGGGGTCTCGAGCAGCAGACCTCCTTTGAGACACTTCGCCAAAGGTTGTGCGAAGCCCAGTATTAGCTCTCCCAGAAGGGATTGAGGATTTTGTTGTAACACCGTAAATTTTCAAACAAATTTTTCATTTCAAAATAAGTTATTTTCATTCAAAATAAGGCATAAACATTTCAAGTGTCATGTCAAAATACAAATCATCTGAATCCCAAGATCACAAAACATCTATCAGTGTGTACAGATCACGCCGGCGCCTTCCCACGGTCCTCGCTAGTACCTGAAACACATACATAACAACTGTAAGCATAAATGCTTAGTGAGTTCCCCAATATACAACTTACGCACATACGCCTTTCCAGGCCCTGACCTTCCGGTCCATGTGTCTCAGGGGACTTCCGTCCCTGCTGGGTAAACCTTCCGGTCCTACCCACGCCGACCTTCCGGTCCACAACACAACGCCTTCCGGCCCATAACATAATCGCCTTCCGGCCCATAACATAATGCCTTCCGGCCAATAACATAATGCCTTCCGGCCCATAACATAATGCCTTCCGGCCCACATAACATACATAGCACGTATAACAATTAACTTATCACATATAGCACATATATCTCATATCATATCCGACCTTCCGGTCACACAGTCAAACCCTTCCGGGTACAGTATAGTGAGAAGACTCACCTCGTGAATGTCGAAAGCTAGCAAATCCCAAAGTCACTCGTACTCGATCCACTGAGCCACAATCTCCCTATAACATCATACATCTCTTATTAACACTTTTATCTTCTAAGTTTGACTATCCCTAAGAGGTCAAACATAGGTCAACTCTGGTCAACGGTCAACGGTCAACTTGACCTGACTCGGCGAGTGCTAGGGCGACTCGGCGAGTCTAGACGTCCTCACCAATTCTCTAAGATTCCCTTTCTATTCGTCGAGTATCCCCCTTGACTCGACGAGTTCCTCCTGGAAGAATCGCGGGGCCACCCCGACTCAACTCGCCGAGTCTGAAGAATAACTCGGTGAGTCCCAGTTAATCTTCAAGCTACTCGCCGAGTCTGTTCATCGGACTCGGCGAGTCCATGCCATGCAACCGCTCAAACTGCTTTCTAAGGTCAGAACTGCTCCGACCATTCATAGGTCTGGCCTTCCTAGACTGATTCATCACGTAAGGTCCTCATTTCGGTGCTCATAATACACCCCATGACTCATAATTTACATTTTGACCTAAGGCATAAGGATTCCAATCCAAAACCTCCATTGATTCCCGAAATGCTCAGGCATGGGACATTCTGGACTTCCAAAGATCCCAATACAGGGTTCCAATCGTTTGGGGGACTAAGGTAACACTCAATCTAGCCACAAAAGGGTTCAATAAACCCTAAATCCATATACACATCAACATAGAAGGATACAACTCGAAATATTACCTGAATAACGTGCTCTCTGTGTCCCCAATCCTCAGAACGTGGCTTCCCTTGTTGTTCCCTTAACCAAGCCTCCTCTTCCTTACAAAACAACACTTTCAAAATCAACAATGGTCTTCTACCTTGCTCCAGATGCTCATAATCGAATTAGGGTTTCTCTCAGAGGACTATGGTGAACAATGACGGCCATAAGGTCCCTCATATACGTCCCAAACCTGAACGGTTAGGGTTTTCGCTAAACAGCGCAGACTCGCCGACTCCATATCCGGACTCGTCGAGTCTAGTCGCGAACCCGCGACCAGATCCGCGATCCTACTCGGCGAGTCTAGGCTCCAACTCGCTGAGTCCCCTCTTAAAACACCCAAAATCATAAATCTAACAATACCTGAAATTCCGGGCTGTTACAACTCTCCCCCACTAGGACTAGACTTCGCCCTCGAAGTCTCACTCTGAAAATAGCTCCGGATGCTGCTCCCGCATCTCACGCTCCGGCTCCCAAGTCATTTCCGATCCCTCCCGGTGTTGCCACTGAACCAACACCAGAGGTACCTCCTTGTTCCTCGGAACCTTGATCTTCCGATCCCTGATGGCCACTGGTCTCTCGGCATCCACCTGAATATCCTCTAATGGAACCACTGCCGACTCATCGGCTATACACTTCCTCAATTGCGACACATGAAAAGTGTCGTGGATCTGCCCCAACTCTGCTGGCAACTCCAAACGATAGGCTACCCGGCCTATCCTTGCAATCACACGAAATGGCCCAATATACCGGGGTCCCAACTTGCCCCTCTTCCTGAATCGAATCACTCCTTTCCAAGGAGAGACCTTCAGGAGAACGAAGTCGCCGACTTGAAACTCAAGCTCGGATCGGCATCTGTCTGCATAACTCTTCTGTCGGCTCTGGGCGGTCAATAACCTCTGTCTAACCTGCTGGATCTGCTCTGTCGTCTGAAGCACGATCTCTGTACTGCCCATCACTCTCTGTCCCACCTCTCCCCAACAAATGGGAGTCCGACACCTCCTACCATACAACAGCTCAAAGGGTGGCATATCAATGCTCGAATGATGGCTGTTGTTGTAGGAAAACTCTGCCAAGGGTAAATACGCATCCCAGCTACCCCCGAAATCTAACACACACGCTCGAAGCATGTCCTCCAGCGTCTGAATCGTTCGCTCGTTCTGACCGTCTGGCTGGGGATGGTATGCGGTACTAAAATGCAATTTAGTACCCAGCTCCTCATGGAATTTCTTCCAGAATCTGGAAGTGAAGTGCACATCACGGTCTGAAACAATCGAGATCGGCACCCCATGCCGAGATACCACTTCTCTCACATATATCTCCGCCAACTTCTCCGCTGAAGAACTCTCACTGATGGCAAGGAAGTGAGCGCTCTTCGTCAACCTATCCACAATCACCCAAATTGCATCGACTCCTCTGACAATCCTCGGCAATTTGGTGATGAAATCCATGGTGATCTGTTCCCACTTCCACTCAGGAACCTCCAATGGCTGCAACTTGCCATGCGGTCTCTGGTGCTCGGCCTTAACCCTACGGCAGGTCAAGCACCTCTCCACGAACCATGCGACGTCCCTCTTCATACAAGGCCACCAATACTCTTTCCTCAAATCCAAATACATCTTCGTAGCCCCCGGATGCATCGAAAACTTCGACCGGTGAGCCTCTTCCATCAAAGTAGTACGCGTACCTCCCACGAGCGGTACCCAATTCCGACCCTGAAACGTCATAAGCCCTCGTCCATCCGTAACGAACTCTGAAACCAAACCAACGACCCGCTCTCTCTTCTGCATCTCTGGTCGCACAGCCTCAGCCTGTGCCCCACGAATAGCATCCAATACTGGAGCTATTACAGTCAATCTCAAACATACATCTCGCAGTGGAGTGCTCTCCGCCCTGCGGCTCAATGCATCGGCTACCACATTAGCCTTGCCTGGGTGGTACAGGATCTCACAATCATAATCCTTGACCACATCCAACCACCTCCTCTGACGCATATTTAGGTTGGGCTGATCCATCAAATACTTCAAGCTCTTATGGTCCGTGTATATCGTACATCGAACCCCATACAAGTAGTGACGCCAGATCTTGAGAGCGAACACTACTGCCCCCAACTCTAAATCATGCGTGGGATATCTCGCCTCATGAGGCTTCAGCTGCCTCGACGCATAAGCTATCACATGACCCCTCTGCATCAACACTGCACCCAGCCCCGAAATCGATGCATCGCAATATACTACAAAATCCTCCATCCCTTCCGGGAGAGCTAATACCGGAGCTTCGCACAACCTTTGGCGAAGTGTCTCAAAGGAGGTCTGCTGCTCGGGTCCCCATGAGAATGCAACCCCCTTTCGGGTCAATCTAGTGAGTGGCACTGCAACTTTGGAGAAGTCCTTAATGAATCTCCGATAATACCCTGCCAATCCAAGGAAACTCCTGATCTCAGAAGGTGACTTCGGCACCTCCAAACTCATCACCGCCTCAACCTTGGCCGGATCGACCAATATCCATTCCTAATTAACAACGTGTCCTAGGAATTGGACCTCCCGCAACCAGAAGTCACACTTGGAGAACTTTGCATAAAGCTTCTCCGATCTCAAAACCCCAAGGACCTCCCTCAAATGTTCTTCATGCTGCTCTCTAGATCTCGAATACACTAGAATATCGTCGATAAATACAATCACTGACCGATCCAACATCGGCCTGCATACCCTGTTCATGAGATCCATGAACACAGCCGGGACATTGGTGAGCCCGAAAGGCATCACCACAAACTCATAATGCCCATATCGCGTCCTAAACGCTGTCTTCTGGACATCCTCATCCCGCACTCTCACCTGATGGTACCCCGACCTCAGATCGATCTTAGAAAACCAAGATACTCCCTGCAACTGATCGAATAAATCATCGATCCTCGGTAATGGGTAGCGGTTCTTGACCGTCAACTTGTTCAACTCCCGGTAATCAATGCACATCCGGTGTGAACCATCCTTCTTCTTGACGAACAGAATAGGTGCTCCCCACGGCGAGCTGCTCGGCCGGATGAATCCCTTCCCCAGCAACTCCTGAAGCTGCGAGGACAACTCTTGCATCTCTGGAGGTGCAAGACGATAAGGCACCTTAGCGATAGGCGCGACCCCCGGAACCAGATCGATACCAAACTCTACTTGCCTCACAGGAGGTACTCCCGGCAGCTCCTCGGGGAACACATCTGGAAACTCACGCACCACTGGGACCTCCTCAACTGATCTCGGTCTCTCGGAAACCTCCCGCGTATCCATCACATACGCCACAAAACCCTTACAGCCCTGCTGTAGACACTGCCTCGCCCTAGCGGCCGAACAAAAAGCTGATCCCGAACGGGTACCCTCGTCGTACACCGAAAGAACTCCCCCACTAGGGTCTCGTATAGTCACCAGCTGACGCTCACAGTCGATGACAGCGCCAAATCGGCTCAACCAGTCCATGCCCACAATGACACAGACATCACCCATCGCAATAGGAATCAGGTCAATCGGAAACTCAACCCCGAAAATCTCTAACACACATCCCCGGAGAACCTTCGTGGCACAAATCACTCTCTCGTCAGCTATAGAAACTCTACTCTCTCATCAGCTATAGAAACTCTCAGAGGCCGACTCAACGACTCACGACTAACGCTGATATGCTGACTAAAAGCTAAGGATACAAAGGACCTACTCGCACCCGAGTCAAATAACACTAAAGCAGGCACAGAGTTCACAAGGAAAGTACCTACGCATATCATAACATAAGCATAACATCTCGACATCAAGATAAATACATGAAATACAGCATACCTGCCACAACATCGGGCGCAGCGCGGACCTCCTCCGCAGTCAGCTGAAAGGCTCTCCCACGAGCCCTCGGGGCCTCGGCCTTCACCGGTCGAGTCGCAGTAGCTCTGGCAGTAGGTGCAGATCCCTGAAGAAGCTGAGGGCACTCGGCCTTCCGATGGCCTGTCTGGTTGCAATGAAAGCAAACCGTAAACCCCTTGGGGCACTCCCTAGCAATGTGCCCCTCCTTGCCACACTTGTAACAAGCACCAGATCGACATGCCCCATCATGACCCTTGCCGCACTTTCCGCAAGTGCGGCCCTTCGGACCTCCCGTCCTCGAATCGGCGGACTTAGTCCGCTTGGCTGCCGGCTGAGATTACGCCGGCCGCCGGTCCACCCACTGAGACTCGGCCTCCTCCCTGGCCTGGGTCTCCAACTCAATCTCGCGCTTCCTGGCATTCGCCTGAAGCTCAGCAAAGGTATGATAGGTGGAGTTTGACATAAACTCCCGGATATCCCTCCTCAAAACACCCAAGTACCGGCTCATCCGAGCCTGCTCTGTGGACACCAGCTCGGGGCAGAACATCGCCCTCTCATGAAACTTCCACGTGATCACCGCAACCGAATCAGTACCCTGCTTGAGGGTCAAGAATTCCTGAACCAATCGTTCCCTCTCCACCGGGGGAATGTACTCGTCTCTGAACATAGAGGTAAACCCTTCCCATGTCACTGCTGAAATCTCTGCCAAAGTGAAGTTCGCCGTCACGAACTTCCACCAATCCTTCGCTCCCAGACGGAGCTGGTTCAAAGCGAACCGTACCCTCAGATGCTCCGGACATGAACAAGTGTAGAAGCACCCCTCAATATCAGCGATCCACCTCATCGCAGCAATCGGATCCTGCGTCCCATCAAACTCAGGTGGCTTCGTGTTGCTGAACTCCCGAAACAGCAACGAGTCACCCCCTTGTGGCCTGGCAGCGGCCACAGCTGCGGTAGCTGCAGCGGCTGCAGCCTCAGTCAATGCGGCGTACCGCTCTTCAAAAGTCTCCATCAAAGTGGTCTTAATAGACCCAAACATCTCCGGAATCTCAGCCCGGATCGCTGCAGCCACCTCCTCCTGAATCATCTGACGAATCTCCTCATCACTCACACCGCTCGAACTCGCTCCGTGGCGTGGTCTAACCATGATGTCTCTGAAATACAACGTAAAACTATCAGAGACTCCATTAAGTATAATCGCACTCGATAACGCAACCCTACTCAGTCTCCGATATCCAGGGATTCTTACTTGGGTCTCCCACTAACCCGGTGTCTTCGGTAGTACGGGCCCAATACTACCGACCACACCGCATCAACATTCATCCCAAGTCTTCCTCCCCAAACCCCGGATAGAGAGCACTCTACTTTTGTTATGCACTATCTACCCGCACACTATCAAAGCATCTCATATCGGCAAACATCCCTAGACTAAGGCATCACAAATCAGGCCACTCTAGTCCTATCATGAATACCTAGTCTTCTAACATGCATAACAATTCATATCATATCATATCTCATAACATAACATTGTAAGGTATTTTGGGGATCTTTACCGTTCGGGCGCTGACTGATCGTACACACTGCTTCTTTCTTGTTTACCACAAAATCATTTATAAAAGTTTATGCCTTTATTTTTAAAAGTTTTCCTCAAATCCTCGGTTTGAGTCCAGTTACGCCCGAAGGTGCACCCGAATCCCTCAAACCAAGGCTCTGATACCAATTTGTAACACCGTAAATTTTCAAACAAATTTTTCATTTCAAAATAAGTTATTTTCATTCAAAACAAGGCATAAACATTTCAAGTGTCATGTCAAAATACAAATCATCTGAATCCCAAGATCACAAAACATCTATCAGTGTGTACAGATCACGCCAGCGCCTTCCCACGGTCCTCGCTAGTACCTGAAACACATACATAACAACTGTAAGCATAAATGCTTAGTGAGTTCCCCAATATACAACTTACGCACATACGCCTTTCCAGGCCCTGACCTTCCGGTCCATGTGTCTCAGGGGACTTCCGTCCCTGCTGGGTAAACCTTCCGGTCCTACCCACGCCGACCTTCCGGTCCACAACACAACGCCTTCCGGCCCATAACATAATCGCCTTCCGGCCCATAACATAATGCCTTCCGGCCCACATAACATACATAGCACGTATAAAAATTAACTTATCACATATAGCACATATATCTCATATCATATCCGACCTTCCGGTCACACAGTCAAACCCTTCCGGGTACAGTATAGTGAGAAGACTCACCTCGTGAATGTCGAAAGCTAGCAAATCCCGAAGTCACTCGTACTCGATCCACTGAGCCACAATCTCCCTATAGCATCATACATCTCTTATTAACACTTTTATCTTCTAAGTTTGACTATCCCTAAGAGGTCAAACATAGGTCAACTCTGGTCAACGGTCAACGGTCAACTTGACCTGACTCGGCGAGTGCTAGGGCGACTCGGCGAGTCTAGACGTCCTCACCAATTCTCTAAGACTCTCTTTCTACTCGTCGAGTATCCCCCTTGACTCGACGAGTTCCTCCTGGAAGAATCGCGGGGCCACCCCGACTCAACTCGCCGAGTCTGAAGAATAACTCGGCGAGTCCCAGTTAATCTTCAAGCTACTCGCCGAGTCTGTTCATCGGACTCGGCGAGTCCATGCCATGCAACCGCTCAAACTGCTTTCTAAGGTCAGAACTGCTCCGACCATTCATAGGTCTGGCCTTCCTAGACTGATTCATCACGTAAGGTCCTCATTTCGGTGCTCATAATACACCCCATGACTCATAATTTACATTTTGACCTAAGGCATAAGGATTCCAATCCAAAACCTCCATTGATTCCCGAAATGCTCAGGCATGGGACATTCTGGACTTCCAAAGATCCCAATACAGGGTTCCAATCGTTTGGGGGACTAAGGTAACACTCAATCTAGCCACAAAAGGGTTCAATAAACCCTAAATCCATAGACACATCAACATAGAACGATACAACTCGAAATATTACCTGAATAACGTGCTCTCTGTGTCCCCAATCCTCAGAACGTGGCTTCCCTTGTTGTTCCCTTAACCAAGCCTCCTCTTCCTTACAAAACAACACTTCCAAAATCAACAATGGTCTTCTACCTTGCTCCAGATGCTCACAATCGAATTAGGGTTTCTCTCAGAGGACTAGGGTGAACAATGACGGCCATAAGGTCCCTCATATACATCCCAAACCTGAACGGTTAGGGTTTTCGCTAAACAGCGCAGACTCGCCGAGTCCATATCCGGACTCATCGAGTCTAGTCGCGAACCCGCGACCAGATCCGCGATCCTACTCGGCGAGTCTAGGCTCCAACTCGCCGAGTCCCCTCTTAAAACACCCAAAATTATAAATCTAACAATACCTGAAATTTCGGGCTGTTACATTTGTAGTATATTGTGATGCATCGATTTCGGGGCTGGGTGCGGTGTTGATGCAACGGGGACATGTGATAGCTTATGCATCGAGGCAACTGAAGCCTCATGAGACGAGATATCCCACGCATGATCTCGAGTTGGGGGCAGTAGTGTTCGCCCTCAAGATTTGGCGTCACTACTTGTATGGGGTTCGATGTACGATATACACGAACCATAAGAGTTTGAAGTACTTGATGGATCAGCCCAACCTAAATATGCGTCAGAGGAGGTGGTTGGATTTAGTCAAGGATTATGATTGTGAGATCCTGTACCACCCAGGCAAGGCTAATGTGGTAGCCGATGCGTTGAGCGGCAGGGCGGAGAGCACTCCGTTGCGGGATGTATGTTTGAGATTGACCGTGATAGCTCCGGTATTGGATGCCATTCGTGGGGCACAGGCTGAGGCTGTGCGACCGGAGATGCAGAAGAGGGAACGGGTCGTTGGTTTGGTTTCAGAGTTCGTTGCGGATGGTCGAGGGCTTATGACTTTCCAGGGTTGGATTTGGGTACCGTTTGTGGGTGGTACGCGTACTACTTTGATGGAGGAGGCTCATCGGTCGAAATTTTCGATCCATCCGGGGGCCACGAAGATGTATTTGGATTTGAGGAGAGAGTATTGGTGGCCCTGTATGAAAAAGGGACATATCCTGGTTTGTTGAGAGGTGTTTGACCTGCCGCAGGGTTAAGGCCGAGCACCAGAGACCGCATGGCAAGTTGCAGCCGTTAGAAGTTCCTGAATGGAAGTGGGAACAAATCACTATGGATTTCATCACCAAATTGTCGAGGACTGCCAGAGGAGTTGATGCAATTTGGGTGATTGTGGACAGGTTGACGAAGAGCGCTCACTTCCTTGCCATCAGTGAGAGTTCTTCAGCGGAGAAGTTGGCGGAGATATATGTGAGAGAAGTCGTATCTCGGCATGGGGTGCCGATCTCGATTGTTTCAGACCGTGATATGCACTTCACTTCCAGATTCTGGAAGAAATTTCATGAGGAGTTGGGTACTAGATTGCATTTTAGTACCGCATATCATCCCCAGACAGACGGTCACAGTGAGCGGACGATTCAGACGCTTGAGGACATGCTTCGAGCATGTGTGTTGGATTTCGGGGGTAGTTGGGATGCGTATTTACCCTTGGCAGAGTTTTCCTACAACAACAGCCATCATTCGAGCATTGGTATGCCACCCTTTGAGCTGTTGTATGGTAGGAGGTGTCGGACCCCCATTTGTTGGGGAGAGGTCGGGCAGAGAGTGATGGGCAGACAGAGATCGTGCTTCAGACGACAGAGCAGATTCAGCAGGTCAGACAGAGGTTATTGACCGCCCAGAGCCGACAGAAGAGTTATACAGACAGACGCTGGTCCAAGCTTGAGTTTCAGGTTGGCGACTTCGTTCTCCTGAAGGTCTCTCCTTGGAAAGGAGTGATTCGATTCAGTAAGAAGGGCAAGTTGGGGCCCCGGTATATTGGGCCATTTCGTGTGATTGCGAGGGTAGGCCGGGTAGCCTATCGTTTGGAGTTGCCAGCAGGGGGCAGATCCACGACACTTTCCATGTGTCGCAATTGAGGAAGTGTATAGCCGATGAGTCGGCAGTGGTTCCATTAGAGGATATTCAGGTGGATGCAAGCCTGAATTATGCCGAGAGACCAGTGGCCATCAGAGATCGGAAGATCAAGGTTCTGAGGAACAAGGAGGTACCTCTGGTGTTGGTTCAGTGGCAACACCGGAAGGGATCAGAGATGACCTGGGAGCCGGAGCGTGAGATGCGTGAGCAGCATCCGGAATTATTTTCAGAGCGAGACTTCGAGGGCGAAGTCTAGTTCTAGTGGGGGAGAATTGTAACAGCCCGGATTTCCAGGTATCTTTATTGTTTTTGATTTTGGTGTTTTGAGAGGGGACTCGGCGAGTAGGGTCGCGATTCTGGACGCGGGATTCGTCTGGACTCGGTGAGTCCAGGATATGGACTCGGTGAGTCTGCGCTGTTTAATGAAACCCTAATTTCTCAGGTTTGGGACCTATTTAAAGGGCCTTATGGCCGTCATTTGTGCTCACCAGTCCCTTGAGTGAAACCCTAATCGAGTGTGAGTGTTTGGAGCAAAGTAGGAGGCCATTATTGATCTTGGAGGTGTCATTTTGCAAGGAAAGGGAAAATCAGCTAAGGGGAAAGCATGAGGAGCCATCTTCTAAGGGTTTGGAGTCCAGAGCATCACTATTGTGGTAATACTTTCGCGCTATCCTCTTCTATGTTGATGTTTACATTGATTTAGGGTTTATTGAACCCTTTTGTGGCTAGATCTTGTACTCCCTTGGTCCCTTAAGAGATTTAGACCATAGATCTGAACCCTTGAAGGTCCAGAGTGTCCCTTTGCCCAAGCTTTTTGGGAACCAATGGAGGTTTTGGGTTGGAACCCTTATGCCTTGGGTCAAAATGCTATTTATGAGCCATGGGGTGTGTTATGGACACCAAGATAGGGGCTTTACGTGGTGAATCAGTCTAGAAAGGCTAGATCTATGAATTGATGGAACAGATCTGACCTTAGAAGCGAGTTTGAGTGATTGCATGGCATGGACTCGCCGAGTCCGATGAGCAGACTCGGCGAGTAGCTTGAAGATTGCTTTAGATCGGCCAGTGAGTGGTCCAGTCGAGTCATGGGATGACTCAATGAGTCAGGGCGAGTTAGAGAGGGTTGACAGGTGGACTGAGTCGAGCTGGGACTCACCGAGTTGTTCTTGAGACTCGGCGAGTTGAGTCGGGGTGGCCCCGCGATTCTGCCAGGTGGAACTCGTCGAGTCAGGGGGAGTACTCGACGTGTAAAAAGGGAATCCTAGAGAGTTAGTGAAAACGTCTAGACTCGCCGAGTTGCCCTTGTGCACTCGCCGAGTCCGGTCAAAGTTGACCGTTGACCGTTGACCAGAGTTGACCTGTGTTGACTTCTTAGGGATAGTCAACCTTAGAGATAAAAAGTGTTAATTAGAGGCATATGATGTTATAGGAGGATTAGAGCTCGGAGGATCGAGCATTAGGGATTTCCAGGATTCGTGAGATACCGAGATACGCGAGGTGAGTCTTCTCACTATACTTTACCTTGAATAGGTAATCAGAGCTATGCGTTAGTGTGTGTATGTTATGTGTATGCAAAGTGTTGTACTGCATTATTTCTATGTGATTTATGCTGTGCATGTTTACGGAGTTGGAACCGGAAGGTTCCTAGAGTTAGAACCTGAGGGTTCACAGAGTTTGGGTGCACGGACCCATAGAGTTATAGCCTCGAGTGGCTAATATGTGTCTCATGTGTGGTATTTTGGGGAACTCACTAAGCTTCGTGCTTATAGTGTTAGTGTTGTTGTTTCAGGTACTAGCGATGACCGTGGGAAGGCGCCGGCTTGATCTGTACACACGCAGGGGACTTTTGATATATTTATGTGATCTTGGGATTTGTATGATACGAATTGGAATTTTAAACTTAATGTTTTTATGAAATTAAATGAGAAATGTTTTTATATTTGCGAAAAATTATTTTGAAAATTCACGGTGTTACAGATCTACTGTGGATTACTACTTCTGCAAGTCGTAGTGCTGTCCGATCATCTTCTGATCAAGTGAGTGTATACTACCTTTCATAAACACGATAATAATACAAGTACGGTTTGAGTGTATTAAGTAAATTGTGGTTTATATGTGTGAGGGTGTAGTTACTTTCTTCTAACGAGTAACTATGAAGTATTTTATACGATATACTTGTTATGTGTATATTTTGTGATTGTATGCGTGAATGGATATTCACTTTATTCCATCTCATAGATCTTAATTGCTTTCTATAAAATATGTGTTATGTGGTATGCCTCATCTGTTATGTGGAATATATATTGAATGAAAATAATATACAAGTTTTTAACTATGTATGAAAATATATATTCTTATCTACTAATATGTTGGGTAGAACATGGGTGGATAGTTGGTGTGTAATAAACAGATGAGAGGCCTCGATGTTGTTGTTGTTGTTGATCTATTTATTCAGCGGAGTATGGATAACGACCATGGACTCTTTCTAGACAGTCCAGTGGAACGCTAGCAGGTTCATAACCTGTAGGTGTTGTGAACGATGTGTTCACCGGTGTACTCTATCCCCCTCATGGTGGCCTTTAGGATATCTATTGTTGAGGAAACCCCTTAGCAGTGATGTCCGTCCCGATGAAAATCCTAGATTAGGTCCCTTGAGATAGATGTTGTTTTAGGGACGTAAAGTGAGGATAACGGGAATGGGTAATCGGGATAGTAATTGGTTGGTGAAATTAAATATAACTTATTTATTGTGGGTCGAAAACCCTATATGCTCACCAGGCTCCCAAGCCTGACCCACTCAGTTTTATTTGTATTACAGGAAGTGGCACAAGGGCGTAAGATGGATGGATCATCTTGTTGTTTTGTTTACAAGTCTGTATATGTATATATTTGTTGAATGACTTGTAATGTTATCGTTTATGCTTTATGGTCTGTATCGGAACATGACATCCCGAGTTTTGATTATATAATGAAAATGCATCTCTTGATGAAATGCTTTGATAAATATTATTTTATCATGTTTTGTTTTGGGAACAAATTCCGCAACTCTTTCAAATCAAAAGGATTTACTCTGAAATTATTTAAAAGCATAAATGAAATTATTTAAAAGCATAAATGAAAATGCGTCTAGGGTTGGATTGGGTTGTGTTTTGACCCAAAGAGAAAAGGTGATAGCATATGCGTCTCGACAGCTGAAAGCGCATGAAAAGAACTACCCGACTCATGATTTGGAGTTGGCAGCGGTAATTTTCGCTCTGAAAATATGGAGGCATTACCTCTATGGCATGAAGTGCAAACTTTTCACTGATCATAAGAGTCTCCAATATCTCTTTAATCAGAAAGAATTGAATATGAGGCAACGACGCTGGCTAGAATTACTTAAGGACTACGACTGCGAGATACTTTACCACCCCGGTAAAGCTAATGTTGTTGTTGATGCTCTAAGTCGGAAAGTCAATCTTGAAAGGAAAAGGCCAAGAGCATTAAGAATTGAAGTTGTCTCGACTATTTTGGAAAGTATAAAGAAAGCTCAGAGCGAAGCTTCTGAGAAGAATGACAGAAAGGAGGAACGTTTGGGCAAAACGTTGGTGTTCGGTGTAAACAGTCATGGACTGAAGGTGTTCCAAGATCGGATTTGGATACCTAAGACAGGAGGAGTCAGAGATCTTCTGATGGAAGAAGCTCACAAGACCATGTACTCGATTCATCCGGGTAGCACTAAAATGTATAGGGACCTGAAACCCTACTACTGGTGGCCGACGATGAAGCTTGATGTTGCAAAGTATGTGGCTGAGTGTGACTTGCGCGAGAGTCAAGACACAACATCAGAAACCGTACGGGAGCTTAGAACCTTTACATGTACCTATGGGTAAGTGGGAAGACATTGCTATGGATTTTGTCACTAAACTTCCCAGAACAAAGAATGGTCACGACATGATTTGGGTGGTCGTTGATCGGTTCACTAAGAGTGCGCATTTCATAGCGGCCAAGGAGAAATGGTCTATGGAGAAGCTTGTGAATTCTTACGTAAAGGAAATTGTGAAGCTTCACGGTGTTCCGTTAACAATTGTGTCGGATCGTGATAGCCGTTTCACCTCAAGGTTTTGGAAAAGTCTACAAGAGGAATTGGGTACCAAGTTGTGTTTAAGTACAGCTTACCATCCGCAGACTGATGGTCAGAGCGAACGAACGATACAAACGCTTGAAGATATGCTGAGAGCATGTACTCTGGAATTCCTAGCTAATTGGGATGAACATTTACCATTAGTAGAATTTTCCTATAATAATAGTTTCCAGTCGAGCATTAAGATGGCACCTTACCAAGCTTTGTATGGACAGAAGTGTCGTACGCCGTCTTGTTGGCTTGAGGCTGGGGAAAAGCAGTTTATGGGACCGGAGATAGTCCATCAAACTGCTGAAAAGTTGAAATTAATTAGGGAAAGAATGTTAGTGGCTCAGGATCGTCAAAAGAGCTATGCTGACAAGAAGCGAAGACCGATGACTTTTGAGATTGGAGATTCGGTTTTGCTTAAAGTCTCGCCGTGGAAGGGACTTATAAGATTTGGTAAAAGGGGAAAGTCGAGTCCAAGGTTTATTGGACCGTTTAAAGTTCTTCAAAGGATTGGGAACCAAGCTTACAAGCTCGAACTACCAGAAGAACTGAATGGAATTCATAACACTTTTCATGTGTGTTAGTTGAGGAAGTTCACGGGAGAAGTTCCCGACATAATTCCAATTTCTGAATTGATAATTGATGAGAACAAAAGGTTGATTGAGGAACCAGAGGTAATTATTAACCGAAAGACTACGAAGTTGCGACGCAAGATGGTTGGGTTAGTGCTTGTCCGATGGAAACACACGAATGGGCCGAATCTCACCTGGGAGACAGAGAGTGACATGATGGGTCACTATCCGCATTTGTTTGTTGATGTGTGATTCCGTGGACGGAATCATTCTAAGGTGGAGAGAATTGTAACGCCTGTGTTTCCGGGCTTGCTGATTTTAGCAATGTAATAGTCTAGGTTAACCTTTGTAACCCGTTTTGAAATAATAAGAATGTATTATTTGAGTATTATGTGTTTTGTGCTTAATTGCTTAATTATGTGGTTTGATTAATTAAAAATAAAAATAAGCGTCAAAATTTAAGTGTAAAATGAGCTTAATATCTTTGGTTAATGTTGTAGTAGTTGAAACGAGGTTTCCGAATATATATAGAACGCCCAAATCTGACTTCGTATGAGGAAGTTATGATTTATCGAAGTTTCGACTTAGCGGTATGCAGCCTGAAATACTCGATTTGAGATCGAGCGGTTTTTAGCCGAAACAATCTAAACAAGGATCGAAGGTCTCGTTGTTTGTATCGAAGCGATAAACGTTAGGCGAGAACGAACGTCAAACGATGAAGTTATGAATTTATAACGAAGTTTTTTTGTCGCGGCCTATTAAAAATAAATAATAAAAATAAATAATAAAAATAAAGTCAAAATTTGCCGACGGAGTCTAAACGAAAGTTGTAGAGCGTAGTCTCACCTTTCCGTGGATATAAAGAACGTCGAAAACGGAGTTCGTATGAAGAAGATATGAATTTCCGAAGTTTGATAAATAATTTGTATTTATTTTTAATTGAAAAATCCGGCATTATCCGAAGGGGAAGTCAGCAGTCCGATCCGAAGTACGCCCCGCGTACTCCGAAGAGTGTCGACACTTCGGATGACGCATGCAGTGACGACTTCGGAAGCCAGTACGCCCCGCGTATGCCTGTACGCCCCGCGTACTCCGAGGCTCCAGCCTCCTATAAATAGGATGCGAGGGCAGCCGACTATTTTGCTAATTTCCTCTCTTCTCTCTCCCGTTTTGCATCGTTTTGCGTGCCAAAAATACCCCGAATCCCCGGTATTATTCTCGAGCTCCAAGGCAAGTCCCGAGATCCCGAAGATCCCGAGAAGTACGGTTCCCGAGCCGAAGCTCTGCCCGCAAGAAGTTCGATTTTTGTGGAGATCTTCCAGATCTGCTGTGGATTACTACTTCTGCAAGTCGTAGTGCTGTCCGATCATCTTCTGATCAAGTGAGTGTATACTACCTTTCATAAACACGATAATAATACAAGTACGGTTTGAGTGTATTAAGTAAATTGTGGTTTATATGTGTGAGGGTGTAGTTACTTTCTTCTAACGAGTAACTATGAAGTATTTTATACGATATACTTGTTATGTGTATATTTTGTGATTGTATGCGTGAATGGATATTCACTTTATTCCATCTCATAGATCTGAATTGCTTTCTATGAAATACGTGTTATGTGGTATGCCTCATCTGTTGTGTGGAATATATATTGAATGAAAATATTATACAGGTTTTTAACTATGTATGAAAATATATATTCTTATCTACTAATATGTTGGGTAGAACATGGGTGGATAGTTGGTGTGTAATAAACAGATGAGAGGCCTCGATTTTGTTGTTGTTGTTGATCTATTTATTCAGCGGAGTATGGATAACGACCATGGACTCTTTCTAGACAGTCCAGTGGAACGCTAGCAGGTTCATAACCTGTAGGTGTTGTGAACGATGTGTTCACCGGTGTACTCTATCCCCCTCATGGTGGCCTTTAGGATATCTATTGTTGAGGAAACCCCTTAGCAGTGATGTCCGTCCCGATGAAAATCCTAGATTAGGTCCCTTGAGATAGATGTTGTTTTAGGGACGTAAAGTGAGGATAACGGGAATGGGTAATCGGGATAGTAATTGGTTGGTGAAATTAAATATAACTTATTTATTGTGGGTCGAAAACCCTATATGCTCACCAGGCTCCCAAGCCTGACCCACTCAGTTTTATTTGTATTACAGGAAGTGGCACAAGGGCGTAAGATGGATGGATCATCTTGTTGTTTTGTTTACAAGTCGGTATATGTATATATTTTTTGAATGACTTGTAATGTTATCGTTTATGCTTTATGGTCTGTATCGGAACATGACATCCCGAGTTTTGATTATATAATGAAAATGCATCTCTTGATGAAATGCTTTGATAAATATTATTTTATCATGTTTTGTTTTGGGAACAAATTCCGCAACTCTTTCAAATCAAAAGGATTTACTCTGAAATTATTTAAAAGCATAAATGAAAATCGGTCTTTTCTGGCCGAGATTTTGGTGATGTCACAAAAGATGGTGACCATCTAATGATCATTCAAATTTATGTTGATGATATCATTTTCAAATCCACTAATCCTAGATTAATAGTTGAATTTCGAAAACTAGTGGAAATGATATGAGCTTAATGGGTCCTATTAACTTTTTCCTTGGTTTAAACATTAGACAGAGTACAGAGGGAATTTTTATCAACCAAGAAGCCTACACAAAGACCTTGCTTGCAAACTTTGGCATGGTCAGTGATTCAAGGGTCAAGGTTCCCATGGCATTCGGAATGAAGCTTACTCCATCCTTGGAAAAGCTTGCAGCTGATATCACTCTATATCGATAGATGATTGGGTCTTTAATGTATCTAACATCAAGTCGTCCAGATATTATGTTTGTTGTTTGTTATTGTGTCAGGTTTCAGGAGAATCCATGTAAGCCTCATATAATTGATGTGAAGAGCATATTTTGATACCTTAAAGAACAACAGCTCTCAGAATTTAGTATGCTTCTAACTCCAGGTTCATTGTGCAATCATATTCTGATGTTGATCTTGGTGGATGCAGTCTTGATCGTTAAAGTACAACCGGAGGATGTCAGTTTCTGGATGGAAAACTGGTTAGTTGGCAAGCTAAGAAGCATATATGTGTCTCCTTATTAACTGCTAAAGTTGAGTGTATCGAAGCTGCATCATGCACTTGTCAAGTAGTATGAACTCAAAGTCAGCTTAGAGATTATGGGATTAATATGAAGAGGATTCTTTTATATTGTGATTCAGTCATAATATGTTATAATCTAGTGCAACAATCAAAGACGAAACATATTACCACTAAGATATCATTTTATAAAGGATCATGTAGAGGATGGAAACATTAAAGTACACTTTGTTAGATCCACTAATCAACTGTCTGGTATCTTCACTAAGGCCCTACCTAAAAGGACGTTCAATTGAATTTTACAAGGGCTAGGCATGATCGAAGTGGGCTCAATTCCGAAATCCCATTCATAATCATAATTTACTATTCATGTTCTGAATTGTTTCGATCTTCGGAATGGTTCAAAATTCATTTTCAAAATTCCGATTGGTTCCGAGCTTCAGAATTGTTCAGAATCTACTGTTCATCAAGGGTTTCTGAATGAGTTATATCCTTTGTACATTAAGTCACTTTCGAGTGGTTCCGAGCTACGGAATGGTCCAAAAGTTACTGTTCATTTATGTTTCTGAAATTAAAATTTTCTTTATTTCTGTTTTTCTTTATTTGTGTTTTATCTTTTTCAGAAAACCAAAAATCACAAAAATATTTTCTTTATTTCGATTTTATCTTTTTCAAAAAATGAAAATTCACAAAAATATTTTCTTTATTTTTGTTTTACCTTTTTCAAAAAATCAAAAATTTTTAAAAATATTTTCTTATGTTTTTAGTGTGAATGCGTTCTTTTCTCAGGTACAAATTCTTTGTTCCTTCAATTCAGAACGATGGGGCAAGTATAATTCCGACTTTATATTCTAGCTAAGTGTCCCTAGAAACATGTTGCTACATGTTGACCCAAGCCTCTTAGAATCTATGTTGTTAGCCTTAATGGAATTTTCATTCTGATTATCTCTTCCCAATCAGGCTATTTATTCACATAAGTCATCGAGCTATCTTACTCTTCTCGCATTGAGTTAAGGGTTGACTGTTTCGTTATTTATTTATAACAGAGGTACACCTTCTTCTTTGGAACCATCTTTATAATTTCTCCATCAACATTTGTGTTCATAAACATAACCCCTGAGACTCTCAGCAACTAGCACTGAGGTTTATAGTTAAACAACATATGTATTCAAGATCTTAAAAATTATTACTACCATGATTTTAAGTGACACCCAAAATTTGAAACCTATTTTTGAATTGAAGGTAAAAAACCAAATGTTGTATCATTTTTCACCAAGGAATTGACACATACAAACTTATGGTTTGTAGTTTAGTGATCTTAATGAAATGTTCTAGACCTAAGACATTTCTTCCCAAAAAGATCCAATTTTTATTTTTTCTGAGCTTTTCAACATAACTAGCCACTTAAATTATATACAATCCTTACTTGTTATTATGACTACGCTAGTCAAACAAGTAATTCTTCCAGATCTTCAGACTTATGTTGAGTTTCGAAATTTAGTTGAAGCTTAAGCCACCCTTGCAGCCTAATGAAAAGAAGGCTTTCACTATTTCTTAATAAATATATGATCGTAATTCAACGGGGAACCACACAAGCACTTCCGAGTCTCTCTTGACTTAGAAGAAAGAGATCGTTGCCCGAGATCCATCTGAATTTCATGTCAGTTTTATTTGACATACCAGAATCCCATAAATATAATTTGATTTATTTCTTTTTCTTTGGCATACACTTGAACATAAATCTTTATGATTTTTCCATGTCTGGTTCTAATTCCAGTTGATTACTTTTAATTCAGAGAACAAGTCTTCATGGTTTACTTGATAATTCCGGATGACCTGACACTGAGAAGCTATTTTTTGAGATAAGGATTCAAATTAGGCGCGTTGTTTTCAAATCCCTGACATCACGCATGTCAGTTACACACCGTCTGACACATGATGAGCTGTTACCCTATCCCAGGCTACTTTTACGAGATATGGGAACGTCAAGTGATGTTTTTCTCTCACCACTCATGACATATATATATATATATATATATATATATAAGGGTTTTTGACAGTTTGTTTTATCTCACCGCTGATACAAAGTTTTCAAAACTGTCAAGGCAATAACCCCTTTTCTCTCTCTACTGTTTATCATCTTCCTTGTTACTTCAATGGTCGGATAATCAGAAACTACTTCTTTTGACGATCAATCTGCTTCCATTATGATGTTGAATGTAATGCCAAGCGAGAATCTTACTTCGGATCTCGACTCATCTTGCTACAATGAAGCCTTATGGTCGATGATTGAATGTTTAAGGTTCTCACCACTGGCTCAAGCTTTGACCATGGCAGAATCTATTCTTATGGTTCATCGTTCCAAGGCGTATTCTTCTGCCATCTATAGTCAGCTAGATGGTGGTTTACACTTCGAGGTCACTTCTCACAAATCTTTAATCTCTAAATCCTGTTTTTGCATACTTTTAGGCTTTGCTTCAACTGATGGACTCGTGGATCCTGACTCAATTTCCTCTACTACTCTCATATAGATGTTTTACTAGATGGGTTATATTGGGGATATCTCTCTTTTGTCAAAGTTCAGGAAGCCCAACCTTCCTCTAATGTGGAATGGGTTATTCACACTCTTGTCAAGAGCCTTTCTGAAAGGTTGCCAAATCTGATAGTGCAAGTAAGTTGTTTTGTACTTTAATCTATGGTCTCTACACTAGATTTAACTTTTATTATGGTTCTATTCTCTGGGCACAACTTATTCAGAGCATAGTCTCCACTTCCAACCATTCAGAGATCTCTTGTGCTCGTTTCTGGTCTGTTATGTTCAAATGATCTCTAAACCACTTCAAGGTTCAGTTGATGGATGATTCTGTTTTAGATGCTATTCCTTTTTTGCAAACATCGACTTTCATGATATTTGACCCAAGCAAGTTCAACTTCGTTGGTTTCTCTTACGAAAGCAATGTTGGGAAAAGTTACTTCTGACAATGCCATTGTAAATAAGTGTCGCTAGCTGCCCACATCCAGTGTTCGCCCTATGTCAGAAGAATTACGAAAGGCTATCGAGGAGGCAAGTAAAACAAAACGACAAGGAAAAAGAAAAGTGAAAGTTGCCCCTTCTGAAGTCGTAAAAACTCCGAAGAACGTCAAGAAGCCAGCTCGGAAACCGGCATCACCATCCCCGGTTGTTCAAGAGGCTTCAGAATACAGAACTCACTTGGATATTTATGAGGATGATACAATTCACAATGAAATTGAGATACAACAGCAACTTTAGAACCAACTCCAACCGAACCAATTCTGAAGGTATCCACTCCACCTATTTCTTCTACTCCCTTTTCTGATTTCTTTCAGATGAACACTCCACCATCCTCTCCGATTACCACTACCATTCCTTCACTACCACCAAAGATTTATGTGGGTGTTTCTCTTCCACATATCTCTGTCCCTCTCCCCACTCCATTCTATAAATTTTCAATTGCTACGTCAACAACAACTGTTAGTAAACCTGAAGTCACTCTCACCAAGTCCGTTTCAGAGGAGGTATACACTTCTGACATTCATGTTAACGTATCTAATACGGGGGCAGATGTCAAATTTGGTGTTACTCTAGGTCAAGGCACATCTACAGCTTCGCCATTTCATGATGACAATCTAGACATCATTTTTGGTGATGATCAAGATAATTTTTGTCATACCCCGAAAATCAAAGGCGGAAACATTTCCGGGGTTGACTCCAAGTTGTGTATCAAATCCAATGTACATAGTAATCACAGTAAACAACCATTACATTTCATATATATATATATATATATATATATATATATATATATATATATATATATATATATATATATATATATATATATATATGAAAGTTTACATTTGGTTCAAAAGTAAATTGTACAAAAGTTATACATATATCATATGAACAAAATGAGACGAGTCTTCCACGCACTCCGTCTTCACCAAAAGAGATCACCGGGTACCTGTCTAATTTGGACCTGAGAATACAAGCAGTTTGAAAATCAGCATAAAGCTGGTAAGTTCATAAGCGGTTTTGTTTTGTAAAAATGTATCGATTTCCTTTAGTTTTCCGAAAAGGTTTCTTATCCAAGAAAATCCCATATTTTCTTATGTAAAGTTAGTTTAGTTATCTTTCGTTACTGTTCCGTTACACGTTATATGTTAACCCCAGGAAAATCTCATATTTTCCTAAATGCAAGATTTAATGAATAAAACAGAGTATAGTTTAATATACAAAACTATATTTTGAAAATCATAGGATTACCATCCCGAATATGATATGAAATACCATAATATACACGAACTGTAGATAGAAATTACTTTGAAAATCTTGGGACTAACAACCCGAACTAGTTACAAGATAGTTTGATAAAAACCATGGGATCACTATCCCGAAACTAGATATAAGATAGATCGATAAAGCCATGGGATTATCATCCCGTACAAGATATAGCTTCAATACCATGGGATTACTATCCCGAGTAAGATATAGATTCAAAACCATGGGATTACCATCCCGAACAAGATATAGATTCAAAACAAAATTCAAGCTGTGAATAAATTTATATTAATACATATTGTGAGTCGGGTAACCATGCTGATACGACAACGAGACCTCCTTGACGTTAGTCAGACGTCGGACGATATCCAGAATTTGTCACCCCAGGCGTGCCCGCCTAACTATAGCTAGCAGTTAAGGTGTGGGATTGTCAGTCCCGAATAGATCTATTCACAAATTCCTCGCTCTCCCTCCAGGAGACTCTGGTTACACTTCCGAGGAGGATTTACTGATCATCCATAAAGGATAGTGACTACTCACAAACTAGTACTAAACTATTCACAGGATTCTCATACGATATCAAACATACAAAGATTATGAAACATGATACAGTGAAAATAGATACATACGATGAAATTATCTGGCAATACACTCAAGTGATACGGAGATAAACTGAATCAGACATAGTTTATCTAATAACTTTATACAAATATCAGTACATGATATAAAGAGAAATATAGAATCCCAAATTATTCCCATAATAATTTGATTAGTTTGGTTATTTTCTTAACTAAAATCCATTTAGTTGTAATTGATAAATCATTCCTTATGCTCAGCATAATACATAAGGAGTAAAAGTGTTTATAAGTTTGCCAGATATTATTTAAAACACATCAATGTTATATTTCGGAAACAGTTATAGTTTGCTTGTATTCCCCCCCCCCTCCCTGAAAACATTGAAAAACACGAAAAAGGGCGTAGGGGTATGAGCTCACCGGACGAGAAATGTGACGATTTGGATGCTAAGTGTTGGTCCGGGGCTTGAAAACACACGAGGTTCCTAAGTATAATGTAAAGATACACATTTGTATCTAATTAGGACTTAGATTGATTATTTGATAGGGACAATTGTTTCTAGTCGCGAAAACACTCTGATACAAGTGTTTGGAGGGACCCGGGTGACATTTAGGGACACATATAGTTAGGATATTGAATTGGGACTTCAAAGGAACACTCCTTAGGGAGTTTACGGCCATAATGACCCTCTCCCCATGAGTTTACGGCCGTAAACTCATGGTGGGGTGAGTTATGGCACAAAATGGCTTCAAATACTTAGGGAATAATTTCTAGGTTTGGCTTAGGGGCTTGGAATAATTTTTAAACACCAAATAGACCTATTTAAGGGAGTTTACGGCCCAGGATAGGACTCATGGCCGTAAACTCCTATAAACGTATCAAAAATTGTGTTTTTGGATTCTAAACAAATCACATGTGATTGCTAAAATTATTCCTAGGTCTTTCGTGCATTTCCTTGAAATTTTGGAGGAGTTTTTGGAGTTTACGGCCTATGAGACCCTCCTCATGGCCGTAAACTCTCTTAGAGAGTGATTCCATGTGTTTTAAAGCCAAAAACTTGTTTGTATGCACTTCTAGAAATTATTCCAAGGCTTTAGGGGTGTTAAAGTGGCATTTCTAACACTTTAAAATGAATTTACACCATGTTTCAAGGAGTTTACAGCCCAAGCACTTGCCTTGGCCGTAAAATCACAATAATCCCTCAAAAATTATGTTTCAACTGTCCAATGGCTAAAACCAAATGTTCTAAAATTCATATCGAAGCCTTATTAGTGTTTTGGAAGGGTTTAAGGTCTCAAAAGCTCCATAAATATGAGTTTACGGCCCAAGCATGTGCCTTGGCTGTAAACTCCTTCAAATCCATCAAAATCCATGTTTAAAATGTTCTAAGTCCATTCCATGAAGTCATTTAGCCATATGTAAAGTCCAAATTGTGTTTAGGAAGGGTTTTAGGGCTTAAAAACCCCTTAACTATGTGTTTACGGCCTAAGCTTCAACTATGGCCGTAAACTCACATTCAAGGCCTTAAATCATGATTAAATCCCTAATTTGAAAGCCAAATATGCTATACATTAAGGTTAGGAAGGTACCTTAGGGATTTGAGGCCTTAAAATTGAGTTTTGGACCCTTAAACTTGGATTTTAGGAGAGAGGTTAGAGAGAGAGTAGAGAGAGAGGGAAAAGCTTCAAATGAAAGGTTTAACATGTTTATATAGTTCCCAAAACATGGACACGGTGGAATTCTACCCGATACCGGCCTTAAACGAGGCTTTAGGTCGCACCCGATTAAGTTTCCGTCACCCGGCAGGGACGTTTCTAAAACTTATGAAATAAATGTTTTGGGCTAATTTCATGAGTTCCTAAATGGTTTGGACACTCATTGGATTAAAATAAACGTATAACTTTAATTAACTTAACCCAAAAATGACATCGGGACGTTTCGATATACGACAAGTTATACGGGTAGAATGGGTTTTCGGCGATGGAAAACTTCGGGTTGTTACATTATCCCCCCGTTAGAGGGAATTTCGTCCCGAAATTCAAAGAATAAGATACAGATCATGAAATGGGAATTAGACACGAATGGATTTGTTGCCTCGGATCTTCACTTTCTCAAGTGGAATTGGGTCTCCGTTGGGCGCTCCAGTGAACCCTCACTATCGGGATGTGCCCTTGTTTTGTACGTTTGATCTCTCGGTCTATGGTCTCGATTTGTTCAAGAGGAATTACTAAGGTTTCATCGGATAAATACTTCTAAAATTTTGGAACGTTGGAGATAGGATTGACGTTTATAAGTTCTGAAGGTACCGAAGTTAGAAGGCTATGGGGTGGATCCGAATGAGGATCTCGAAGGGTCTATTGTACCACAAGTTTAAACTTTCCTTGCTCCCCATAGTGTGCCATGTTTTTCCAGGGCGAGACCATTAGTAGGACACGATCTCCACTTGGAATTTCCCAAGGTTTTCATTGGACATTTGTATAACTCTTCTATCAATCTAGTGAAGTTTCAATTTGTTCTCATAATAGCTGGCCAAACTCAAGAATTGACCGATCTTCTATGGATGTCTTCGGTGCCGATCAATTATCTATTGCTTCGTCCTTATGAGAATCCACGTGTATGTCTTCATTGCTAACTACATGACCAAGGGAGAATGGTTTGACCGAACGGTATCAATATGAACTCCTAGTGATCATATTGATCCTTGAATGCTGCCTTGAAGCATCACTCTCATGATCTCGTAGCTGATGGTGTCTTGACCTAAGGTATATCTTCGAGGAGTAGCTGGCTCCCTGAAGTTATCGAAGAAGTCATCTATTCGGGAAAGAGAATATCGGTTTTGATGGTTAACTCATTAAGATGATTGAAGAACTCCTGCATTTCTACTGGAGTAAAACTATAAGGAAGTTTGGTTACGAGGATAGTTCCAGGGATTAGATTGACGTGAGACTAGACTTGGCGTTCGGAAGAAATTCTCGGGAGCTCTTCGGGAAGATATCAGGAATACTACCGTTTTCGGGGACGCTTTAGAGATCTTTAACTTCTTGTTTCTCGCTGATTGCATGGATTAGGAATACCTAACACTCCTTTTTTGCAGGAGTTTTCGAGCTTTAATTCAGAAAATGATGCGAAGATTTGGGCCAAGCTTGACACCATATCTCATGAGGGTCCGGTCAGAGGGAAAAGTTGAGACGAATAACTTTTTCATAACAAAGTGTATTAATATGATCAGGACTCAACTGATACGTGCCAAAGATAACATCAAAGCTCTTTAATGAAACTGACATTCGGGCAATGAGGAAAGAATGATTACTCAATGTAAGGATGTAGCTTGAGGATAAGTCGCTAGTGCACTCATTCTCACTCGTAACCGTATTGACGGAAAATGTTGCGGTTATTAGACGAGGACTATATTTACGAAGATATTTGAATGAATGACTAATAAAACTTTCTTGACACTACATTCGAAAAAATGCGAACATATGAATTGTCGAGAAGAAATATACCCGCGGCGGTGGGATCAGCGGCTGCTTCCTCTTGCTTCGTAGCTAAAACCATCTTGGCGTTGTTGATGTCGTTAGTGGTTGCTGCCTTTGTTCAGTTTCGCTTGAAATGCCCGATTTCTCCACAACCATAGCATGCCTGTCCGGTACTTGATCCAGAAGCTTGATTGATTAGATGAACTGGTGTTTTGCAATTTTGAGTGGAGTGGCCCTTTTTGCCACATCTTTTGCAGATCCTATCGAAGCACATGCCAGGGGTATAATGGTGATATTTGCACTTGTTGCACCAAGGGAGATTACCCGCATACCTAGTGGTAGGTGCTTGAGCTATAGGCACAGCAACAGGAGTAGCAGCAGCTTGAACTGTAGATATAACGACAGGAGTAGTGACAGCTTGAACTGCCACAGTTTCGCGCCTCTTGGAGGGTCCTTGGGAACTCTGACCTTTCCGCTTTTTACTCTTATCGTTTTCATTTTGATGCTCCTGAACATTTTCATGGTTTTGGGGGTAGGGGTTATATCCTGGACCAATGGACTTGTTAGGGTTCAAGATCGTCATTGCAGCCATCACTGCAGCAGAAACAGCCAGCTGAAACATCACACGGTCGAAGTGAGATGAGGGTGGCGACGGAGGGTTGTTGTTACTTGAACTGGATCCTTTCTTTGAAGACATTTCGATCTAAAGTGATTAGGAAAAAGAGGATGATAAGTCCCCCACATTAAATCAAGAGATACGAAACAAGGGATATCTCTTTAAGACAAACATATAACATCATACTAAGCGATAAAGTAGGAAGGAGTTATCAAGACAGAACATTTTATCGCTAGAGGAATGATCAAGGAATAACGCGTATACGAGGATTTCTACAAAGGATCGGCTCGAGAAATACTCCCATAGTATTTCATGGTTCGCTGCAGCAACGATTTGTTGTTTGGGATATTGGGTAAGTTTTAGGCATGCTGCGTACTACAGTCACTCCCAAGCACATGTTGGCCGTGTCTCGAATGAATATAGTTGGCCAAGCTATATTGATCCTAGACACGATTACATAACTGCCCAGGTTTAACTGCAACGTACAACACCCATTTACTTATGTTTTGTTCTACTTGTAGTTATGGATTTCGACGGTTCGGTATACTTGTATTCTTTTGAAAATACTTATAGTTTTGAAGATACTTTTAACTCAGAGCACTGAGGCCCTTTAGTGTTTATAGTTTTATACCATGTAAGGTTTGTTATACTCTATTCACTATAAACAAGGGCTCTGATACCAATCTGTCACACCCCGAAAATCAAAGGCAGAAACATTTTCGGGGTTGACTCCAAGTTGTGTATCAAATCCAATGTACATAGTAATCACAGTAAACAACCATTACATTACATATATATGAAAGTTTACATTTGGTTCAAAAGTAAATTGTACAAAAGTTATACATATATCATATGAACAAAACGAGACGAGTCTTCCACGCACTCCGTCTTCACCAAAAGAGATCACCGGGTACCTGTCTAATTTGGACCTGAGAATACAAGCAGTTTGAAAATCAGCATAAAGCTGGTCAGTTCATAAGCGGTTTTGTTTTGTAAAAATGTATCGATTTCCTTTAGTTTTCCGAAAAGGTTTGTTATCCAAGAAAATCCCATATTTTCTTATGTAAAGTTAGTTTAGTTATCTTTCGTTACTGTTCAGTTAAACGTTATATGTTAACCCCAGGAAAATCCCATATTTTCCTAAATGCAAGATTTACTGAATAAAACAGAGTATAGTTTAATATACAAAACTATATTTTGAAGATCATAGGATTACTATCCCGAATACGATATGAAATACCATAATATACACGAACTGTAGATAGAAATTAGTTTGAAAATCTTGGGACTAACAACCCGAACTAGTTACAAGATAGTTTGATAAAAACCGTGGGATCACTATCCCGAAACTAGATATAAGATAGATCGATAAAGCCATGGGATTATCATCCCGTACAAGATATAGCTTCAATACCATGGGATTACTATCTCGAGTAAGATATAGATTAAAAACCATGGGATTACCATCCCGAACAAGATATAGATTCAAAACAAAATTCAAGCTGTGAATAAATTTATATTAATACACATTGTGAGTTGGGTAACCATGTTGATACGACAACGAGACCTCCTTGACGTTAGTCAGACGTCGGACGATATCCAGAATTTGTCACCCCAGGCGTGCCCGCCTAACTGTAGCTAGCAGTTAAGGTGTGGGATTGTCAGCCCCGAATAGATCTATTCACAAATTCCTCGCTCTCCCTCCAGGAGACTCTGGTTACACTTCCGGGGAGGATTTACTGATCATCCATAAAGGGTAGTGAATACTCACAAACTAGTACTAAACTATTCATAGGATTCTCATACGATATCAAACATACAAAGATTATGAAACATGATACAGTGAAAATAGATACATACGATGAAATTATCTGGCAATACAATCAAATGATACAGAGATAAACTGAATCAGACATAGTTTATCTAATAACTTTATACAGATATCAGTACATGATATAAAGAGAAATATAGAACCCCAAATTATTCCCATAATAATTTGATTAGTTTGGTTATTTTCTTAACTAAAATCCATTTAGTTGTAATTGATAAATCATTCCTTATGCTCAGCATAATACATAAGGAGTAAAAGTGTTTATAAGTTTGCCAGATATTATTTGAAACACATCAATGTTATATTTCGGAAACAGTTATAGTTTGCTTGTATTCCCCCCTGAAAACATTGAAAAACACGAAAAAGGGCGTAGGGGTATGAACTCACCGGACGAGAAATGTGACGATTTGGATGCTAAGTGTTGGTCCGGGGCTTGCAAACACACGAGGTTCCTAAGTATAATGTAAAGATACACATTTGTATCTAATTAGGACTTAGATTGATTATTTGATAGGGACAATTGTTTCTAGTCGCGAAAACACTCCGATACAAGTGTTTGGAGGGACCTGGGTGACATTTAGGGACACATATACTTAGGATATTGAATTGGGACTTCAAAGGAACACTCCTTAGGGAGCTTACGGCCATAATGACCCTCTCCCCATGAGTTTACGGCCGTAAACTCATGGTGGGGTGAGTTATGGCACAAAATGGCTTCAAATACTTAGGGAATAATTTCTAGGTTTGGTTTAGGGGCTTGGAATAATTTTTAAACACCAAATAGACCTATTTAAGGGAGTTTACGGCCCAGGATAGGACTCATGGCCGTAAACTCCTATAAACCTATGAAAAATTGTGTTTTTGGATTCTAAACAAATCACATGTGATTGCTAAAATTATTCCTATGTCTTTCATGCATTTCCTTGAAATTTTGGAGGGGTTTTTGGAGTTTACGGCCTATGAGACCCTCCTCATGGCCGTAAACTCTCTTAGAAAGTGATTCCATGTGTTTTAAAGCCAAAAACTTGTTTGTATGCACTTCTAGAAATTATTCCAAGGCTTTAGGGGTGTTAAAGTGGCATTTCTAACACTTTAAAATGAATTTACACCATGTTTCAAGGAGTTTACGGCCCAAGCACTTGCCTTGGCCGTAAACTCACAATAATCCCTCAAAAATTATGTTTCAAGTGTCCAAAGGCTAAAACCAAATGTTCTAAAATTCATATCTAAGCCTTATTAGTGTTTTGGAAGGGTTTAAGGTCTCAAAAGCTCCATAAATATGAGTTTACGGCCCAAGCATGTGCCTTGTCCATAAACTCCTTCAAATCCATCAAAATCCATGTTTAAAATGTTCTAAGTCCATTCCATGAAGTCATTTAGCCATATGTAAAGTCCAACTGTTTTTAGGAAGGGTTTTAGGGCTTAAAAACCCCTTAACTATGTGTTTACGGCCTAAGCTTCAACTATGGCCATAAACTCACATTCAAGGCCTTAAATCATGATTAAATCCCTAATTTGAAAGCCAAATATGCTATACATTAAGGTTAGGAAGGTACCTTAGGGATTTGAGGCCTTAAAATTGAGTTTTGGACCCTTAAACTTGGATTTTAGGAGAGAGATTAGAGAGAGAGTAGAGAGAGAGAGGGAAAAAGCTTCAAATGAAAGATTTAACACGTTTATATAGCTCCCAAAACTTGGACACGGTGGAATTCTACCCGATACCGGCCTTTAACGAGGCTTTAGGTCGCACCCGATTAAGTTTCCGTCACCCGGCGGGGACGTTTCTAAAACTTATGAAATAAATGTTTTGGGCTAATTTCATGAGTTCCTAAAGGGTTTGGACACTCATTGGATTAAAATAAACGTATAACTTTAATTAACTTAACCCAAAAATGACATCGGGACGTTTCGATATACGACGAGTTATACGGGTAGAATGGGTTTTCGACGATGGAAAACTTCGGGTTGTTAGAATATTCATGATTTTTTTTTCATCCCCTTCACCATCCATCAAACCAATGATGATGATGATGATTCCCTAGGGACGAAAGGGGAGTTTAAGGCACTCAATGAAAAGTTGGAATCTCTTTTGGAGTCTTCCAAATCTTCGTCTAACTATGAGTACATGCTGAAGTCCCACCAAGCTGTGGTTGAGATGCTCATTAAGGCCAATGAAAAATTCCTTGAAGAATCTACGAAGGCTATTCAAGCTTCTGAGAAAACTTTTTCCGCAACGACCAAAAAAGTCGAAAAACTACATGATGAAGTGACAAAATTCATGGTTGAATTCTAAAGCTCTTCTGATTCCTCGTCTAACTATGAGTACATGCTGAAGTCCCGCCAAGCAATGGTTGAGATGCTCATGAAGGCCAATGAAAACGTCCTTGAAGAATCTACAAAGGCTATTCAAGCTTCTGAGAAAACTTTTTCTGCAACGACCGAAAAAGTTGAAAAACTACATGATGAAGTGACAAAATTCTTGGCTGAATTCTAAACCTCTTCTGATGCGAATACTGAAGTTGTTAATAAAGTAATTGCAGGTCTTGGTTCCACTATGCAATATGAGAAAGAGGCACTTTCATGTGTTTGTTCAGAAATTTAGCTTGACAACACAGAATTGAATGTATTTATTGTCTCGAAAATAGAACAACTTCAAAAAGTCCTTGTTGTAGAGAACAATCTCATGGATAAACTGGCTGAAAAGACTGACAAAGCCAAGCTTCTCTCAGTAAAACTGTACTACACAAACAAGCATCTTGATCACTTGGAATCTGAGAATACCATGATTAAAAGTTGTGTTTCGGAGATTAATCAATATCTGCAAAGGCTTATATAGACTTAAGATTCTTTGCTCACAGTGTCGGTATCACAACATCTTTCAGATAAACTTCAACCAAATTTTTCGATGCAAAAACAGACTTAAACGTGTTTCGGAAAGTGATGCTCTTCTGAAACAAGGGGGAGATATCAAAGAAAATATCAAAGAAAATCCCAAGCAGACGACTGGTGAAACAGAGCAAAAACCAAATCCTAATGATCAAAAGGGTACTGAAGCTTCTGGATCAAAAGGAAAAGAGAAAGTGTTTGATAAAGAAGAAGAATAAGAGCTATCTGAAGGTGAAAAGCTTGTGGAAAGAAATGCGACAGGGAACTTGATAATTTTTTCATCTTCGACAGGAGTTAGAAGTGACAGAGGCTGAAGCTAAAATTGCAAAAGTCACCTTTGAAACTCAAAAGTCGCTCTTTCCTCTATGGAAAATGCAAAGAATTCAGAAGGAAGCAGTTGATGATCCGAGCACTCACTAGTTGGAGCCTTCGATATCTTTCGAGCTGGATAATACTGCTGAGTCTTCTGGATCACTCCCAAGGCTTTTATATTCTAATGCTTTGAGAATATTGAGAAAGCTCCACTTTTTTACTATGATGCTAATCATATGCATTTCTCTTTCTATCTTAAGAACGGAAAGCCTCAATTTAAAACGTGGAGTTTACAGAAGACTGTTGTTGTGAAGGTTTATGCACCTGTTCCGACTGAAACTTCATAAACATCAAGTTCAAAGGATTCCGAGGAGCAATTCGTGTTGAGGATGAATTTACTCTTGCTGATTTACCATGCATGAATCCATACAATTGGATTTCTTTGTTCTTAATTTTGTCAAAAGATGAACAGAATTATGAGCCAATCATAGCTCATCTGAAGAGGATGCTTATTTGTTACATTCATGACTTTGCAAAGATGGGCATTGAAATAGCATCTGTTCTGAAGAATAGGCCGGTTCTGAAGCCTGAAGAAGAACTGAAGGAAATTCATAAGCTCAAGCTGGGTATAATAAAAAAAGACAATTGGAGTGTGGTATAGCAACGGAAGGATGGTCAAAAAGTTCAGAAGAGTATGCACTTCTTGCTAGACAAACACTTATACTCAACCGCTGCTCTGAACTCCATCATAGGATTAACTGAATCTTGTAAAGCAAACAACGTTGCTAATCAGAAATGATTCACAGATATGATCCAGTGGTACCTAGTTGTCAAAAACATCCTTCTAAATTTAATGCCAAGATTACTCAAGGTGCAGAAGAAACAACAATGAAGAATCTCCTTCAGATTTTGTAACAAAGAGGGGGATTGTTGGGTTGTAAATGTATTGTGTCAAATATATGTGCTAGTATAGTCTCTTTTACCGGTTTGGGCATGTCCATTGACGGTTTTGCTTTTTTAAGTTTAGACTATTTATAGTGCATGCATGTATAAATTAGGGTTAATGTTTTGGTTGCCCTACCTAGCTCTCATAGAGAAGCTATTTCTTGAACACTTCTAGATCTGTTCTAATCAAAGCAATCAAAACTATTTTGATCTTTATTTTTGTCATTGAATTCTCGTTATTTATTATAGAATCTATCGATCTATTTATTGTTCTCACAATATGAGGGGTAACTTTCAGAAAAATGAATTGATGAAAGTGTATAGCGTAGATGAAATGATACGCATTCTAAAGTGACTTTACAGTAAAATCCTTACTGATGAAACTCTAATTTTAATATAATAAAATATTACAACTGCATAATTAATACTATTTGATACACACTAGATGATACAATACTGCTGAATTAACACTACTTTGCTATGGAGTTGATAAAATAGTAATGCAAAAGTTTGTTGGAAAACTTATAATAAACATATTTTAAAATAAACTTCATTCATTCAAATTAAACCTCGAAAAGTATGCTCCATCTTCGTATTTCGTCCATTGGTTTTGTGAGTCATGCATCCCTTGGTTTTCTATTGCTTGCGTCCCTAGGTTTTCTGTCTCGTGCGTCCCTTGGTTTTCTGCCTCCTGCTTCCATTAGTTTTCTGTCGCTTGCTCCCCTTCGTCTACTGTTTCTTTTTTCCCACTTCCTAACACCCCACTATATTTTCTACTTTTATTTGCTTCATTGGGACAATTTCCTTACACATCCTTGCATTATGTGTTGTACTATGGCATCTACTACATCTGCTTATTTTTGGTTCCTCACCTTGTGAAGGGATACAATTGGTGTTTTTCGGTCTACCCACTTGATGTATATCCATTACAGGAGGTTAACAACCATAAGGTCGTTAGGAACCTCCCAATCACGATGTTTTTTGTAAGGGGTAGACCGTCTCCTCGTACGTTCATCGATACATTTCAATTTTATAAGCATCTATAGTCATATACCCACAATTTCCATTTTTCAAGTGTGATAAATAGATTATCACATGACCACAACGCAAACTAGTCAGTTGCCAATAATTGCAAAAGCAAGTCTCTTGCCTCAAATCAACTAGGCCACCACTTTTGAAGTCATGGACTTGATATGATGCATTGTCAACACCAGTTACCGACCATCCTATTATCCTGTCTTTATTTTTTTAACCATAGATTCGGCCCACTTTGTAAGTATTGTTGTACTTTTTTCAGTTAAAACAATGATATATCATTATATATGACATTTATCGCATAATCTGAAAGAATTTGTCATACCTACAGCCACTTGAAGTTGGTAAAACCATTTCTGCATAAGCGTGCAGAAGAATTCAAGAAGTGGTAATATAGGCAAATTCATTACATGTTTTGATACAACATTCATGAAGTCTACACTCTTTGAGGTCAAGCGACATAGTCCATTTATCACGTGGAATTTGACTAAGGTACGTCGTGACATATGGTCTAAGAGTACAAAGTCTCCCCCAATACTGTTCAAACTCAATGGTGTTATAAGCTCTTATAAGCTTCCAAAACAAAACCGTTGTTTTTTTTCTTTCTTTTTCCAAAGGTGTGAACTATGTTTCCTATTATAGGAAAACCACACAATCCATGTTGAGCATTTGGAATTTTTTTTGAATACTTATGAAAATTAATGCAGCCCTATCCGTTACCAATGTCAGACCTTCCAAATCACCAATACATTCATGTAGTTTTTCAAGAAACCATGTCCAAGAATCCGTAGTCTTTTTTGGGTAAACTTCATTCCTAATAGGCAATATTATATTGTTTTCATCCATGGCTACTACATGCAATATGGTGCCATTGTACTTTCCATTCAGATGAGCATCATCCATAATAACAACTTTTCTACAAAACCCTATGAAATCACGTATCTGCAACAATGTTGTAAAAAACATGAATATATTTACAATTTATTTTGTTTATAAACACTATATATTTCCAAAGTTTTAAATTTAATTTAATTAATTACCGCGCAACCAATAACGAAATAAAAATACTCGAAACGATCCTCCAAATCAGTTTGTGTGTACGCCACAGTCCCATGATTACATTCTTCAAGTTGAGAAAGTAAACCAGAAGTTTGGAGAAACTTTCTTTCGGGGTCCCCGCCATTAATCCCATAGCAAATTCTCTAGCATGTCACGCTTGTGAATAATTCAAATTAATTTCTAGCGACGCATTCATATCTATAATTATATCTTTAGGCCTCTAAACTCTAAAACTACCTTGACCCATAATGTCATGAATTATGGTTCCCACAACTTCACTAGTTGCTTGCCTATGATTTGGTGTGTAAGTAAAGAAGAACATGTGTGCTTGTCATTAAACGTTTTAATTTCAAACATTTCAGTTCTTTTAATGACAACTGCATATAAATGCCAATGACAGTTTTCTTGCAAACAAACAACCTCGTACCGAGATTTGGTTGATTTTTGTACCTTAATCTGAAACATTTCTTTAACCGCTTTGAATTTAACAAAAGATGTTAGCTCTTTTTTGGTGTTATAGGTTTGACTCACAAATATTTTATCATTCGGACCTAAACTGTGAAATGGTCCAGGTTTAAGAATAAGTTATGGACAATCAAGAATGGGAGGAATACAATATCATGGGTTAAAAGCAATTTCTCGCTGCGTGTACTCATCTTCCGACCAGCCTTCAATTGATTTTTCATGAGATAATCGATCATCAAAATTAGGTACTTCTCCAAACTCGAATAAATTTTGTTGTTCTAATTTTGTCATGTGCAAATTTGGTTCTTGATCATTATCTTATACAAAAGTTATCAGGAACTAAAGCTCTCTTTTGATAACCCACTCCCACGTCATTTCCTCGTCCATAGGAACGGTATCCACCAGATTGTCTTCCTCCACAGCCTCTACGACTTTTTGCTCCAATAAACTCGCTGTTCTAAAACTTCATGACCGGTTGTTCATCAACTACTTCACCAAGCACCGATAAATACAAACGCAATGTCTACTTTATTTCAAACATTACATGTCTTAGTTAAAATACATTTGATTCATCTTCAAGCTCCATGATATACCCATAGTCCAGGTGTTTAAAAGACAAAGATATATGACATCTGATGGTTACAATTAGTTGGAAGAGTTAAACCAAAGTTGTTAATATTATTTCTAACGTAAACCTCATTTCCATTCATCGACTGTCACAACCCTCCCATACACAGAATAATAAACCTCATTCTTTCAGAACACTCTCCGCAAAGATAATGAAAAAACGAGTTCTAGTGATTAAAACATTAAAAAAAAGATTTCTAGTAAATAAAAATGTTAAAATACCGATAATACCATTAAAAAAAGTCATTAATTGTTCAAAACTGCTCCAACAACCATTTCCACAGAAGAATAATCAATTCCTCATAACAGTACATCGTTGCAGAGACTAGCTCTGCAAAAATGTCGTAAAAAAATTAATGTCTTCATCTATCATTTCCTCACATTGGTTCCGCAGAGGCATGGTTATGGGCGTATTCGGCACGCAGCTTTTAGGGGCTTCGGCTTCTAGCTTTTAAGAAAACGCTAGTAAAAATAAAAAAACTTTGTTCGGCGACGGGAGCATTTAGCTTTTAGCCTACACAAAACGCTCCAAAATCAAAAGCTACATAGAGTAGCTTTCAACAAAATGCTCCAAAATCAAAAGCTATCAGCTACTCACTAATCGTTACCCGCTAGTTTTACCGAACACGCTCTATATCCACAAAACACTTCTCTACGGAACAACGTAAAATCACGTTTTTTTGTCCTTTTCCCCACATGTCCAATTCCTCATAGTGTAAGGATTTCCTCAAATCCCCTCTCTATAGAAGTGGTTGTCATTTGATGAAATTGTATTTTTCATGGTTATTTAATACAAACAATTCTTAGTTTTGGTTATTTGATAAATTTTCTCTACTTAATATAACATTGCAATCTTGAATAGAATAGATGTATATAAATTGATTTTTTAAACGTTTATTGACGATTTAAAGAAATTCAATTTTTTTAATACACGTAAAAATAGGTGGATATATAATGGTTTGATACTTGAGATTCGGGTATTCAGCCCGGGTAGTCAAGCTTTAATTATCGTCATCAAATCATTTCTGTAACGTCTTGTCGCAACATTAAATTTTTTAGATCTACAATTAATTTTAATTCTACAACATTCAATGTCTATTTTTTATTGTATTACAATAAATTTTTATAAAAAAAATATATATAATCCAACGTTGATCTCATTTCTTTTAGTTTAGTGTTTATTGATTTATTCGATTTATTTTTATTTATTAGATAATAATACAATGTGATTTATTTTTATATTAGATTGATCATGTATGTGATCCTGTAAAATAAATAATCAGTTTTACTTTTAACGTTCAATAAAATAAATATCAATATCCAACTTATGTATACATTTAAAAGAAATTAGTTCATATATATATATATATATATATATATATATATATATATATATATATATATATATATATATATATATATATATATATATATATATATAGGTTCAAATGTTTTTGACAACTATTATGTGCATAAATGCATCAATAGGAAATCAGGAAAAAATTAATTCTTAAATAATCAAGATAAGGCTAGATATGTAATTTTGCATATAAAGTAAATAATAACCAAAATTAAATCCCTTGATTAATGGATCAAATCCCTTAAATTAGACCACCGATTCTCCATTTTCTCTAAAAATCATCGTCTACACCGTCGGACTCTCTGGATTAGTAGCAGCAAGGCAACTGATTTTTCTAGGGTTTAAAGTCGTGGTCTTCGGTTGATCGTCCCAGAATCAGAAATTAAAACGAAACTAAGGAGCTGTTCAAATCGGTTCAGTTCATCTTCAAGTTCTCCATTGTCATCTTCAGTTGATCGTCCCAGAAGTCATGGAAGAACTGTTCTCCCTTCATCATCGCTTTTGATGCTTAATTCCCCATCTTCTCAGGCAATAACAGTCTGTAATGGTAATCATATGTAATCAATCTTCCTTCTTTTTATTTTTTTTAAGCTTTTGGGCTTTTTATGAAGTTGAATCTACGAAGCACATGAACGAGTGTTTGGTAATGGTTGTTAACTACTCAGAATTCGTACAAGTTACAACTAATTGATTCTTGATATGAGTTATGACTACGATGATTTAAATAAAGATTTGTGCATCTGATTTGCCCGCCAAATGTTTGTTAAAATGCTTGAATCAAATATTTCAGCCATTTTTTTTTAATATTTGAGCTATCATATCTCTCTCATACTAGCTTGGAATGATATGAAATTTGTTTCTGCATATTCTCCTTTGTGTTAGCTCCAAGTTAGGTTCATAAGTCATTTAAATTTGATTAATATTGGTTTAGTTATAGTCCTTCGAACATGCAATGTTACAGCTGTATTTTTAGCACTCTTTGTTCAGAAACATTTGTGATCTTTGAACTATCATATTTACCACATTCTAACTTGTAATAAGTTGACATTTTTCCAAAGTATTGTCCTCTTTGTTAGCTACAATGTAGTCATTGTAATTAGATTAAGTCGATAATTTGGATCAGATGACTCAGGGAATACTTGATCAAATGACTCGAGTACATTCTGTTAGAATAAATTAAAAGTCTTTAATGTCTAACACATTCTGTTAGAATTATAGTTTTATTCTGTTAGAATATACTGAAATTTATACTATTTTAAAGTTGATTATGTTTTTTTTTTTTGGATTTAGGCTTTGAAGGGGCTACCATTGATGTGGAAAATGAAGAAAACATGGAGAACGAGAGTATTCTAGCAGAATGTTGTTATTTTTTAAGAATGTTATTCATTTTTGTTGATATTCTTTTAGAATATTTATAATATATTAAAATGTATAAGACTTTTAGTTTGTAAGAATATGTATGAATTTGTATTTAAGTTCGGATGTATAAGAATATATTAGAATGTTTGTTATTTTTCAACATATGATTCAAGAATTTTGTTTTTCATCAATAATATTCTATTAGAATAAAATTCTGAAAGAGTATCATTCTAACAAAAAATATTCTGGTAGAATAAAATCGGTAAAATTTAAATTGAATTAATTAAAAAATTCAGATTTTTTTTTTAAATTAGGAGAATTAATCATTCCTAAAAATCCGAATATTTCCTTTTATAAATGTAGTTATTTGTCCAAAATACCCCTTTGCTAAAAATTGTGTGATTATATGGTAAATGTTACCCCATTGTAATATCATACACTCTCAAATCATGTCCATTGATTAATTTCATCCGTTGGTCCAGATTTGTGCATTCTGGCACACAATACTTAGTAAAAACAAAATAACCTAAGCCTATATATATATATATATATATATATATATATATATATATATATATATATATATATATATATATATATATATATATATGAGACGGTTCAATTGTGATTAAAAAATAAAGTAGAGATATTGAGATTCAACTTCAGGCACATATTTCTCATTTGCTGTTCTAATGCTCCAATGTACCGGCAACAACGAGGTATACATAATCATAAATGATTATATGGCAGAGATGTATAATCATATAGGATTATACATATTTATACGTATATGTCTAATCATAAATGATTATATATATATATATATATATATATATATATATATATATATGTTTGTCCATAGATTGAGTAATCATAAATGATTATGACAGTTGGTCGCAGAAGAGGTGCTGGTGACAGGTGTGACGGTGGTATAAATAACGGATGTGACAGTAGTGGGGTCGGCTAGTGTCAGAAGTGGTGGTAGTGGTGGTGGCGGTGATGGTTATGGTGGTGGGGATGGTGGCGGGGGAGAAATGAAGATTCTTTCCATTATATATTACCCAAGTAATTTGTTGTTTTGAAAATTCTTCTGCATTCACTTTCTGGCATCGGTAAGCTACCAGACTGCAATAACTTTCTGCCTTCGGATTCAAGATTGAGTCTTCTGCTACATTTGAAGATTGTTTCCATTATGTGAAAATTTATGTGCTACTATTGTGTGTGTGGTTTTCATTGTGTGTCGTTGTGTCATAGTAATTCACTGATATTTTTGTATGTTCTGTATCTTATTTCTTCACGGTTTTAAAAATTATAACCTTCTCCATAATTTATTTTTTGGATCAAGATATCGATTATGAGATAAGTACATTGATTTTGGGCAATAATTAACAAAGGACGTTTTCCAACTTTACTGATATTCCTGTGTCTAATGTATGTTAGCTTCGTTCCAATGTTGCACTCTTGAATTAGACAAAACATCAATGAGATGTTTCAAGGGTCTTTAAAATCCATATGCTTAGTCATGAGAATTCTTTAAAAATGTTTTGTTCACTGTATCTTAAGCACCATGTTTGATTTTTTAGATTTTGTTACTTGGGAAAAGTGTAATCATCTGCATATTATTTGTGGTTGCATAATCAGGCTGGGAGAATGGCAGGTGAATTTTATGAAACCCGAAAACACTTGTGAGGATGGAGTTAACTTACCAAGTTACAAAGGTGAAACAATAAATGCTCATGCATTTGACAAAAAATCAAGAATTTCATTTCCTAATAGAATTAAGCGGGGCTTAGACTCAATCAGACTCGACCCTTCACATCATAAAGGCTTTTGCAACCAGAGGTTATGCCGTTATGCAAAGAGTTAACTGATAGTATCTATTTAGTTTTCGTTTTCTTTTCATTTCATCATTATTACTTAATACCATATGCTTCTTTTAAAAATTTTTATGGGATTTATATAATCTGATATTTCGGTTTAATTTGTTTAATTAGATTATATGAAGAAAAAGCGGTACAATTTGATATTTCAGTTTAATTTGTAAATCTTCAAAATATATGTATATGTCTCGTTGTGTTGAAGAAATGTTGGGTTAAAAGGGTGTAACACCCTGATCCTCAGGTACTAATAATTGTATTGCTTTGCTCAAGTTTTGAAGGACCTACTCGATGAGTTGGCTTCCCTACTCGTCGAGTAGTAGCGGGTTAGTCCGCGAAATTTAATGACCTACTCGCCGAGTCCAGGAAGGCACTCGACGAGTAGATACTAGCAGTTGAAACCCTAAATTCAGGGCAATGCGCCCTATTTAAAAGGTTCATTAGCCTCCCCCAGCTTTCCCTTTATAGCTCATCAACTTCCAAAACTCTGATTCATGTGTGTGTGTGTGATCTTTGGTGGGTTTAAGCTTGAAGGAAGGACTTGGTGAAGGGAACACTTGAGGGAGCAAGCTAGAGGAAGCAAAGAAATTGTGGGGATTCAAGATCCACCCTTGTGAAGCACTCCCTGAAGGTATTAGGCCATTCCTTGGCTCATCTTCACCTAAAACCCTCTTTTGCATGAAATCTAAGAAAGGGCTTTTGAGTTTAAGACAGGATCTGAAGTTGTAACTTCAGATCTGGACTCCCTTTGGACTTTAGATGCATAAAGTTATCAGTTGTGCCTAGCATGAGCCTTCCCCTCAGGTGTATGACTCCATTCTAAGCTTGGATTGCTATTTGAGAGCTTAAAATCCTTGCATGCACGTAAAGTTTTCAACTTTACGTGAGAATCATACCTTAGAAGCTTGGATCTGTAATTTGGAAGCTTTGCATGGCTCAAATGAGTCTATATGGCGTCAGATCTGTAGGGACTCAGCGAGTCGCATAGGGTGACTCGGCGAGTCATATGAAGATAGGCATAGACTCGACGAGTTCAATGAACAACTCGGCGAGCCCGATGAATGCTGCCATAAACTCGACGAGTTAGATGAACAACTCGGCGAGTCGGATGAAGATTTCCGTAGACTCGACTAGTCGAAGGAGCAAATCGACGAGTCGATTAAGACTTCCCTCATCTATGGAATGTATGTGGACGTGTCGAGTTGCAAGCGGGGAAACTCGACGTGTGGCTCTAGATTATCAATCGGACCTCGTGAACTCGACGAGTCACCTGGGTGACTCGACGTGTAGAATGTTTTTCCCCGAAACTTGGCGAGTCACTAGTTGCACTCGGTGAGTTAGGTTCAACATGGACTGGTGACTTGATCTTAACTGAAGTGGACCAAGGCGGACTTTGAGGGTAATGACTGGTTATTATATGTCACTTTTTAGGCAGTTGAGTTGGAGCAGCTCGTGGGGTATAATCAGTCGAAAAGTGTCAGTTCAGCATTCGTGTCAGGTGAGTCTTCTCACCATACCTATGGGTCTAAGGCACCAAGGCCGGCCCATTATGTGATTATGGTAGATGTGATATACATTTTGTGTTTGCTATGATATGTGATTTTATGTTGTATGAAGACCCCCGGGGGAGCCCGTGGTATTGGATGTAAGACCATGTGGGGTAGCCCATGGCAGTCCTAGGTGACGACCATGTGGGGTAGCCCATGGCATTAGATGTAAGACCATGCAGGGGAGCCCATGGAAGTCCTAGGTAAATACTATATGGGGTAGCCCATGGCACTATTACAGATTTTATGTATGCATGGCTTATGTGTTATGTGTTATGTGTGTAGCTTTTATGGCTATTAGGATATGTGATGTATGGATTGTGTGTGGTATGCTATGGGAAACTCACTAAGCATTTCGATTACAGGTTGTTGATTGTTGCAGGTACTTCGGAGCCTAAGGGCAAAGGCAAGGCGTGATGACGTGGCGTGTACTCTACCTCTCTTTTGGATGTTGTGGGACTTTCTGATGTTTTCCGAAAAGGACAACATTGATATAATAAATGTGAATTGGAAACAAATGTTTTGGAAACCTATGGAATGTGTAATCGATTTGACTAATTAAAACGAAAAAATTTCCTTTGTAAAAATTTGGGCTGTTACAAGTTGGTATCAGAGCCTTGGTTTGAGAGATTCGGACACATCCTCGGATGTGTCAGGACTTACAGTGAGGAAGTGGTAAAAAAATTTCAAAAGTAACTTAAAAAGGATTTTACGCCCAAAAGAGGAGAGTACAGCGCACGTGATCAGCCGAGCCAAGTGAGTAGTTTCCCAAATTGAATACCCATGTTGTACTGATAATGAGCTCTGTTGATTATGTGAAATTCCTAAGTGTATGTTAAAAAAATTATATACGGTTAGGAATTGCAGCCTTAGAATGAGTGATTTAGCCTTATTTCCTTTTCCTTGTTTTGATGTGGTCTTAGGGTAGAATCTCTTATTCAAAATTCTATTTGATCCTTTCTGTGTATAATTTGCATGCCTTAAAGCAACCTGCAGTGATTGGTATGATTGTTCTGAGTAGGACAATCATAGGGTGTCCAGGGATTGATTCATACGAGAGCTGTGAGTCATAGTTTTTTGAATATGATAGATTTGGAGGTACTGGGTAAGACAGGGGGAAAGGTATGGGTAGGTGTGGAAGGTAGTACTGGTCCCATACTATTGGAAGCACAGGACCCGTACCCAAACCCATGTCCTACCTGGGAATTCCAAAGGAGCGCGGTATGGATGTAATTTCGTTATGGGTATCCTGATCTTGATGTTTGTGTTATGATAGTTCAGCATAGTGGTTACGAGATTTGGAGCAGGGGGATCAGGATCGGGATCGGGATCCGGGGCTGGGTCAGACGGCCCTACTGATGGTATTAACGAGAGGCTGGGTGAGTTGATTGCGGCCGAGGTTACGAGGGGCATCCTTGACGCTACCCCAGTCATCTTTGGGACGGTCAAGGAGGGCATGATGGAGATCATGGAAGAGAGACTTAGAGCATTCAGGGTCGATATTTCTGCAGGCCAGGGTGGAGCTCGAACTCCCTCATTTAGGGAGTTCAAGGTGTGTGGAGCTCTGGAGTTTTCAGGGGTCAGGGATCCCATTGTGAGTAGACGCTAGGTGGCAAACATTGAGAATGCTCAACGTACGAGTTCTTGCCCGGAGGAGGCAAAGGTCGGATTTGCTTCCTGTATGCTGAGGGACAGGGCCCGGGACTAGTGGGGCGAGGTTACTAGTCAGATAGGAGCAGCCGGTGTGGCTGACATGGCGTGGGCTGAGTTTGTTCGACGTTTAGATCAGGAGTTTGCACCGCCTATTGAGGTCCGATGGATGGTGAGAGATTTTCATGATCTACAGCAGACTACTGAGACTGTGGCAGAGATCACCGCCAAATTTCAAGAGCGAGCTTTGCTGATCCCTTGGTATTCGACAGATGAAGACATGAGGAGGACACGATATCACTCTATGCTGAGGGAGGACATTCGGGAGTTTGTGAGTTTTACAGGGTGCCAGACCCTGAATGAGATGGTTGAGAAGGCCCGTGAAAGGGAGATGGAGTTGGAGTCCCACACGAAGCGGGAGACGGAGTAGGTACAAGTGGCGGGGACTCAGGCTAAGAAGCCTAAGACCTCTGATTCTTCGAGTAAGGGCCAACAGGGCTGGGGCTGGTGTGCCAAGTGTGGGAGATTTCATAGTGGGGCTTGTTGGATAGCTGGGATGTCGAGATGCTACTCTTGTGGTCAATAGGGCCACTTGAGTAAGGATTGCCCCAAGAAGGGCTTGATATGTTTTCACTACAACCAAACCGGTCATAAAAAGGCCGATTGTCCGAGGTTGCAGGGTAGAGGAGGAGGATCGGTGGCGGCGCCCGCGCCCGCCACTATGAGGATTACGGATGGCCACCCTAAGGCGGATGCTCCAGCACTAAAGAGCCACGCTTTCCAGCTGACTACCGAGGAGGCTCGGGCAGCACTAGATGTCGTGGCTGGTATGTGTTCATTATTCTCTGTTGAATTTATGTTAAATGTTTATATGTATGCTTTTTATGCTTTGGATAGGGACCTTCTTGGTCAATGGTATGTCGGCCCATGTCTTGTTCGATTCGGGAGCTACCCGATCTTTTGTGTCTCTTGCGCTTAGCAAGAAGTTACGAGACGCACCGGGGACTCTGGATACCCCGCTCAAGGTGGAGATTGCAAATGATCGCACTATGACTGCTGCGAGGGTGTGTCAGGACGGTGTCCTGAATGTGCATGGCGAAAGGTTTCATGTTGATTTAGTCCCCATACCGTTGCGAGGGTTAAAGGTGATTATTGGGATGGACTGGCTGGGGGCCAATGGGGACATGATCGATTGTGAGCAGCAGTTAGTCCGGGTTCGAACCCCAAGGGGGGAAGAGCTGGTTATCCAGGGCGAGAGGGCCTCGCAGGGCCCGACCCTCTGTTCGGCTATGAGGGCGAGGAAGTTATTGCAGCACAGCTGCATGGGATATTTGGCCTATGTTTCAGATACGCGGGTGGAGGCAGTGACGGATATCGATAATGTACCAGTGGTGCGGAACTTTCGGGACGTTTTCCGCGAAGAGTTACACGGAGTGCCTCCGGAAAGACAGGTGGAGTTTCGAATCGATTTGGTACCGGGTTCCGCCCCGATAGCAAAAGCACCATATCGGTTGGCGCCACCCAAGATGCAGGAATTGTCTGCACAACTCCAAGAGCTACTAGACCGAGGGTTCATCCGTCCGAGTAGTTCTCTGTGGGGAGCTCCGATCCTTTTCGTAAAGAAGAAGGACGGGTCGCACAGGATGTGCGTCGATTATAGGGAGCTGAATAAGCTAACGGTGAAGAACCGTTATCCATTTCCTAGAATTGACGATTTGTTTGACTAGCTCCAGGGGGGTCATGGTTCTCTAAGATTGATCTTTGGTCAGGGTATCATCAGATGAGGATTCGGGATGAGGACGTACCAAAGACAGCTTTCAGGACTCGTTATGGGCATTACGAGTTCGTGGTGATGCCATTTGGGCTCACTAATGCTCCGGCCGCATTCATGGACCTCATGAACCGAGTGTGCAGGCTGATGCTGGATCGGTCGGTGATTGTTTTTATTGACGACATCCTGGTCTATTCTAAGACCAGGGAACATCACGAGCAGCATTTAACAGAGGTACTGGAGACCTTGAGGACGGAGAAGCTGTATGCAAAGTTCTCCAAATGTGAATTCTGGTTGCGGGAAGTGCAGTTTCTGGGTCATGTCATCAATCAAGAGGGTATTTCGGTTGACCAAGCAAAGGTGGAGGCGGTGATGCGATGGGAGGTACCGAAGAATTCCTCTGAGATTCGTAGCTTCTTGGTCTTGGCGGGTTATTATCAGAGATTTATCCAGGATTTCTCCAAGACTGATGTGCCATTGACCCATTTGACCAAGAAGAATGTGACTTTTCAATGGGGTGAGGACCAACAAAGGGCTTTCGAGACCCTGAGGCGGATGTTATGTGAGGCTCCAATTCTAGTTCTGCCCAAGGGATTGGATGATTTAGTAGTGTATTGTGATGCATCTATTTTAGGGTTGGGTGCAATACTGATGCAGAGGGGGCACGTGATCGTTTATGCCTCGAGACAGTTGAAGCCTCACGAGGCTAATTACCCCACTCATGATCTGGAATTGGGGGCAGTGGTGTTTGCCCTCAAGATTTGGAGGCATTACTTGTATGGGGTGAAATTCATTGTGTATATAGTTCACAAGAGTTTAAAGTATTTAATGGACCAGCAGAACCTGAATATGCAACAGAGGAGATGGTTGGACGTGCTTAAGGATTATGACTGCGAGATATTATATCATCCAGGGAAGGCCAATGTAGTGGCCGATGCGTTGAGTCGTAAGGCGATGGGGTTGCCAATTAGAGGTATCTGTATGAGGGTGAGGTAAGTCCCCCCTTGGTTGACGTGATTCGAGGGGCTCGGGTCGAGGTGGTGAGGAAAGAGAACTGGAAAATGGAAAGAATTCTGGGGCAGTATCCTTTGTTTGTAAAGGATAGTCACGGCTTGTTGACGCAGTGTAGCCAAGTGTGGGTACCAATGTCAGGGGGAGTGAGGCAGAGACTATTGGAGGAGGCGTATAAGTCCAGATTTTCTATACACCCAGTTGCAACAAAAATGTATAGGAATTTGAGACGGGGCTATTGGTGGCCCTGCATGAAGCAAGAGATCGCCGGGTATGTGGAGCGGTGTTTGACCTACAGGAAGGTCAAGGCCGAGCATCGGCGACCTCATGGCAAGGTTCAGCCATTACCTATTCCCATGTGGAAGTGGGAAGACATCACTATGGATTTCATCACGAAGCTACCACGGACAGCGAGGGGAGTAGATGCCATATGGGTAATCGTGGATAGACTGACGAAGAGTGCCCACTTCATCCCGATATCTGAGAGTATATCTGCAGAAAAGTTGGCAGACGTTTATGTTCAGGAGGTGGTGGCTAGGCACAGAGTGCCGGTATCAGTGGTGTCAGATAGGGATGTTCGGTTTACATCCAGGTTTTGGAAGAAGTTCCATGAGGAATTGGGTACCCAACGGCATTTTAGTATGGCATATCACCCCTAGACCGACGGCCAGAGTGAGAGGACGATCCAGACACTGGAGGACATGCTACGGGCATGCGTGCTAGATTTCGGAGGAAGTTGGGATGCGTATCTTCCACTTCCAGAGTTTCTGTATAATAACAGCTATCATGCCAGTATTGACCGAGCACCATTTGAGATGTAATATGGGCGGAGGTGCAGGACCCCGGTGTGCTGGGACGAGGTTGGGCATCGGGTTTTGGGGAGCATGGAGGTGGTACTCGAGACCACCAGATTGATTCAGCAGTTACGCGACCGGTTGCGGGTCGCGCAGAGCCGTCAGAAGAGTTATGCGGATCGACGACGATCAGACCTCGAATTTCAGGAAGGGGACTTTGTATTTACTAAATGTGTTGCCCTGGAAAGGGATTATTCGGTTCCGCAAGAGGGGCAAATTGGGGCCCCGGTTCATAGGTCCGTTCAGGATCATAGCCCGGGTAGGCAAGGTGACATATCGATTAGAGCTTCCAGAGGAGCTTAGTCAGATTCACAACACCTTCCAAGTATCCCAGCTTCGGAAGTGTGTTGCCGATGAGTCCTCAGTCATATCCTTGGACGACATTCAGTTGGATGGGAGCCTGAATTACGTCGAAAGACCGGTTGCGATTTTGGACAGGAAGATGAAGAAGCTCCGGAATAAAGAAGTGAAGTTGGTTAAGGTGCAATGGCAACACTGAAGGGGTTCCGAATGGACCTGGGAATCGGAAGATGAAATGCGAGGTTTCTGCCCAGAGTTATTTGAACCAGCGGGCTTCGAGGAAGAAGCTTAATCCAAGTGGGGGAGAGTTGTAACACCCTGATCCTTAGGTACTAATAATCGTATTGCTTTGCTCAAGTTTTGAAGGACCTACTCGACGAGTTGGCTTCCTTACTCGTCGAGTAGTAGCGGGTTAGTCCGTAAAGTTTAATGACCTACTCGCCGAGTCCAGGAAGCCACTCGACGAGTAGATACTGGCAGTTGAAACCCTAAATTCAGGTCCATGCACCCTATTTAAAGGGCTCATTAGCCTCCCCCAGCTTTCCTTTTATAGCTCCTCATCTTCCAAAACTCTGATTCGTGTGTGTGTGTGTGTGATCTTTGGTGGGTTTAAGCTTGAAGGAAGGACTTGGTGAAGGGAACACTTGAGGAAGCAAGCTAGAGGAAGCAAAGAATTCGTGGGGATTCAAGATCCATCCTTGTTAAGCATTCCCTGAAGGTATTAGGCCATTCCTTGGTTCATTTCCACCTAAACCCCTCTTTTGCATGAAATCTAAGAAAGGGCTTTTGAGTTTAAGCCAAGATCTGAAGTTGTAACTTCAGATCTGGACCCCCTTTGGACTTTAGATGCATAAAGTTATCAGTTGTGCCTAGCATGAGCCTTCCCCTTAAGTTTATGACTCCATTATAATATTGGATTGTTATTTGAGAGCTTAAAAGCCTTGCATGCACGTAAAGTTTGCAACTTTACGTGAGAAGCATACCTTAGAAGCTTAGATCTGTAATTTGGAAACTTTGCATGGCTCAAATGAGTCTGTATGGCCTCGGATCTATAGGAACTCGGCGAGTTATATGAAGATAGGCATGGACTCGAAGAGTTGGATGAACAACTCGGCGAGTCGGATGAAGATTGTCGTAGACTTGACTAGTCGAAGGAGAAACTCGATGAGTTGATTAAGACTTCCCTCATCTATGGAATGTACGTGGACGTGTCGAGTTGCAAGCGGGGAAACTCGACGTGTGGCTCTAGAATATCAATCGGACTTCGTGAACTCGACGAGTCACCTGGGTGACTTGATGTGTAGAATGTTTTTCCCCAAAACTCGGCGAGTCACTAGTTGCACTCGGCGAGTTACAATCACCATGGACTGGTGACTTGATCTTAATTGAAGTGGACCAGGGCGGACTTTGAGGGTAATGACTGGTTATTATATGTCACTTTTTAGGCAGTAGAGTTGGAGCAGCTTGTGGGGTATAATCAGTCGAAAAGTGTCAGTTCAGCATTCGTGTCAGGTGAGTCTTCTCACCATACCTATGGGTCTAAGGCACCAAGGCCGGCCCATTATGTGATTATGGTAGATGTGATAGACATTCTGTGTTTGCTATGATATGTGATTTCATATTGTGTGAAGACCCCGGGGGAGCCCGTGGCATTGGATGTAAGACGATGTGGGGTAGCCCATGGCAGTCCTAGGTGACGACCATGTGGGGTAGCCCATGGCATTAGATGTAATACCATGCGGGGGAGCCCATGGAAGTCCTAGGTAAATACTATATGGGGTAGCCCATGGCACTATTACAGATTTTATGTATGCATGGCTTATGTGTTATGTGTTATGTGTGTAGCTTTTATGGCTATTAGGATATGTGATGTATTGATTGTGTGTGGTATGCTCTGGGAAACTCACTAAGCATTTCGCTTACAGGTTGTTGATTGTTGCAGGTACTTCGGAGCCTAAGGGCAAAGGCAAGGCATGATGACATGGCGTGTACTCTACCTCTCTTTTGGATGTTGTGGGACTCTCTGATGTTTTTCGAAAAGGACAACAATGATGTAATAAATGTGAATTGGAAACAAATGTTTTGGAAACCTTTGGAATGTGTAATCGGTTTGACTAATTAAAACAAAAAATTTCCTTTGTAAAATTTGGGTTGTTACAAAGGGTATATGGGTATCAAAATGCTTAGAATTGAATTCTATGAGTTTATGATTTGTTTCTTGAAATCCATTAGTAGAAGGTTTTTTTTGGATCCTAACAGAGTTTAGTTTCATACTCATTTAGAAATGAAATAGACTTGAATTCTAATTCTGGCCAAATGCTTCGAATCCAGCTAACCAAACTCCCATTGTTTTTTCACAAACTATAACGACAATTATTGGTATTGTATATCTCTTATTTATACATATTGTTTTAAGAATTAAGAAGGATGAGCATTCATCTTTAGACTTATATGCTTGAAGATGTAAGTTTATTAAATAACTAAAATTGGGTTGACTTTTGAAAGTAGAAGCATGGTTTTGGGAGAAATAGGCAGGAAGACAGCATGGAAAAGGGACGAATGATATGGGATAAGTTTGAGTTTGGCTGGTAGAAGGGAATGAGAAATAGAGGTTAATCGTTAAATTTACATTTAAGCATTTATAAGATATTCCAAAAAAATTGTCTTTATTTTTCTTGAGATGCTAACAAGGGCAATAGTTTGTCATGACCACTTTTAGTTTGATAATGGGACTCTGAAAGTTTGGAGCCATTTATTTTCAGATACAAAATGAAAAGGCTTGGATATATTTATAGGGGAAATGACATCAATGCCCTACAAACATTCTAGAGTTGGTTGATTTAGTCTCTAAAGTTTTTGTTAGGCTTTTATGGGTCTCTAAACTAGGATATGACTTGCTCTTTTAGTCTCTTTCAACCTGTAATAGCCGGTTCACCATGCGACAGTGACCATTTAGACCCAAAAAAAACTCACATTGTGCTCATATAAAGCCTAAAAAAATAAGTTCGAGGATCAAATACTAGTCTTACCTTCATCTCCACTTAATACCACCCTTATTCAACCTTCTCACAACCTCCTCTGTCAACCCGTCACCCTACCTGAACCAACTGCTCATTAACATTTTATTCAGCCATTAAAGTCACCATAACCCACCTTAATCACCATCGAATCAATATCACAATAGCCACCCTTATTCCTCCCCTTTGTCTCGTGAAATCAGCCACTGCCGGAGCACCCATAACCCACAAAAACAACCAGTCAGCCACCATAACCAATCACCTACAATTTGAAGAAAAAAAAAGATTAACTCTCATTTTCTCTATGAACCTTATTAAACCTACACATCCTTCTCAACCTCGCATCCATCAAACCTGCAACTCGGAGGAAGAAAGAGAGGTAGCTTGTGCAATTAACAGAGAAGAAGGAAGGAGGGGGTCAATTCCTTGAAGAGGTTAAATCGAATCAAAGAAAATAGTGGAAAGGGGTTGTGATCGAGAATCTATTAGAAGGAGAAGAGGGTTGTGATCTTTGGTGAGTGTGTGTGTGTGTGATGATCTAGGGTGAAGAGGGAAAGAAGAGTAGGGATCGATTTCTTGGGAGGATAGAATTTAGTGTGAATCGGCTTTAGAAGAAAAGAAAGAGAGCTAATAAAGTCGATTTTTATTACTGGATGCTAGTATACACGAAGACACACAAAAAATTGAATGGGATGCTATCTTTCATTCTTCTCTAAAATCACTTCAATCTTGTGGCATAAACATTTGATTCCCGAACTTATTTTTTTTAGCTTTATAGGGCAGAATGTTAGTTTTTTTGGTCTAAATGGTCATTGTTGCATAGTGAACCATCTATTACAGGTTGACAGGGACTAAAAGAGCAAGTTATATCCTAGTTTAGGGGCCCATAAAACCTAACAAAAAAATCTTTAGGGACTGAATCAACCAACCCTATAAACTTTGTAGGGCATTTGTGTCATTTTCCCATATTTAAATTACCTACTAAAAAACACCCCAAATCCTTTCTCATGTAAAATTTTCTAATGTCGATCCATTAGCACTTTGTTTACTTGAAAATTTTTGAATCCCCTTTTTTGATTATCACCGCATCTTAAGTTCACTTGTTTCTATTACTAAGTTTCACTTCGAACTTTTTCTTATTAACACATTGCACTTTCAAAAATATACTCAAAGCATTGGATCTACAATTTTTCTATCTTAACAAAACATACTTAAAAAAATCAATCGAGTATAAATGTAACTTCATTACTAATAAAGAAAAATGTCAAAATAAGTTTACTTCGCTATTTTAGAGCAAAAATATTAACGTTCCATTCATTTTTTAGAGCTAAATTAATTTTCCTTTTGTTTTTTAAGAGAAAAAATATTAACTTTCCTTTTTGTTTTTAATAGACAAACTAAATTATGCTTTTCTTATACATCTCATGTACTCTAGTATTGTATTTTCATTTCTTTTTCTTATTAATTCATAGCCAATTGTATTGGTGTCCTTTCAAGCTCATATTGTTAAACCATTTTACATGTTAATTTAAATTTATGATTATAAATTTATGGACAACATCAAACCTTCTTTAAAAGACAACTCCTTATAAATATGTAATTAACATTAAGTTTTTTAAAATTTCAATTTGTTTTACTTTATCAAATGTGTAGTATATATATATATATATATATATATATATATATATATATATATATATATATATATATATATATATATATATATATATATATATATACGTACTAAGGTTCAAATAAGAATAATTATGTAATTAGAACATGATAACAAATTTGGGTTTGGTTTTTATTCAAAAACTAGTTTCAAAAACATTGATTTTAGGCAACGGAAGACTTGATAATTTGAATAACATAAAACAAGTTTATACCCACTAATTATCATCTTGCAAATTTTGGAAAGAAAACAAGGTTTGGATACACTTGCAAAGTTTGCACCTACTAAGGACCATCTTGCAAAGAAGAAGATGGATAATACATAACCTTTATAGTTATTTCGATCATCTTGGGAGGCTTGGAAGTTGATGAACTTAAGAGACACCAACCATGAATTAACTTGATATAGAATGGATGTAACAAGTTTATTTTGTATAAAACTCTTAATCTCTTAATCTCTATGTTTATATCAAAATAAGAACACAAAGAGAGCATCAAAAGCAAGTAAACTCTTCATGAGATGAACAAAAATGAGAGAAAACCTCATGCACATATGCACGTTACAGTTCAGTGTGTCCAAGACAGAGTCTACTATACTCTACTTGTCTCCTATACTCCTCAAATAATGCTTTCTTTTCCTTTAGATAATGATAAGACCATGCTCTTCTTTTAAATAAACTAGTCAAAAGACCATCCTATCTTTTGTCTCTTAATTTCAAAAATAAAAAGGCAAAAGAAGACAAAAGCTTTTATATTTCACAAACTAAGTTTATAAAATATAAACTTTAAATTTTTGGTAAATGACAAAATAATTTATCTAGTCCAAAATGTTGTGCATGACTTATTAACTTATACCATGTGAATTATGTAATGTTACTTGCTAATGAAAATGATTATTTCCTAGAAATAAATAATCTCTAATTTAATTATAAGAGTTTATTGAATACTTATTAAAATCAATTTCTAATAAATAATCAATTTCATCAAGGTGTTGTTAGTGTGACCCATTAATATCACATGTTAATTAGAAATATTTCTTTAATATGATTCTTAAGCATACAAGATCCTCCAATCCCCCACTTATGCAAGATTAATATTAGATTGACATAGACAATGGTGAATGTCTAGATGTTGGATTAGGTGTCTAAACCATTAACTAAATTAGTATATACTTGAATTATTAGCAAAGTCCTTTTGGGTTGCTCTCAAATCGTTGAATATGATGACTTTTAGATCTATATATATATATATATATACATATATATATATATATATATATATATATATATATATAGGGTTAGGATTAAATGTGAATTCTAAATATTGTGTGAATATGTGACCAAATTATGATCATTGGATTAAAAAAATTAATGACTATGATTTTAGGGTGCATTGTATTAATATAGGATAACAATTACTATATAATTACAATCAATTAATTCTAAGGTTATTAAAGAGTAATTATGACATTTTATTAAATGAGATAAAAGAGAAGTAAATATATTTTAGGAAACTAAGTCAAATATATTAACAAAATCCATATTATTATTTTTAAAACCAAATCACAGAAAATCACGTATTGAAAAATGTGCAATATTTTTTTACACGATAATCACAAAAAACAAAATAGATTTCATTCTCTAAAAATTACTTAATTTGATAACATATTTCTTTCGATAATAATTAGACGATTTCACTATTAGTTTTAAAAACTATTAACAAAATGTTTTTATACAAAGTTTAGAAAGTATAAAATTAAAGAATTGGACGGTTTGATTCTTTAAAAATCAAGAATTTACTTGAAACTTATTTCATTCTTTAAGAATGCATTGACTAATAAATATTTGTGAACTCCTGTCATAAAACTAGTGAGATATATGAGAAAAAATCATTCTTTAAGAACAATCCATTAATATTTTATAACATTTTTTTAAAGTATATGTAATATTCTTTTTATATAGATTCACCAAAACTATAGACCAACTCAAAATTCTTGAAGAATAGGAAAATGTTATTTTTACAAATAAAAATATGTTACAGTATGTAACATAATCTTGAAGAATATGCAATAAACTAATATATTCTTTATATGAATTCTGAAAGAATGAGCATTTGATTCGGCACTATATCTGAGTTTTAGTCACCAACTTTCTTGATACATATATTAAAGAATTCAATTTAAACTACTTACCAAAATTATAGGAGTGAAGTTAAATGAAATGAGTTATAATAATTATAAGATTATAACTGAAAATGCATTTATTGATTTATATGTTAATCAGTATCATACCTTTTTTAAATGATTGGTCAAAAATTTGTTATACAATCACACAGTATATAGTGTTTATATATGAACCTAACTCTCTCTCTCTCTCTCTCTATATATATATATATATATATATATATATATATATATATATATATATATATAGGTTTAATCTTCAAATCATTAAATTTGGCCATCAAAATGCATTCTGAGTATGTTGAAATTAGTGGTTTTGATGTGAGACTGAGCACGCAGTCAAGGTTTGATAATAAGATTATAAAGAAGAAACATTTTATATGTAATCTTGGTGGCAAACAGAAAAAGAAATCTTGTGACACATTGTGTACAAGTGGTGCTAGGAGGAAAAGAAATTCAAATTCAATAGTTATTGGTTGTCAAGCTAACATTATATTTGAATATGTGTATGGAACTCCAGATCATAAAGTTTTTCAGTTCGATGAACTTCACATCCATCCACTTAAGAAGAGAATTGATTTAAAAAAAGCAAGGCAAATGTCATATTCAGAAAAAGAGTTTATAGTGTGTGCTTCCACATCAAAAATAGGCCCAACTATGGCTTTTAAGTTGAGGGCAAGCCTGAGAGGTAGGTATGAGTTTGTAAAGCCCAAAGTAGTTGACTATAAAAATTTAAGGAGAGATATCAACAGGGTTATAGGTTATAAAGATGCCCAATGATAGTAAACAGAATGAATCACCGTCAAGCTCACTATCCAAATAATTCATTTGAGTTTAATTGTCAAGATGATGTTTTGGACTGTATCTTTTGGGCTGATGAAATGGAGAAGGCATATTATGCTGAATTTGGTGATGTTATCTCGTTTGATGCGACTTTCCGAACAAACAAGTAAGTTATTCTATCTACTTTTATATTGCTTATTCATATATGAATATTTTAACTATTATGTTTAATGTTCAATTTTTATTGTTGAAATTATTCTAATAATATACTGTAACCGTATTCATACATGAATATTTTTATCTTTACTTATAAATACATCAAAAATTGACTTTAATGAACACCTTTTTTGTGTGTTAGGTATCGAATGGTTTTTGTTTCATTAACTGCTATTGACCATCATAAAAAATTAATTACTGTTGGAGCAGGTTTTATAAGCAATGAAAGCATTGAGTTCTACTCTTGGTTGCTTAAAGCGTTACTTAAAACTCATGGGAAAGAACCAACACCTTTTTTATCCGATCAAGATGCTGCAATAAAACAAGATATTGAGAATGGTTTTCCTACTTCAAAGCACCGATTATGTATGTGACATATAATGCATAAGTTGAAAAAAAAAGGTATTATTTTAATATATTTCAAATATGTATGATAGTATTTAGTTATTCATAGATGAATATAGTAATTTTTTCAAATATTAGTATATTCATTTATGAATATTTATTGTTATTTTACTTATTAATATTTATTCATTTATGAACAAATATAGAAGTTTATTTTATTTTTGTTTTAATACAAATATCAGATGAATTATTTACGAACACATACTTTATAAAAAGATTCTCGAAGCTTGTTTGGGACATTAATATGAAACATGATGTATTTGAGGTGAAGTGGGGTTTCCTTATGAAGGAATTCAATCTAGAAGACAAGAGATGCTTTAAAGAGATGTTTACAAAACGTGATTCATGGATACCTGGATATTTTAATGATATTGCAATGTGTGGGTTGATGAAGACTACGTCGAGGTCAGAGAGTATGAATTCATTCTTTAATACCTACTTAGAAAATGGTAATTTACTTTTGAATTTCATGATGAATTACGACACTGCCATTCAAAAGCAAAGGAATACTCAACAAGAGCTTGATAAGGCATCAAAGAAAGCATCATATAAAATGAAAACACCTCGAGAAATAGAACTACAAGCATCAAAGGTTTATACAAGTACATTATTTTTTGAGGTGCAAAAGGAATATATAAAGCAATTTTTTTTTCTGTACATATTTGTATGTTGGTATTGAAGATGGGTGAGAAGTTTACATTGTGCAACACAATAACAATAAAAGCTAATTTAAAATTGAATTTAAGGTAATTTAATATTTTTTTATGAAAAATGTAAGGTTTATATATGAATATGAGAATATTCATATAAATGAATATTCTCATCATTTTAAAATTAGAACATGTTCATATATGAGTATTTATTTATTATTATTCATATATGGATATGTATTATTGTATATGATTAGAATCTAATATTCATATGTGATTGTTCATATGAGTATTCATATATGAATGTAAATGTGTAATTTTTGTTTAAATTGTTTTTTTATTTTTTTATTATGTTTTTGTATCAGGTTGAAATAAAAGCTGAAGAGAAAGAAATAAATTGTAGTTGTGAACATTTCAAGCGTATGGGTGTTTTATGCAGACATGATTTTACAATAATGATGAGATGCGGTGTTAAAGAAATTTATGTAAGGTTCATTCTGAAAAGATGGAGAAAGGATGTGATATCAAGAAATTATCGTTTTAGTTCTCTTCAATCTGATTTAGGGGATCGTGAGAATATGAAGCTAGTCAATGATTCATATTATAATTTTAAATCATGTTTTGATATTCCAGGAGATAAAAAAAAGAAATTGGCTTTGTTTGCGGAGAAACAACAGATGTTGTTGAAGGAACTTGAGAGTGAGAGTGATTATACATCTGTTATACTGAAAAGCAAGAGGGATGGTGAAGTCGTATGCCAGCTTATGGGTGTTTATATTCCTATTCCAAAAGAGATTAATATTCATGTTCCTCAAGTTCAATGCAATAAAGGTTTAGGAATCAAGAAAAGAATTCCAAGTGCAGGTGAAGTAGTATATGAAAATTCTGAAAAAGAACATAGAATGTGTTCAGGATGTGGAAAACGAGTTCCTCATAATTTATGTACATGTCCAGTAAGAATTGCAGCTGCTCAATAAACAAAAGACAGGGTTTTTTTTTATGATTTTTGGTTTTATTTATTATGAATAATACACATTTATATTGATATGGTAAAATGATATGTGAAATACATTTTCTTTTAAATGAATATATCATATTTGTTTTTTATATACTATTAAATAAGTTATATTGATATGGTAAATGTATATATGAAATACACATATTATTTGTAAATTATTCATAAATGAATACATAATATGTGGATTCATTTATCATTAAAGATGTTATTATTTAGATATTAAATGTAAAAGAACATATAATGTTGGTATTCAATTATGAATAAACTTAAATAAATTTGAAAACTAGCAGAAATGTATACAAATATGTGAACTTTGTTATACTAATAAATAAGTTATATTCATATCTGGACTTTGTTATATTCATATATGAACTTTGTTATACTGACATATTACTACTAATTTAATCATAAATAAATATATCATATTCGAATTCAGTTATGAATAAACAGAAATAAACTTTGAAAATATTTGAATATAAAAAAATGACAGAAATAAGCAAACTTGTTTCTACTAATAAATAAGTTATATTTATATATTAAATTTGTTATATTCATATCTGAACTTTGTTATACTGAAATATTACTCTTAACTTAATCATAAATGAATATATCATATTCATATTCATTTATGAATAAACAAAAATAAACTTTGAAAATATTTGAATATAAAAAACTGACAAAAATAAGCAAACTTGTTTCTATTACATAATCATTCAACACAAGATAATAAAACCTGTTCATAAGAATTTTACAAACAATTTTAACGATGTTCAATAACACTTAACAAACCATCTAAAACTTGTTTCACAGAACCATCTTACATGTACTTCAAATTCATTAATCTGCAACACAAACTATTCTATACCATCACACTTCATCACAAGCAATCATAAATATTCTTTTAACCTGTTTTGCATTGTTTGCATAGCCTTGTATGCATGAGGAGTACGCACTTTGAATTCAACTTTTTGATATTTTTCAGCAAGATCCAGCACCTTAGCCTTCAACATGTTAATTTCAGAAGCTAGCATTCGGTGTGCATACCTTTGCCTGAGCTTCTCTAAAGTAGTTTGTTGAATTGCACTTTCTTTATAAAGACCTGGTTTCCAATTTGAGATTGGTTGTCCCATATAGGTCTCTATATGTCTCATTGCAAAGACCCCACAATCAACTTTGTGTCTAACTGTTCTCCATGGCATTTCAAGTCTTTGGGGGTGTGATACTTTCTTTTGAGATAGCATTGGCTCTTGGATGACTTATTTCTTTAAAGTATCTCACAAACAAACTTTTCTGATCATTAAATAAAATAAAATTTAGATATGTAATAAATTGGATCTTTTATGTTGTTGTGAAGTGGGTACATACCAAAAGTTTCAATAGCACTCCGTATTTCCCTTCATAATCCCCCTCAACTACACTGTTGTCTATAATTTCAATTGATGGTTTCTTTAAGTTGAAGACAATCACAAAAATATGAGCACTTCAAACAACTGGAAAGAATACCTATTTTTATGTATATAATGGTAAGTATTTTGTTGATAAAAAATATATTAAAAAACAAGTTTAATTAACATACCATGTCAATATCTTTTATTTTCAAGATTTTTTTGTACCTATCGGTACTGTCATGAAAGTTTTCCTTGATTTTTTCATACTTTCTTTCATCAGACAATGTTGAAGATAGATAAGCAGTTTATAACCAATATAATTTTAAAGGATTAGTAATTTGTTAATAATAAATGAATACATCATGTTGGTATAATAATCATAAGTATGTACTAAATATATTTATTTTTGATTTTTTTATTCAAAGATGAATACATAATCATATGTAAATTTCAGTTGAATATACATAATTATCTTAAAGAATAAATCATATTGGTATAATCATATGTGAATTTCAGTTGTAAAAAATATAATATTCATAAATGAATACATCATATTAAATTAATAAAATTAAATTGTTTGTTTTTCTTTTAAATTAATCAAATAATTTAGATAAATAAACAAAGAAAACTAATGAAGCTTTAATTTAGAAAATTTAAAATTAGAAAGAAGTAGATTAATGAAATTGATATGCATTTATTATTACATCTATTGCATTTATTATATTTAAATATTATCTGGAAATTATTAAAATTAAAAAACCACAAAATGCCATGTGGAAAAAAAAATTGAAAATAACCACACAATGACATGTAGTCAGACCATGATAGTGTGACACATGATAAAATGTTCTTTAATTTTTAGGGAGGATGAATAAAGAAATCAATAGTTTTTTATTTATTTATTTTTTTTTAATGTAAAACATATCCAGATTGAATTATTCATATGTTAATAGAAGAAAATTATAGATAGGATATACAAGTTATTTATAAATTATAACAGGGATATAAAATATATGATATGTATTTTATACCTTTTTGATTTTTCTGCATTGATCGCGTTTCTCTCATTGTTGGTGAATCTTTATTAGAAATGTTTGTCTTCTTACCTTCATTCAATAGTAAGTAGAAGATAAATGAGTTTGATATTCATAAATGAATATTTGAATAATATATATATATATATATATATATATATATATATATATATATATATATATATATTCATAATTTTTATTCACATATGAATATGTATATTATATTCATATGTGAATAGAACATAGATAAGTCATTTTTGTTGTATTCATACTTAAATAATGTATATATGACAGCAAATTATGTTCTATTCATATGTGAATATAACGTATATATAACTTAGTTTTGTTTGTGTTAAGTAAACAAAACATATTAAAACAAAATTATCTTCAATATTTTCATTTTCTGTTGTATTTTTAAGTAAAATCTCATTTAAATGTTGACAATCACTTATAAATAAATTTAATCAGATCTAAATGGTATACTTATTTTATTTACCTTTTTGATTGGTTTTTGTTTTTCGTTTATATGTATGCTTCACTGTTGGTGTTGTTTCTGTAAGGATAAGTAGTTAATATTAGGATATCATAAACGAAATGTGAAGTAATGTTTATATTTTAACAGAAAAGTTGTGAATAAGTATGAAAAATTAAGAGAAGATGTAAAATCATTTATATCTCAACTAATAATGGATCATTCCTACAAAAATTTCAAGTAAATCAAGTAATAATAAAGGAGGATTACGAGAATGAACGATTATCACAAAATTTGAAGTAAACAACCTAGTTTGAAGAATGAACAGTGTAAATACAAAATTTCTAGTTATAAATCAACTAATAATGAATGAAAATTACGAAAATTTCAAGTAATCAAGTGATAAGTTTAGAAAGGATTAGAAGTCGTTAAAAATCGAAGAAAAAAATGCCGATGAATACCTTTCATAGTCAACAGTGAGGAAATTGTTTCGTTTATGTTTTGGTCGGAAGACATTGTTCTTCGTTTTGTTCTTCTCCATGTTGAGAATCCTTTATGTTATTGAATCATTCTCCAAATGGTTTTCGTGTTATGGGGTAACGATGATGTGTTCGAAGAGAGAAATGATGGTTTTCTGTCGAGATTTGATGTGTGATGAAATTACTTAAGTGCCCTGACGGTTTAATGTTTTTGGTTTATTTACAAATTTGCTACTACTCATTAATGTATTTAGATTATTTACAAGTTTGTCACCGAGCATTTTTTAAGTTCATTAAATGATTGGTTGAGAATGGTACCCCAATTCTCAATCTTTTTTTTTTCTCAATTAAACTCTCTCTCTCTCTCTCTCTCTCTATATATATATATATATATATATATATATATATATATATATATATATATAAAATAAAAAATAGAAAAATATTTAATTTTCTTAATTCTCTTGATCTAGAGAGAGTAGTGTTCTTTGGCTGTATGGAAATCACGAATTTTAATGTTTTTTACTTTGTTTTAGGGCTTAGGGAGAGATGAATATAATTTACTATAAATAAGTAAATATGTAAAAGAAAAATAACCCATAGAGGCTACAGCTATTAGAAACTCATAACAAATATTTAATATGTCGATAAAAGGTCATGACTGGTGTCGTTATACAAACTGTACTTGTGCCACACAAACACAACAAAGCAATGTCTGGACCAAGTCTCTACTTGATTTAATTCTTCCACAGGTGTTTTTTTGTTTCTTTATAACAAGAGGGCTATCTAACAAAATGGCAACAAATAACAACTAGTTTTATTTCGTTACTAGATAAAAAAAATATCTAATAATTTTATTGGTAGAAACATCTGTAGGCATAAAAAGTAGTAGACAATTTAATTTCTCTTTATTATTCAAAAGAATAATATTTTTGCAAGCATGTATTATTATATATAATACAATTGTGGTACGTTATCATTTACCGTTTTAGTATTTATAGATGGAGTTTTGTATCTTCCGCCGTAAAATAATAAATATTGTTTGCAAGTTTGTTAATAAAAAGTTTGCTTGTTTCGCCATAGGTTTGCAACTATTGTTTGGAGAGCCATAGGTTTCTCCCTATATGTCCCATGTTGTTCTTGGAAAATCAGGACCACTGTATTGAATTAGCAAGTCTCCAAACTCCTGTTTTCTTTCTTTCTTTCTTTCTTTTTTTTTTTTCTAAATTTTAACTCAGATTTTTAAAAAGTCTACGGTTTTTATTTTTTTTATTTTTAAAAGAAATTTAAACTTAGTTTTTTTGGAAGTATTTTTTACAACTTATTTTTTACGATGTTTTTATATAAATTTAGTGGTCAATTATATTTTACAGCTCTTGTATGTTTTCATGTTTACACGTATCATTTTAAAAGTCTAACTCATGCCGTAAAAGTCCTTTTCATGACTGTGATAGTACACTGTGTATGGATATTTATTTTGGTTATTTTGTAAATTCAATTTCCCATATGACATGTTGGAACATAAATTAACCTACTAGAAATTAAGTTATATTAACATTAAATTCTATTAATATATTTTATATCTATATCTACAACAAAACATGGTAAACATACCTTAGTTGTATATATTATGTAGACAAAATCATCATTGTGTTTGGCAAAACGTTGTGAGGATTTTTTTTTTTTAAATATAGTCCTTAAGTTTGAATTTCTTTGGGCGAACAGTTCTATGACCAAATTTGTTATAAGAAAATGTTAAGTTTTCCTGAAATGATGAAACAATCCTTTTTAATTTTTTTGTAAATGGTTAATAATTAAAGAAATTTCCATAAAACAACAAATTATCCTTTCGATTTAACGAAGAGAGGCACCACAATCACATACACAGTGGTTTACCATTGACCTTGGTTTATCATGGTACACATCCAACATTGGAGTACTTATTCTCTTTAATCTTGACTTGCCACAATTGCCCACGATTATCGATCTCTGCTCAACATTTTTTTGCTTTCCTTTTCCATTAATTATTTGTTTCTCGTTTTCATTAATCATCAATGTCCTTGCACATATATTTTCAAAAAACTCAAACAAAAACAATAATTCAATAAAACATTATAATTCGCAATTATTTCCGTAAAAGACAATCGAATTGCATCAATCTGAATCGTGGACTTGAATCAACCACGTAAATTTAGCACACACCCTTGAAGCTTTGTATGATATTAAGAAATGTGTATGATCCATACATGTGTCACGTGGAAGCGTAGACTTGTACCTATCAAGTTCATAAATACCTCGAGCAATATAGATTTTTGTGGGAAAGCATAATTTAATATGTTATTAAAATGGTTTATTTTGTTTGTCACGGTACAAATTCGTATATTTCATCGTTTTCAAAATCCGTTGGGATCGTTTCAAAGTCGCGAATTAGATTACTTATGGCTTCGTGAACAAATAATCTATGATTTGATATCGTTAGGTTAGATGATATTTTCTTGGATAAGCAACATTAAATAAAAAAGCTAGATAGGGCTAGCGAAAAAGGGAAAATACAAATTAAAGGAGTATTGGATGCATCAACCATATATTCTAACTCTTTAAAGTCTTAGCGTTTCTAGACGAAAACAGTTAAAAGAAAAAACAAAAATGTTATAGAAAAACCGCTTTCGATATTTGTTCTCATGAAAAAAGTTGTAAAATTTCAAACCAAAATCTTCACTTATAATCCATCCGTTTAACATTTAAGCACATTTCTGCTTTCCACAAATACACTCGTAATATAATCACAAGCTTAATGAGTAACTTAAAAATAAAATTATCACATTACAACATAATAATATATAATCATATTAATCAACCAAACTCAATAACATGCAACACATTCACTATGAATCTTTATATATTCGTTTATTCCTTTGAATATTTTCAACTAATAAGTCGTTAGGAGGTTCACATGTTGTACAATGATGCTATAATACTCGCATGTGACTTAATCATCCCATATGCCAGACTCTGTGAATACTTTTAGTATGATAGACTTATAATCTTTATAAGTCTTACTAAATTATCTCACCAAAACAACTTTAATGACAATTTATATCAACATTGATATAATCATATAGTTCTGGATTGTATTTCACAATATACCATCTGAGTTAAGGTTAAATTACTCGCCTTTAATCTTTTAAGAAGAACTTCTTCCAACTCCTTGAGATTTTGTCGCAGTTGTAGCTCTTGCTTCACCAAAACCTATGTAACAACACATCTCTTAAGTGTTAAAACTGATCATATGATTTCTCTTATAAGGTAACACCTATCGTAGATATCCATTATGCTAATGTCTAATTTGGATAAAATATGAAATTTCCTAAGTTTATGGTTGGTCACGACGTGAGGGGGGAAGCCTTTCACCTTTTTGCAAACAATGTGTGTTTTCTCAAGTGAGACTTTTTACAACAATATTACTAGAAGATTTTTGGTCCTTTTAAAGTCCCCTTTAAGAATGGACTTGACATTTTGTGATGGCTCACAAAATATCATTAGTTGGTTGGTTTATGTATATGTGCCTTTAATATGTTTGTGTTGTTTTATATTTATGTTGTTCTTATTGTGTTATGGTTGATAAATTATTTTTTCAGATGCAAAATAATACTTGAAAATAAATAAACATCATAAAAGAGTTTGATTTTAATGAAATTTACCTTTTTACATAAGATGATAAAATAGTTTTAAAAATAAAACAAACTTTATCATTAAAACTAGTGACCGAAAAAATTTCGGGATTAAAATTATATAAGTTTAAACTAGAGATTTATAAACTTATCAATCTCCAAACTTTATTTTATAAAAGAAAGTTTTATTGAAAGCTTTTTTCTAAAGCACTCAAATGTAAAACTTAATACTAGCTAGTAAAACATCAAAGACCCCTTACAAACCTCAAATCTATGAAATCCTATTGAAGAACTATTGTACATCTCTTGTATACACTAATGTGATAAATGTTACCTAACCGCTTAGTATTATCTTTTGATAACTAGGGTGTTTTCACAATTTCTATAACCAAGTTATTGGGTGATTACACATGTTGTCCAAATTGGATGATTTGATCAGAAATATTTTGTGATAAATGATACCTAAGTTAGAGAGTTCCAAGGCATAGATGGGATCACGAATGTCTAATTAAATTTGTTATTAGTGATTCCATAAATCTAGGAATTATATAGTAGAATATAATTGATAATGGATATCTACCAGGTTTAAATTCAAGTGAATGGGATAAAGGATACCTAACCATTTACTTTTTTGCAACTTGGATCCTAGACTTTGATAATTAATGTTTTTGGAAACTAAAAAAATGGTATTAATTATTAAAGATTAAATATTCAAAGTACTATATGAATTTTGTTAAAATTTTGTAGATATAAATAATCCACTATCATAACCGTGAATTGTAATTTTCTTTGACGACTTAATAAAACAATAGCATTCAATAGATGCAACTTCGATGAATAGGTTCATATCTTGAGAGACAATCTCGTGAGATATATGAAATTGTATATACTTAAAGGTTCTAATATTAAACAACTTGCTTTGAGGAGTAGACCTAAACATGATAACTAGTAACGACATCGCAGTGATGCTTAAGATGCTTCTAACATCATACTAGGAATAGTTATTCCTAACTTCTAGGAAGCCTTGTTTGGTTCAAATAATAGAATAATGCAAGGGATAAAAGAGTCACTTTTGTGTGATCTAAGAAGCCCATGTTTTATGGACCGAACACTTTTAAGCCTAAGAAATGCAAGAAGATCCACATAGATGGATCTTGTTTCTTTTGTGGAGAAACTGGATACTAGAAGAGAAACTGCTCCTCTTATCTGAAAAGAATGTCAAGAAGAGACTAGTACTTCATGTATCTACTAGATAAAACTTAAACTTTTCATATAACACTCAAGTACTTGGTACTTAAATGTTATTCTAATATTTGAAACTTGCTTACAGATATTTACAGAAGAGTAAGCAGCTGAGTACAAGCAAGTTGGAACTACACTCTTCGAGTTTAGTTTATTGCTTATGATTAGAACATATATTACTTGTAATATAAAACAATGTTTGTTTTGGAACAATGTATGCTTTAATTTAGATTGTCGAAATATATATGTCTCAATTATTTTATTTAAACGTTTGGTTATTTACTTGATCGTTTTTATACCGATAATATTCATATTCTGAAATGATTGACTTCTATTTATGAGACTAGATCTCTTAATAGAATTATAGAGTAAATATCGATACTTTAATAAATAATCTATATGCAATCACTCTTGACTTAAATCTGTTTTGAATCAAACTTTTCGATGACATTATTATTTTTATTATATACATGACATTTACATATTCCAACTTCAAGAAATGGATCTTTAAAGGCAAATAATGCAGTTTATTTGACATATGTGAATCTTATTTGTATATAAAGGATTCCTAATTATATTTTCACGAAAGTGTAGAGAAAAAATAATTATTAAGGAACTATATACTGTGATGTATGACTTCATTTTATTGAATGTCTAAGAGTTAATGTAAGATAACAAATCAAGTTTATTAACAACTATAGTAGTTATGATTATATTTTACATGATAAAACTTAGTTGTGAAACCTTTTTTGAAGTTTTCAGATGTAAAGTTGAGATAGAATCCAGTAACGCAATTTAAAATTGTAAGTGATAATGAAGGATGAATTAGACCATACCAGACAAAGTTTACTTTCTAATCAGTAGAAATTCTCTTTATTTATGCTCTTGGGATTATACATTAATCACTATTATCCTAAAAGGGCATTTTGATTATACAAACCCACAAATAATAAGTTCCCTTGTTCTTTCGAATGCTGAGTTAGCAGAAAGCAAACTTCTAGTGACAAAGCAAGTGGGAGGCACATGGAACTTAAAGAAGCTCAAGAACCATAGCTTGATGTAACAATTTTTGGCACTAGTTTCAATAAGGATATGTTGAACTTCAATGATAGCTATTCACAGACACAAACTATTTAAAGTAACGGTAAAAATCATCATTGACTAGAGAAATGTGGAATCTCTCATTGATGAGTTTTTCTTGATGGTTTCTAGCAAATCCATCAACTACCAAGATGCTATATCCAATCTTGAATTTGATAAATGACTTAGAGTCATGAACATTGAAATGTAATTCATGTATAATAATCAAGTATGGGCTAGATTAATCTACCTCTGTATAACAATTCTTTATCGAGTAAGAGATTCTTCTAGAAAGAATACATGCATGGATATCTATACACATTATGAAATACTGGTTACAAAATGATATTCTCATACTCATGTCATTAATATGGTCATTTTAATACTCATGACATTGACCATGATCAAAACTTTTGACAGGTAGCTATGATTAGATAAAAAATAATATTATTTACTATAACTTCATATTCCTAATATAAGATATAGCAAATATTTCATGAAATACCTCTTGTATCAATAGACATCTACTATAAGATATCTATATAGCTTAGTCTGGAGATTTTCTTAATTCATGTTATCCTAACAAAAATGTTTAATTCTTAGGATCCACTTGTAGATATAAAGCAAACATCTTAAGATTGAAATATAAATTTTAATAAGAAGATACAATGTATACTTTTATATCGAAATGAAAAGAAAATGTGTGTTTACTAAGAACTATTGGGAGGATAGTGATATTCCTAATCTTTTATGAATGAGACATACTTAATCATTTGAAATAACACACTGACTATGCAAGGTCATTTTACCTTGACTCTGAAAGTATTTCTAAAATGAAAGAATTAGGAATGACAAGATACATTATTGGAATATATAATCTATAGAGATAGATAAAGATGAATGTTAAAAGTTTTAAATTCTTTTTCATAAATTAACAATATCTTGAAAGAGGTCAAGATACAAGGGTCCTTTGGAGGATTATTGGCATTGTCACATGACACCATTTTGAGTCTGTCTCAAAAAGGACCTAACATATAGGTTTGATCTAGATAAAATGATTTATATTCTATCTTCTTGGCAAATGAATCCATTATTTATGTAATTTCATGAGATAATCAATTTGGAAGAAGATCATTATGTAAAGATATACATAATATGCTAACTTCAAAACACACACACACACACACATATATATATATGAAAAAAAATTGGATTATGACTTCATTATGGAATGAAGAGAAAGTTTTGTAGGAATGAAGTCTAACCAAAATAAAATTGCATAATCTATTAAACAAGCATTGACTACTACTTTAGAAGTTAAAATAAAAAGTAGAAATATTTGTGGATTTGCGAGTATACTTAATCATGTAGAGAGAATCTATGTAACGAAAGAACATCAATCGGATTCTCCAAGATATTTAACTACACTTAGAGTAATGTCAAATATAGAGATGATAGTATTCATAGAATTCACACAAATTAAATTTAGTCATACCCGCTAACATAGTCCTTCCTTTGAACTGAGTATGAGTGCTCACACTTTAAGTGTAAGTCTTTATTATTCTAGAAATGAGATTCTTATTTTAATTTAGTATTTCGATATTGGAACATAAAAACCAAAACTATTACATAATGTTTTTATATATTGGGATATGATCATCACATCAATACTTGTTGTGTTCTATATTAACATGTTTAATCCATGAATAATCTTATTATTCTACAAGTTCATAGCCGGTCATAATTATGGGAGCAGTTATGAAGTAAAATTAATGTGAATTAGCTTGGTTGACTCTCACTAGATGAAAGTAGGCAAGTGGTTATAACCAAGTTTCATAGATACTTGTCGGAGAACTAGTATTCAATAGACCTGCATCAGGATCAACTCATAGATCATAGTTATAAGTGATACTTGATTAAAACGTGCTATCTTTGTATCCTTAACACCTGGGATACGTAGTAGGACTTAAGTGTAGGGAGTGCTGTGATTTAATATGGTCAAATGCTGATCCTTAACCAGGCAATTATAAAATCAATTTTCAGATATGTTGTGAACTATGCAAGAGGATTATACAATTAAGATGGGATTTGATCCTATTTTGTGTTGAGAGTTATAGATCTAATGCCCGTTACCTAAACTTGATTTCTAATTGACATTGATTGCTATTCAAGTCTCATGTTCAACAAGATGTATGTGACAAAGGGATAACTGATAAGCTTACCTTCATACATCAACTGTAGCTTCGAGCTTTTGGGAATTAGATGTTGGTGAATGATATTCTTCATTATGTGTTATTGAGGGTAGTGAAATGTTAGTAGATGCTCATCACTGTATGTTAATCTTCGATGAGTCTTATACAAGTGGGACATTGAAATATCTTATATGCCCAAGAATCATTATTAAATGATATTACTAATACATATGATCCTATAGGTCACACCTTATAGCAAGTTACCATCAATTGATTATATTTTGTGTAGTTTCATTATTATTAATTAAATCAATACTTGCATTTAATTGAAAAATTATTATTTTAACCAAAATAATATTTTACTAATTGGGAATTTATTATTTATGGAAATAATATTTGTTGGAGAAACAAAAACCTATGAGATATATCATATAATATGATTATTTATAAGTTATATGTATCTCATTAAACTATTTAGAGTTTATTTGTATATAAATGTGATTTATATAATGGAGACAATTATATATATATATATATATATATATATATATATATATATTAGAAATGAGTTATATAAATGATAGCCGTATATATATATATATATATATATATATATATATATATATATATATATATATATATATATATATATATATATATATATATATATATATATTGTAAAGACACATCTTATGATCTGATGAGTCAAACACTTTATACGTTGACTACCAGTTCCAGCACCAACATCAACATCAACGTCAGCACATCGACACCAACGTTAACACCTCAAGACCTTATCAGCGTAAGTGTGTAGATAGTGATCATATGTAATCTTTTTATATTAGGTTATATATATATATATATATATATATATATATATATATATATATATATATATATATATATATATATATATATATATATATATATATATATATATATAATAGATAGCAAATCTAATATCTTGGTGATAAGGATCTGTTTAAATGTAGATTAGACATCTTTGTGATAAACTCGTGTTATTTACTTTTCATGTTCTTTGTTTAGATTAGTTGGTTTGTTCTAGTTTATTATACTTGAAGTGTATCCGATCGATACAACCCTTCAATTGGTATCAAAGAAGGTTTTTGATACACTCATGTAATTACGTCAACCTCTTACAATCCTAAATCATAGGCTCATTACAAGATTCCTCCTTTTGATAAACTCAACTTTACTGATTGGAAATCAAAGGCCATTGACGTTCTCGGGATCATGGACCGTGACATGCTTGACATCATCAACAAGGGTCCCATCGCTATTTTGCATCAATTATCCAATGATAGTGCATCCAAAGAAGAAATATCTTCTAGGGTACAACAAGGAAGAAAAAAGGGTGTTAAATCTTGATGTAAAGGTGAGAGTTGCTATTAAAAACTCACTCCCATTTTCTGTCTCTCATTTGGTTCAAAATTTTTCAACTGCAAAAGAGATGATGAATACACTATCATCTGCGTTTAATGTAGAAAGTGTCTTATATGATGAAGATCCAAAAGGTAAGTGTCTCATGGCTCAGATCATTGAATCTCATGTTGATGTATCGGATGACAATGTTGGCACTCTTAACATTGATTTTTCTGAAGCTGCTACAGACCCTAAGTTTGACTAGGACTCAATATTAGTGTATCAGGTAAAAAATATTGTTAACTATTCTTCCATCAAAAACATTGAAAAAGCTGACATGATTGATCACTTTTGTTTCAATTTATCTGTTTCAAACAAATAAAGAGCTTCTCTCTAAATTGAGTTAAAAAACTCAAAGAAAAACTCTACTCTTTCGGAAAATCTCATTCTCTTTTAGAAAAGGAAAACACTTGTATCTCACTGATCAACAATTTTCTCCAATCTGAAAAAGAAAAAGTTGTTTATCATGCTAGTTGCACTCAACTTATTTTAAAAAACCGGGCCTCTTCTGACTATAATGTCACCAAAATTATTAATGATCAGATTCCTGATCAGTGTGTGAAAATTTTTGGAGGCGATATAAAAGGTGTTGTTTCCTTAATAAAAAAGGTAGATACTAAACAAAATTTTTATAATGTTGAGTGTCTAGAGAAAGACTTTAAAAGTAGATTTGTAAGTACTTGTTTTATAAATCAAATTTGAATTGATACTCATTATGTTAATGACTCTAATGGTAACACCAAATGTGTATCTCATTTATCTGCTTTTGATCCTTCCCGACAACCTCCTCATCGTGAGTATGCTCTCCCCTTCACTAATACTTTGCTAAAATTTCCTATATATAATGGTGAAGTTCATTCGCTAAAAGAAATTTTGAAAATTTTTCCTCAGTGCTCCGTTATTAACTCTAAACTTGGAGATCAATCAAGGTCTTCTAGTACAGATGACTCTTGAATATCTCCTGAGCCTCTTGATGAAGTGTCATTTAAGAATACCATCGACAACATTCCTTGGTCCTAAACTAAAGCAAGAATTTTGATATCAATTGATCAAGATTCTTCGGATTCAGCAGTAAAAAGGAAATCAAATTCCAATGTTAAAAGAAAGAATCCTGAAACCAAAGTTTGTTATCGATGTGGTGATGCTTGTTATAATATTTTTTCCTAAGTAACCCATTGCAATATGGGTCGGTGTATATTAATTGTATATTTTAGTTTAATGGTAAAGAACATATTTGGTATTTAGATAGCGATTAATCAAGACATATGACCATATTTAAGTCTCTTCTGGAAGATTTCATAAAGAAGGATGGTCCTACTGTTAAATATGGAGATAATGCCAAAGGAGCTACAAAGGGAGATGGTACTATCAAGGACAATTATATTATATTAAATCATATCTCCTACGTGAAAGGTCTTCAGCACAATCTTATTTCAATCTGGTTATGAAGTTTCCTTTAACAAGAAAGAAGGAATAGTTGTCGATGAAAAGAATGTCAATGTTCTAACTACAAATCGACAAAATGACATTTATGTGCTATATTCTGTCGTGCTCAGTATCATCTAAATTAGCTTTGGCACAAAAGGTTATCTCACTTGAACTTCAAGAACATATCAAGATTTCTATTAATAAGCTTGTGAGAGGAATTCCTAAGATGCAATTTGTCAAAGATAAACTATGCTCAACATGTGAAAAAGGAAAGAAAACCATGTCCTCATTCAAGCCAAAGTCTTGTTCTTCCATTATCAAACCTCTTCATCTTCTCCACATGGACCTTTTGGACCGATCCTAATCAATTTAAGGGCTAGGAAGAAGTATACTCTCGTTATTGTGGATGAATTTTTGAAATTTACCTAGGCTGTTTTTTATGAAAGAAGAGTCATGCTACTGATGAAATCATTTCACTCACTAATAACTACGAATATATTTATCATTATAAAGTCAGACAATTATGTAGTGATCATGGAACTGAATTTAGAAATTCCTCCTTGGAAGACTTTTGTTTAATCTCAGGAATTTCTCAGAACTTCTCTACTGTTATAACTTCCCAACAAAATGGCATTGCTAAAAGAAGAAATAGAACTCTCATTGAATCTGCAAGAACTATGGTTGTTGAAGCTGGTCTTTATTTGTCATTTTGGGATGAAGCTGTCAAAACATTGTGCTATACTTAAAACCATTTCATAATTGTTAAGAGTGATGGGAAAGCTACCTATGAGATACTTAAGTGGATTAAACATTCTCTTACATTCATGTGTTTAGGTGTGTTTGTTACATTGTGAATCAAATATACCAGCGATCGAAGTTTAAAGCTAAAGCTGATAAAGGAGTGTTTCTAGGTTACTATAGTGTATCCAAGGCTTTTAGGGTATTCAATATCCTATGGCAAAGTGTTTAGGAAACTGCACATGTCACTTTCGATAAAGCCTTATTCATTCATGATCGGATTGACCATCCTTTATCTATTCTGAATGAATTACTTTTAGCCCTTAAGACCCTATTCCTGATTTCTTGCCAATTAACACTAAGCCTGTTGTTCCCAATGTTGATCAAATGTCAATTCCTCATCTAACTCTAAAGATCAGGCTATAATCTCCGTAGAAGCTAATGATGGATTTTGAGCATTCTAACACTCCTATGGTGTACATGTAACCCTAGAAACCTTGGATCTATGTTTTCTCTAAAATACATGCAAATAATAATTTTCCAAGTTTCTCATCCTAACTAGCATGTCATGGGGTACTTGTAACATAAAAGACTAGTAGAATGACATACCTTTGTGTGTCGATGATTCCTTAAGACATTGTGAGCCTAGCACCCTAAGTGTGATGCCTCAAATGTTTCACACAACACCAAAAACCCTTGGAATAACTTGAGAGAAGAATACTTCACCACAAAATTGGCTAGCCCTCCAAGTTCTTGTCTTAGTCCCGATTTTGCTAGCCTATGGGGTCTTTATATAGTGTGCCACATGTAGGGTTACATCATGTAAACCCTAATGTGCATGGCTTTTCATTTTCCCATGATCCATGGGTTTTAACCTCCATGGAGCATCCATGGAGCACCTAATGGGTCGTAGCCCAATCTAGTGAATCATGGATCATAAGCCCACAATATAAGAATGAAAGATTTACACAATCAATCCCCACATATTTTATTAGTCTCTTTTTGATCACAAAATTAATTCTAAATTAATTCTTGATCAATACTAATTAAATAATCATATTAATATATTAGAACTTATAATATATTAACAAACCATAAGTATTCTTTTCTCATTTTTCTATCTAATTGTTCCGATGCCATGCAACCCAAATGGACCATGCTAAACCGGGTCAAGTACATACCTAATATAGTTATGGGCTTAGACACTTTATCCAACGGTCTCCCACTTGGATAAGTCTAATAATTATAGTTACTAGTATGACTTCAGGAACTGATCAGCAATCGTAGCTCTTCAAAGTCTCGCGGAATTTAAGATGACTAGCCATTTAAGATAAGGGGTCATATAATCCTCTGTTCTAGATATCATCTAGACAAAAACATGGAGCATAATCGTACTTATTGTCCAGCAGTTTGTTTCCCGATTTCTGATTTGTTTGACATAGAACTAAACTGAACACATCAATTTGGTTCTGACCGGGCCCGGTACATTGGTCAAAATAAAATCATCTAAGGGCCTAGTTATTGCTTCTAATCCTCCAAGGACTAAAAGGAAAATATAAAATTCTACTCATATGCTTGTTCTACTACTTGTTGAATTATACACAAAAGCACGTTTTATAACATCAAGTTACTAATGCGTTTTCATGCAATCAATGCATAACCAACTCATAGGCAACAACTCATATCTTTAGGTTTGAAGACTTATATGATATTACCATCTCACGATCACTTGAGATAAATTACATGAAGTGATACAAGTGAGCGTGGGTTGTTTCCAATACTCAGAACTTATGAGCACTCATAAATGTTGTAGCAACTTTTACTATGTCCAACTGTCACACCCCAAAACCGGTAACGGCGGAATACGTTCTGGGGGTGTAGGACGTCATGTATAGTATCATAACAATTGCATAATAGTAAAAACAAGCGACAACAACCATTGCATATATATAGTAAATTTAATTACAAGCGTGTTCTGTGAAGTTTCATAGACACCAAAAGTATAACAAAATAAAAGATGGGTCTTGTATGTGCTCCATCTTCTCCAAAAGCTGCACCTGTACCTGTCTACCTTTGACTTGAGGATACAAGTTATTTTGAAAACGAGTATCAGCATAAAGCTGGTGAGTTCATAAGAATTTAGTGTCTTTGTTGTATAAAAGTGTTTTCAAACTTATAGTATAAAAACTGAAATTTATGTTTATAAGTAGTAGAAATCCCTAGAAAATCCTATATTTTCCAGAAAAGTACTTTGTAAGTTAAATCCTTTGAGTTGTGTGTAAGCATTATCATTGAAAACCTTCAGTTGTAAAAGTACAGTAATAAATCTCATGTGAGTAACATTGGTGAAGAAAAGTTATGCCTGTTAACAGTAGTAGTGGTGCAAACTTCCATTAGTAATAGATATTTACTTACTTCGGGATGTTAGCTTAGAATTAAGTCTTAGTGTATTATGTTGGATAAAGGTGTAACCCCTCAGGTGACCAGACTGAAGTGATAATAGAGAACCCGATGACCTTCCCGGTCATACGTAGTGTAGTGATGTAGTGCCATCCCTAAGCCTAGTCGGCTTGGACTGTAGCTAGTAGTCGGGATGTAATAGTGTCTGTCCCGTATAGATCTATACATGTAGTGTTGCCTTCCAACCAGAAAGACCTGGTCACATGGTGTAAGCGCAGTAGAGTGTCTTATAGAGGGATAGTGTGTTATACTCTGGATTCGTGTATTCTTCGGTATTATAGTATAATAGTCTTTTGTATAGTTCTTTGAGTGTTCTCTTATACGAGTATTAACTTGTAGTAATAGCCGTTATAGTGAGTATAGCAGTAGTAAAGGTAACGAGTAGTAGTCTTAGCTATACCTATTATAGCTAACTAGAGTGTATGATTTCCTGCCTTTGAATAACAAAGGTATTGAGTGAGATGAAGACTTTCATATCTAAAACAAATATATATGATATATAACTAAGAAATCAACGACAGTCGGACGGATAATCGATACCCTAAGACCACATCAAACAAGAACAGGAAATAAGGCGAGCTATCGGTCCTAAGTCCTTCAAGCCTTACTTATATAAATATATTAGTGTAGATATATTTTAAAAAGGTAAGTAAATTTAAACAAAGTTCTAAAAGCAATTTAATAACAATTTAATCTTAAAAATGCATTTGATAAATCAACTAAAATAGTTTTATTGGAAAACAGCTAAAAGTGTAGGAAAAATCCCTTTTTAATGATAATTTGTGAATTACATATGATTTAATAATAAAAACTTGTAGAATTTATACTTGTATCCCCCCTAAAACATGTAAAAACATTTAAAAGGTTCATTAAGGGGTATGAACTCACCTGAAATGAGTAGATCGGGTGGAAGTGTCGGATGAGCGTTTGGTGTCAAGTAAAGACTTGTACACCCTTTATGACCCTAGTAACATATGAAGACATATGTTTACAAGTAATTAGTGATTTAAACTCTAATTAAACACATATAGGCATCCTAATGTGATTAAAGGTCTTATGGTTGAGTGCTAGAAGGCTAATGGGTTGCAAGGAAAGAGTATAAGACCTCACCATGGAGTTTACTCTCCTAAGACTCACCTTAAGTGAGTTTACGATTAGGGGACCTCATCCCCCATGAGTTTACGGACGTAAACTCATGGGAGGAGTGTAAGTGAGTGGTTCCAAGCTTTTGGTGGTTCTAGAAGTGGTTCTAAGGTATTATACAAGGTTATAGGGGTGTTTAAGGTCAAAGGAGGGTACTCTCTTGGAGTTTACGATCCAAGGACCACTCCTTGGGATTTTACGGCCGTAAACCCCATGGTTTACGGTAGTAAACTCTTGTACACCTCCAATCTTTGATTCCAAGGCTCTTGGCTCAATCCTAACATGTTCTAGTGAGGATATAAGGCTCTTTAGGGGACTTAAACTCTTATTTGTCATGTTTTAGGGGAGTTTACGGTCTAAGCATGTGCTTGGACCGTAAACTCTAGTTTACCCCTCAAATGTTGATGTTTAGGTGTTCCAAGTCCGAAATAGCAAGTCCCTAAGGCATATCTTAAGCCTAAATGTGATTTGGAAGTGTTTTGGGCTTGGTTTGCAAGACTAGAGGGTGTTTACGGTCTAAGCATGTGCTTGGACCGTAAACCCTCTTTCAAACCCCAAAAATTGATGATTCAAGGTCCAAACACTTCTAGGTTAAGTCCAAGGCTAGTTTCTAGGCTTAAGGGGAAGAAATTTGGCACTTTTGGCAACATTTTAGGTGTTTACGGCCTAAGAAGGTTCTTAGGCCGTAAACTCCTCCTTTATAGCCTTCTTACATGATTTTCAAGCTAAAACACAAATCAAAGGTGCCTAGAACAAGTTAGGGTAAGAGAAATTACGTGTTGGAGGCGAAAACTTGCGGTTTTTGGATGAAATCGGGCTTGAGGAGAGAGAGAGTAGAGAGAGAAAGTGGGTCTAGAGTGGTAAAAGGTTCCTATGGAGTACCCACCCTCCTTTATATAAGGCTTGGGTGTTGTACCCAGTATACGACTACCCGATACTTATGTTTAACGAGGTTTAAACTTTTTACCCAGTTAAATAGTCGTAATAAAAAAAACTTTTTCCAATTAAATGGAAATGATATTTTTACGTGTTTTTATTTATTTTATCACGACAATAATAGCATGAAATATAAATAAATAAAACATTTATTTATTTGCCGACTCCAAATTTAACGAAACTTTTAATAAATAGAATATTCTATTTAACGGAAACGGGTTAAGATGACGGAAATAATTTTGGGTTGTCACACCAACACCTTTGACATCTACAAGCCAACTTCATGACAATATTGATTCATACCTACTTCCAACATATGACTGACTGTGGATATTTTAAATAACCTAGACATTCGGAAAGAATAACCTAGATATTCTGGAAGTCAAAACATGCAAAGTGAAACACAATAATAATCGAATCCAATATGGTCTCAGAACTTATGAATATAAATAGAAAACCTTTTATTTATCACCATATTGATTACACATTATTCATTGTATAATGTTTCAAATAATCAACTTAATACTTGAATTAAAACAATAGTTGTACAATGCTCCAAGCATGTACACTATGTTTTTCTAAACGATGGTTATGCCATACTTTAAGTATGCACACTATGTTTGTCTATGATCCTTAATTTGTGAAATAGATCAATTGAACATGATTCCAATGATTCTCATTTCACAATCCCAAATCTTTTTTGCAAGTGTAAGAATTCCAAACTCTTTTCACTGCTTAAATGTGTTAGATTCTACACTATTATGCAATATTGTTTGTAATGTCTAGGTAACAAGAGTCACAAGGACTTGCCCAACAATATTACAATACATTCCACTGGAAACTGTTACAAGACAATTCCAAGGCGATGAAGTCTCAAGATCAAAGTACATTCCTCTGAACATCCTTTTTGTATAAAAGCTTCTTACTTTCTCATATATTCTTAAAATGCAACTCCCAATATGGAGAACATTTCCATATTCCCATTTTGACTATCACTTCTGAACAAGAGCTCCCTCTTTTCAAAATATGCCAATATGGTTCCTCTCCAAAACATAATGTCATACTTCCAACTGTCCATGAGAAACCAATCTTAGGTAAACCTGAGATTGTCCTCGACAATTGCTTAATCATTTCAGTCATATCCGGTTCTATTCCTTTTTCCTTCTTAATTCCCTAGGCATTTGGAATATTTAGAATGGATAAATATTATAGCACATACAATCGATCCTATATCCGTAGCATACGGGACACGATTCATGATGTCTCACATAAAGACATGATCCTAGACCAGTCTTTTGCTACAATATTTTTTATTTTTCATGTTTTCATAATTCAACTATGAAGAGGGATGCCGTAATCATAATCGAATTTTATGAACGCAATATATATGGAATTTCCTTATGTTGAACCATTCCACCATAAAATTCATATATATATATATATATATATATATATATATATATATATATATATATATATATATATATATATATCCTTGACTAAAGATGATTAAAATCTCAATCTAAGCTTTTAGAATTGAAATGAAGTATAATCTCCTCTCCCTTAATTATAGCAAAACAACTTTTCCCAATTGAAACTTTTGTTTTCTATAATTAACAGTGCTAACTTACAACATTTATCATAATTGATTATGCTCCTACTAGCATAACAATTATGCTCCCACTAGCTTTGACATGTACTTAGAAATCAGCTGGACTTCTAGAAATCAATACTTTATTGACTTTCATTACCAAAGTTTAGATTTCTGATACGAGATGCTTCGATAAAACTTTATCTAGGCTTCTCATACTCATTACCAAAGTTTAGATTTCCAATTTGGTTTCACGGTTTGGGCTTTATATATATAAAGCGCTTGGTGAATACATGGTTGTTATGCATGTAAATTTATATGTATAACTATATAAAAAATACTTAGTTTTAATCAAATTATTTAAACATTTAATCCAACATGCTGGTTAACCACACACGCTCCACTAATCACTTTGAGAATGCAAATTACATAATTGTTATCTACTTAAAGTCTACTTAGTGAAAGCGTTTCCTCACCATCATTTTCATGAATCGAAGAGAAACCTTATGACACTTAAATTTTATGGTGTATGTGTTCCTATCCATGCGAATTTGTCAAGACCATAATCACAAGACAAGATTAGTGACAAAGTCAAACTCATATGGATTGAACTTGTTCAATCTTAATTCCTTGACACCTGGTAGCACAAGGGCCCACCATTGTTTCCAAGTTGTTATGCAAACAATTGAGAACTCACAGAACTCACATGCATAGTCAACTTAATTGGAATAGGCACAAAAACAAGAATTATGTCAACACGATAGGTTACAAACCTCAAGTCGTGTGCTAGTGATAAACTACAGGATTTATTCTTGATTAGTTCTTGCAACTCTTTTAAGATCTTTAAGACTCCCACTGACCACATGACATATAAGTTTCCCTTGTCGAGGACCATTCCTTGACAAACAAATATTCGAGAGTTAGTGCGGATTCTTATCAAGATAAACACTTCACACAATTGGTCCTAGATGGTCTTTGTCTTATGCAAGACATCACAACCTACCAATTTCAAATGTTCAAGAGTAGAAAACATTTTACTCTACATTTGATGAGTGTTCCAAACCTTCCTTTATGTCACTCAAGGTTACAATATTGGAGTATGACTCTAAGAATTGTTTTGGAACGAAGTATGACTCATCTCTTGATTTAACCACTCCAACAATTCATAACTCCTCTTCTTAGCCAAAAGAATGCACTAAGATGTCCTTAGAGGATCAAATTGTGACGTGGTTCCATAATCATTAAGATGATCATAAAACATGATACTAAAGTACTCTCCTATCTTTTCAGAATTGAGAAACTTTTATCTTTCTGCCTAATTTGATTCTTCCTATTCGTCCTGCCATACATTGAAACTTTTCTAATGTTTCAGAATTGTACTTAAACTTGTAAGTACAACCATATTTACTAAACTTTAATAAATCATGACGAATAGTCTTATCGATATTTGTGGTGGACCTTAACCAACGCACACCAGTGTACCCGATCCCCTAGTCCTTCACTTGACTCACATATACATGTGATCAAGGAATTAGTCTTAACTTTCCAAAGATGAAAATTCTCATTCATCATACAATATAGCCTGCATGATTCTAAGTTTTTTTCCAATTGAAACTTGGGTGATGAGAATCTTTCATTATTTGGTAAATTTAGACACTATCACAAATGAAATAATCAAATTCATATTTCCAATATTGCTAGAAACATACAAACATCAATTTTTCATAAATGCCATTGTAAGGAGATATAATATAGAATAAACCAAAAACTTTTATTTCTTTATAAAATACGGAAAAAACTTTTCTTTACAATGCAATTACTAGTGAAAAACTATGCTATTCCGTATTTCCTAGCAATCTATCATTACTCCTAGGTAGTAGCTCAAAAATCTGATCTTCGAACCATACGATTGAAATCCATCTTCGCGATCAGATTCAACATACTCTTCCTTTAAGTTTTATTCCCTTTACTTGATCCTGCCAAACATCAAAATGCAACCTAGTCACATCTTGTATTAAGAATCAACAATTAGGAATTTAACAGAGTTAAATACTGGACTTACCTGAAGCAGAGTCAAACTTTTTGATTCTTTAGGTAAATAGGGCAGCTTCGCAACAAATGCCCCTTTCCTTTGGCAATAGAAACATACAGACTCTTTGGGAATGGTACACAGGACTATCTTAGACTTAGACTTTCTCTTTACCATTTAGTCAATCGGGTTGACAATGGCCAATCCCTTTCCATTGGGAGAAGAAAGCTTTTATGGATTTCCAATGTTACCATTGTCAATGTCCATGGAAGTTTGGGAAGTAGATCTTCCTATCAAATTCGCTTTACCAGTGCCCTAAATCATTGTTGATTCAGCAGCAACAAGAAAATAAGTAAGATCATTAAGAGTCATGTCATAATCTGTTACATAGTAGTCCTTAAAGAACATACTGTGTGACTTAGAAAGTAATTGAAGAACCTAGTCAACAACTAACTTCCTCAAGACTTTGACACCCAAATCTCCCGGCTTGTCAATATGTGACTTCATCTCCAAGATGTGAACACACATAGACTTTGCTTGCCAATTGGTCTTGAGTGACCTTGAAATTTTCAAGAACTTGTGGGTTAGGGAGAATAATTAGAGGAGGTAGACGAAGTGAAGTATGATTTCCATGATCCAATCGCGGGACATCATCTTCATTAGGAAAAATTGTTCCAATCGATTTGGGAAGATCATAGTTGTCTGATCCAAACATCTACATTGGGAGAGATTCAAGTTAGTTGATTTAAGCCCTTAATATAACACCCAATATGAAATATTAAGGCTAGGACCGAACACAATACTTAATAACTTGGAAGAGGGATGCCGTAATCCAAGCTATAAAATATTTGAAGGTAGGAGAATGACGATTCACCAATTTCACCATGAAAAACAAAATAAAAATTAGGTTTTAATTGGATTGAAAATCCTAGATCTTTTGAGATTCATTGAACTTTTCAATGGTATGTGTAAATCTCGGTTGTGCCCTCTCAAGTTTGTGACTAGGATGCCGATGATCACAAACAAGGTGTGAATAACCATGCAAATTAACTTGGTACCCTTAATCTTTATCACCTAATCGATGTGTCGGTTATCCACACGCTCTCCACCGATCTATGATAGTAAGTCACCCTTTGCTACTCTTACTAGTCCAATGTTAGTGTGCTGGTACCCACACATGCTCCACCAACGACTTGGTAAAGTACAAAGTGTAATTTCATGGGTTAGCACCAAATTCACATTTTCCTAAAGTAACTAAGATTGGGAATTTATAAAAGGTTTAGTTACTTTATATCTATCATTATAGTTATAATGAGAATTATTTTCCTTGTCCTAACCGTTCGGCTAACGACCCTCCATCAGTCAAGGAAGCGGTGGGTGAGAGTGGACACCCATTAAGCTGCCATTTTATAGGCAAGAACCTTATACCCCCTTATAGACCGACTTCGTGAATGAGGCTTAGTAACTGTAAAACTGACTTGCTCTTATACATACATACATACATACACACACACACACACACACATATATATATATATATATATATATATATATATTATTAACTTTAATATTATAAAGTATAAGGGTTGAACTTTCACTTTAAAACTCTAGGGTATGGAATTAAAGTTTTCTAAAGTGACTTTACAAATTCCAAAACTTGAGGGAAAGTTTTGAACAATTCAAAAAACTTTTGGATTTTCATAACTTATGAGTTTAATTAAGGTTTTAAAATCTTTTAATGAAGAGACTTTTGGACCTCCAAGACTTGAGGACACATTATGGAGTCCACAGAACTATTTATGAGAGAAACTCTTCAATTGTGTAACCTATGACTCTTTTAAATAAAAAACTTTTGGAATTCCATAACTTGAGGACAAGTTATGGATTCCATTCAATGTCATCATGATCAAGAATTACACTAACAAACAATTTGCACATAATTCCTATGATCTACCAAAACTCATAAACATGAATATTCATAATCAACAATTTTCAAGAATCATATAAACATATATAAAACTTGAAACTTTGATTATAACTTTGAAATTGGTTCACCATAATCATTACCACATCAAAAACAGGTTTTATAAGTCCAAAAAAGTTTAAGGTAATGATTCTAGACCAATTCCAAGACCAAAACTCAAAAATCTGCACTCAGACCTACCAACTCGTCAAGTGCATGAACTGACTCGGCGAGTTGGTTGAATATGTGCATGGACTCGTCGAGTTCCATGATGGACTCGGCGAGTCAACTAGGTAGTATATAGAAATTCGACATTTTCTAGCATTTTGCATCATGTATCAAGAAAACAATCCCATGCTCTGATACCACTGATGGTTTTGAGCATTCTAACACTCCTATGGTGTATATGAAACTCTAGAAACCTTGGATCTATGTTTTCTCTAAAATACATGCAAATAAGAATTTTCCAAGGTTCTCATCCTAACTAGCATGGCATGGGGTACTTGTAACATAAAAGACTAGTAGAATGACATACCTTTGTGTGTTGATGATTCCTTAAGACATTACGAGCCTAGCACCCCAAGTGTGATGCCTCAAATGTTTCACACAACACCAAAAACCATTGTAATAACTTGATACAAGAATACTTCACCAGAAAATCGGCTAGCCCTCCAAGTTCTTGTCTTAGTCCTGATTTTGCTAGCTTATGGGGTCTTTATATAGTGTGCCACATGTTGGGTTACATCATTTAAACCCTAATGTGCATGGATTTTCAATTTCTCATGATCCATGGGTTTTAACCTCCATGGAGCATCCATGGATCACCCAATGGTTCCTAGCCCAATCTAGTGAATCATGGATCATAAGCCCACTATATAAGAATGAAAGATTTACACAATCAATCCCCATATATTTAAGTAGTCTCCTTTTGATCACAAAATTAATTCTAAGTTAATTCTTGGTCAATACTAATTAAATAATCATATTAATATATTAGAACTTATAATATATTAACAAACCATAAGTATTCTTTTCTCATTTGTCTATCCAATTGTTCCGATGCCATTTAAACCAAATGGACCATGCTAAACTAGGTCAAGTACATACCCAATATAGTTATGGACTTAGACACTTTATCCAACAACTAAGCCATCTAATCAGGAAGATTCTATTCCAAATAACATGAATGAATGTTCTAATCCTAGAATTCTTCGAGATCATCCTGAATCTCAAATCATTAGAGATGTTAATTTTGGGATTCGCACTTATAGTAGTGTCAACAATAACTTCTGCATGTTTGTGAATTTTGTCTCAATGATTGAATCAAAGAATGTTGATGCTCTGAAAGAAGCTGATTGGATCAAAGCTATATAGAATGAGTAGAATGAATTTGAACAACATCATGTGTAGACTCTTGTTTCCAAGCCTCAATGAAAAACTATCATTGAAACTCGCTGGATGTTCAAAAGCAATATGGGTGAATATAGGTCATCATTAGAAACTAAGCAAGACCTGTGGATCAAGGATTTTGTCAATTGGAAGGGTTAGACTATGATGAAATGTTTGGCACTGTTGCTAGACTTGAAGCAATTCGTCTGTTTCTTGCTTTTTCTTCATTCAAGAACTTCAAAGTCTATCAAAGAGGATGCTAAGTCTGCCTTCCTACATGGGGATCTTCAAGAAGATGTATTTCTAAAGCAATCTGTAGGTTTTGAAAGTGAAGAATTTCCAAATCATGTATAATGTCGTGATAAAGCTATCTATGGTTTGAAGTAGGGACCCAGGACATGGTATGACACATTGGTAATTTATCTTCTGGAGCGTGGATATCACATCAATCTTGCTTGAGTGTATGTTGATGACATCATTTTTGGATCCACTGATGAGAAACTAAGTTCTGATTTTGTTGAGGTTATGGCAAGGAGATCTCAGATGAGCATGATGGGTGAACTAACTTTCTTTTTTGGTTTGCAGGTTAAATAACTAACTGATGGGATTTTTGTTTGTTAAGCTAAGTATAATGCATACACACTGAAGAAGTTTGGTTTTTTTTATTGCAAGCCGACAAAGACTCCTATGTCCTCAACAACGTATATTGGTGTTGATCCAACTGGTGCTGATGTGAATGCCATCCTATATCAAGGAATGATATGTTCACTGTTTTATCTTACCGCAAGTTGTCCTGGCATTATGTTTGCTACCGTATTGTGTGTCACACCCCCAAACCTGAATGGCGGAAACATTCGGGGGCGGATGACGTCATGTTCGGTATCACGACAATTGTATAGTAAAGAAAGTACACACCACCATATTACATTAGTAGAAAAGTTTACATGATTGTATCAATAAAAGTTCAAAATTTGATTACACAAATCATGATTCAAAAATATGCAAGCAACGTCATCGCGTTAAGCTTTAAAAGAATGCTGACAACCTGCCTTAGTGATTCCCTGAGAACACAAGTCATTTCAAAGAAAAAGTGTCAACAATAAAGTTGGTGGGTTCATAAGTAGTGGTTTGAATAAATGTATGCCATTCGAAAGTTCATGTATGTATTTTCAGAAAATCCCATATCTTCTTACAAGTTGTGTAGTAAATCGTTTCACGTGTGAAATGTATGTTTGGAAATAGGAAAAATCCTTTATTTTCCTAAGTGTATAAATGCGGTCTTTGAATGTTCAAGACCATAAACTGTAAGCACTAAACCATGCTCACAATGTTATTGAATAGTCTTAAAGAGTAAAACTATGTGAAGATCGTTGAGATGCGTAAAAGTAATTCATAATACTAGTTTTCTCGAAAAGATATGATACTGCATTAATCGTATATTTGCCTGCATGCGACGGTCTTCAGGCGTCGAAACGTTATGACACTTGTCACCCCGCGAACTGTAGCTAACACTCAGGGTGCGGGATCATTAGTCCCGTATAGATCTATACACACTTGACACACTCTCCGAACGGGAGATTCTGGTTATAAGACAGGACTTATTGTAATACCCCCATTGGGTATGGTGAAGATGTTGTCTCACGAATTCTCAATTATGTATCATATGTGTATGTTTGTTTTCGCAAAGTATCGTTTTTCAAAGTATTGTCAAAACCATGGTAGTAATGTATATATTCCCGTGAACATAAAATGTTATAGTTGAAATGCTTACTGTTGGTATGAAATTGTATGCGTATTTATAAGTAAAACACATTTTGTATCCCAAAGTGGGTAAAGTAATGTAAGATGTTTATAAGTTAACTAAACCATTTGGTAGTTGTAAGAACATCATGCAATGTATACTCAAAATTTCGATGTTTTCATGAGAGTAAGGTTACTTTTTTACTTGTAATCTCCCCCGTATAGTGATAAAAGCCTTTTAAAAGAATTTAAAATGGTAGAAAAGGGGGTACGAACTCACATGTTTGACTGAAGAGAGTGAGATGAAAATCGAGCAGAACTTCGGGTTGTGAAAGTCGATTTTCTCTGGATTCTCGGGAATCTCGGGAAATATCAGAAGTCTCGGGAACACAAAACCTTACTTCGGAGCTTGAACACGAAAACTGGGGCTTTGGGAGGGTCTCGGGAGCTTAACCGCAGAGTTTCGACACGAGAAAGAGAAGAATGGGGCACCTAAACTCGGCACCCCAAGAGTTGTTTTTATAGGGGGGATTTTTGGGTGCCATGTCGTGGCAGAGGGTGTGCCACGTCGTGGTGGGCCTTCTTAAAATATCCTCTTCCGTTGATTGGACGCTCTCAGTCACCTGTCGGGCCGCGGCCAATTGTGCCACGTCGTGGCAGACCTAACAGCCTCGGATTTTGGGCCTTGAACTTGTAAAATCCATAACTTTCGCGTACGAGCTCCTTTTTCGACATTCTTTATATGCATGCGTAGGTGAGAATATAATATACAACTCTCGTTTAGACTCCGTCGGCTCGTTTTGAATTTATTTTTAATTATTTATTTTTAACGAACCAGGACACAAAAAGTCCGTTAAAAATCCATAACTTCTTCATCCGATGTCCGTTTTCGTCAGACTTTTTACCGTTATGGTAATATTGTCGAGACCTTCAATTCTCATTTAGGTTGTTTCGGCCAAAATTCTCTCGATCTCTATTCCGAGTTTTTAGTTGTCTACTGCTATATCCGGATCTTGGAAAAATCATAACTTCCTCATACGAAGTCAGATTTGGGCGTTCTTTTTATGTTTGTTCACGGTTTAATGATATCTACAACTTTCATTTAGATACTTAAGGATAAAAACTATTGTATCGAAACTTCGCGTTTTTACATCTATCCGTATTGCCGGTTTTGTTGGGAATCTTAGAATGGTCATAACTTCTTCGTTATAACTCGGATTTTTGTGATCTTTATATCATTGGAAACCACAACACGTATCTATCACTTGGTATTCTCAAAATGAGCTTTTTGAATACTTTATTTTTGACGCTATTTTTATTAATTTACGCAAAATTGCAAAAGGAGTTGACTTTAGTAAAATATATTGATTCGAAATATCGGGTTGTTACATTGTGTGCTCATTATCAAGCTAGTCCTAAGGAATCTCATCTTCTTTCTGTGAAAAGGATTTTTCGTTACGTAAAGCATACAACCAATCTTGGGTTATTGAATCCTCATGATTATGAGTTCAAGATGGTGCGATACACTAGCTCCGATAATGGTGGATGTGGCATCAATCATAAAAGTAGCTCATGAGGTGCTCAAATGCTTGGAGATAGATTGGTGAGCTGGTCTAACAAGAAGCAGGCATTAGTGGCTTGCTTAACTGCTGAAGCGGATTATGTAGCCGACGGAAGGTGTTGTGCTCAAATTCAATGGATTCTGAATCAGCTCTTACATTATGGTCTAAACTCTTCAAAGACTCCAATCTGTTGTGATAACACCCGCACCATTCAAATGATACATAATCTAGTGCAACATTTCAAAACCAAGCACATTAACATTGGTCACCACTTCATCATAGACATTGTTCTAAATGGAAAAGTGGAGTTGTTCTACATTCCGTATACCGATCAACTGGCTGAAATTTTCACTAAGACATTGGATGAGAAGACTTTAAACAAATTGATTGCAAATCTTGGCATGCTTTTAATGACTTAATCGTTTGAATTAACATTTATTCTTTTTTACTTTCTCAAAACACAAAAACACAAAATAAGTGATGCTTTTATTATATTTTCAGAACTTTACATAGTTTGCTTAAGCTTTGATTCTAATATGTACAAGGTTTCTCTTTTCTCTCTATCATCTATCATTCAGGACTATCTTTGATTTATTTGAACCTCTTCCTTCCAGAGTTAGAAAGAGCTGCAATCATCAAGAATGTTCTGAATGCTCTAGTTGTTGAGAAGAATATTGGCATCAAGTCTTTTTGTTGAAAATACTCTTTCTCTCCTCCACTCACTGTTATGGAAGTAGGATGCCTCCATCATACAACAAGTCATACTTTCATCTACTGACTCATAATCCACTAAAACCTCGAGTGCCCTCATTTTGAACTTGTGAACTCCTTGGTTTGATGGATTAGATTCACTTAACTCGTTAGTTACAAATACTGGTTCATGCTCTTCTCTTGTTCATGGTGAACATGAAGCTTGGATTAATCTACAATACTTCAACGATTAACGACATTTTCTCTCTGTGGTTCTATGAATTGTGTTTTAGTTTTGATATATTTGATCTTTTTTGCTCATTATTTTATAGAATGTTTTCAGGGAAAGAGTTATTGGAGAAAGGAAGTTCATTTATGTCTATTAAATTCAAAAGATTTGATGAATCGGGTCTTCATCTTGTTTCTAAAAAAGCTGCAAAAATATCACTTTTAAAATATTTCCTTATTTGACTAACTCTTTTCTTTGTATTCTTATATTTTTTTTATTTTGGCTTGTACCATTTTTAAAGATTTGACGGTGGCATTTCATAAGCGAAGTATGTAACAATTGGCAAACCATTATCCCTAAAACCATGCTGTTGTATGTGCCTAAATCTCTCTAAGTATCTCATCAGCGAGATTCTCTCCTGAGATGACATAGAGTCACCTAGTCATGTTTGGCTGAAACATTGAGCACAAACCAGTGGCTTACCTTGATTGCATGGTCATCAGCTTAAGAGATACTTGTTTGGTCTTTAAATGAAAAATGGTTATTCATGTCCTTGACCTCCTAATATGAGGTATGACATGTTACCATTAAATGAATTTATGGTGAAATTTAGAGTTCTAGATTGCAAATCAACTCTATGATACGAAGGTTGAACCACTTCCTGTTGATGAGCTGACATTGTTTATGATTCACGTTGATTCCACCTCAGCTTGACTGAAATACTATATTCTCTCCTTAATTTCTTTTTTAAAGCTTTATGACTCATAGTAATGTACCATACGCTGATGAGAGCTTGAAATATATGTGACAATTGTTAAGCTAAAACACCATAGCTTATTACACACATCATTTAACTCTTGCCCTATTCTATTAATAAAAGTGATTAATGTGTCAGTGTATGAAACCACATGCTGATGATATCTTGTAATACTATGTCAGTAAATGGTAGTTCAAACCTATACTATCATGAGACATCACAAACTTACTGGATTACAAGCTGCAACTATGATACGTGGATCGCTTCTTCCAATATCATTTATGTTGCTGATGTGAAAAGGGGGAGAAACTACTAAGTGTTATATCTGATCTGAAGAGAAGCAAAATCTAAATCTTAAAGGGAGCCGAGAGAGCCGATTGCTGACATCTCTCCGACCATTGCAACTCACAAATGCTGTTTTCACTACACTTACTACTTCTACTGCTAAAGAACTTAAATGGGAAGAGTCAATAGGATTTCTCAGGGTGAGCATTCATTAAAGCTGAAGAACTTATACTTTCAATCTTACTACCAGGGGGATCACAAGCTGAAGAATTTCGTGAAGCTTTGTTTTGACATCATCACATAGGGAGATTGTAAAGTCAAAACTTATGATCTGCTAAGTCAAACTCTCTATACGGTGAATGCCAACGCCAACGCTAACATTAACATTAACATTAGTGCATCAGCTGCAGTGTCAACACCTCAAGACTTTATCAGCATCAGCATGTACATAGTGATCATATGTAATTCTTGTATATTAGGTAATTATATATATATATATATATATATATATATATATATATATATATATATATATATAATAGATAGATAGCAGCTCCGATATCTTTGTGAAAAGGATCCGTTTATATGTAGATTAGATACAATCCTATGATTAATGGGATATACTTGTATAGTTTAGTATATATTCAACATTAGGGTGAAACCCTAATGCAATCATCTTAGTGACTGTCTTTGTGACAATTCTTCTATTGGTGAGAACAACCACTTTCTTAGTGAAAGATGTTGTGATTGACTTGTGTTCTTTATTTTTTCGGTTCTTTGTTTTGCTTAGTTGGTTTTTTCTTGTTTATTATACTTGAAGTGTATCTGATTGATACAACCCTTCATATATATATATATATATATATATATATATATATATATATATATATATATATATATATATGTATATATATTTATATAAAGTAAAAGATGGGACAAAGCATGAGTTGCTTTTTAATTTTTTAATATGTTGTACCATGCCTGATGTTGTTTTCTTTGTTTATTATTTGTTACATGCAGGTAAGAGACATGGTCTACGTTAGAAAGAGGATAAAAGAAAAAGGCTTGCAAGAATTCGGACTAGCTCTTGCTTTTTTTTTCTTCTTTTGTGAGGCAAAACTAAGAAAACAAGCTCCCTATAGGTCTGCTAAATTTTCAAAGTCTCACGCTCCTCCGTCTCCTCCTTCATCTTGCAAGATGGTTCTAGATAAAGTCCTTTGTTGGTTCACCTTTGAACATATAGTTGTTATATATTTCTAAGGCTTATGAACAACAAATTACATGTGTTATACTAGCATATATTATGGTTATACTCTTTCTTGGTGGATACTTCTAGAGAGCTTCTTCTTTGGAGCTTAAAGCCATCTTCATCAACTTGATAATTTCCAATAGGAACCAAAGTCTTCAAAGTTTGTAACACTCTCCTTCTATGGTTGTTTTAATCTTTCTAAGTCTTGCAAATGATATATTGATGGGAATAAAAATAGTTTTATTTTGTTCAAATCTTAAGTCTTCCATTGCTATGCTTATGTTTTTGCAACACTTTTTGAATAAAAACCCCAACAATTAGTATTGGTTCCATTTTTGCAAGATTAGGTAGATTATTTATTAAGTTGATGAAATATTTGTTTTTGAAAAACATGGCTGGTTTTCTCTTTGCAAGAAAAATCCATACATATTTTCTATGATAACTTTTAAAATGTTTAAAATTGTTATTTTATGACTTGAAGTTTATATGCATCTTTTTATTCATAAAAGTTGTCATAGAAAAAAAAAAGAGTTGTTTTATATAATTTTGAGTATATAAATGTGTATGATATGCATAAACAAGCCAAGGACTGCCTTGATTTTTTTAGGGTCAACTTTAACACCCTTCTCACTATAACATATTTGAGGAATTGACTTTTTTTCAACTAAAAGTTGCATTTTAAAAAAAATGCATATAGTTTTTTCCTTTAGAAGAAACTCCAATATTTGTTGTAAATGAATACTATACTCATCAAGACTCCTTAAATAAATAAGAATGTCGTCATTACACACAATACCAAATTTTTCCATAAATGGACGACACACTCTATTCATAAAATCCATAAAGGTTGCAGGTGCATCTGTTAACCCAAACATAATTACAAAAACTCTTAATAATTGTAAGGGGTACAAAAAGTCGTTTTTGGTAGATCATATTCTCACACCCTAAATTGGTAGTACCCCGATCGTAGATCAATTTTCAAAAATGAAGTCACTCTTTGCATTTGATCAAATAATTCCTCAATCCTCAGTAAGGGATATCGTTTCTTTATCATGATCTTGTTTAGTTCTTGAGAGTTGATACACGTATGTATTAAGCCATCCTTCATCTTTACAAATAACATGGGAGTACCTCAAGGGAATGAACTGGGTCTTATAAACCCATGATCTAATAATTCTTGTAATCGCATTTTTAACTCTTCTATCTCTTTAGTGGCCAATGGATATGGTGTACAAGCTATAGGATTTGCTCCCGATATTAGATCAATAAAAAATCCTGTCTGTTGATCTGGTGGTAATCCCTGGTAATTCATCCAAGAATATTTTTGATTATTCTTTAACCACTTTCACTTCAAATATCTCATTTCTCTAACTTCGATTGTAAAAAAATATGTAGTATGCAACATTCCACTTTTACAAACACCATTAAGAACCATTTCCATCAAAACCATCCAGATTCTTTCGTGATGTCTCTCATCATTTATCGTAATTTATGACTCATCTATAACTTTAATCACTACAACTTTAGATTACAAATAACATGTTCCATTTTAGTAGATAGCCAATCCATCCCCTCCATAACATCGAATTCTTCGGTAATGACTGAGTTTAGATCAATAGGGAAAGTGATCCTATAAATCTGTAACTGTCACTCTCTATAATTCTCTTTAATAATATCTTGATTTAGATTAATCACCTCTAATATAATGCTCCCAATCAACAGGGTTAGTGAAGTAGTTTTCTTTTGAGCAATTGAGGTCAAAACAAATGATAAAATGGCTCCTGAATCAACAAGTACATGTATAGGTAATGAGTTTAGGATGAAAGTGCTTGGCATAAGATATGGTTTCTCCATTGCCTCCTCAGCAGTCATTTGGAAAACATGATATTTCACACCCCCCCTTCACTCCTTCGTTCCCCATGAACATTTCCCTGACCAACCTGTTATCCACTACCTCCTCCCGGCTTTCCCTCCCATATTCTTTAAAAATGACTATCATTTCTCTTGACTCCTTTCACTTTCTCATGTTGATGTAAATCAATTCCTCACTTCTTAGCTAACTCCACCACTTGGTGGAAAGTAAAAATTGTTTTTTTTCTTAAAAATTATCGTATATGAGTCATGAATCCTCATAAATAATGATTAATCTTCCAATATTCAGTATTTACTTGATGATGTGAAAATTTGGCTTTCTTATTAAATTCAACTTTATAAGCTTGAACTAAAATTTTCCCCTATTCTAAATGCATAAATTTTTGCTCCATGTGCTTCATAACTATACTAGAACAATATTCCTTTGTGAATTTGACTCTAAGTTGTTCCTATGTTAAAATTCGCAACAAACTTTCTCTAAGTGTATTACAAACAATGTCCCACCAGTAATGAACTTCCCTTTTTAATAGATTAAACCCTTGGAATTTTAAAATGGTTAAAATTCACCTTATACTATATATATAATTAAGAGTTTAATATATATATTATATTTATAAGAAAAGTCAGTCGAACCGCTAGTATGCCTCATTCACGAAACCATACTATAAAGGGAGTTTAAGAAAACAGCCTGTAAAAAGTCCGTCATTGGGTATCAATTCATACCCACTCCTCTTTTGTATGGTGGAGGGTCATTAGCTGAATGAGTTCCATATGATAATTTATCCTCATTAAAAGTATAATGATAAAGTAACTAAACCATTTTATAAAATCCCATTCTTAGTTACTTTAGGAAAAATGTGAATTAGATGCTAACCCATGAAATTGCACATTGCACCTTATTGGTCGTTATTGGAGCGTGTGTGGTTAACCAGCACACTAATATGGGACTAATATTGTTGGCAATAGGTGTCTTGTAAATTACCATTGAATTAATGGAGCACGTGTGGTTAACCCTTACGTTAATTATAGATGATAAATTACATCGAGAGTACCAATGTAACGACCTAATTTTCAAGGCCAAAAATTTCATTTTTGAGTTAACACATTTAATAAACATTTTATCAAAACATTGTCAATAAAACATTCCATTACGAAATCATATTGTTGTGTCTCAAATCATAACATCAGAAGTAATGAAAATCAGAGTACAGTCCCAAAAACTCAATGCGGAAACCATGAGTGTATGTGACGCGCTGCTACACCGTCGACTCCTTCCCATTCGACGAAGAGGCACCTGAAACCAAAACCAAAACTGTAAGCACAAAGCTTAGTGAGTTCCCCATCATACCACATACCATACAATATCGTTGGTATCTTTCAACTGGTAACCTTCATCGGTATCTTTCAACCGGTAACCATCATCGGTATCTTTCAACCGGTAACCAACATCGGTATCTCTCAACTGTAATCCATCATCGGTATCTTTCAACCAATAACTGGGGACTATTCCACCCCTACCACTAGCATACAATCAACATATATAAGCATACAGTCAGGCATATCGGGGTGCTGACCTACCCTTGGGTCCTAAGGACCACCATCAGGGAAACTAATCCCTACTATACACATAACATATCATCCAGATAAATCTCATAACCAACATATAACCAGACCTAGATAATTATCACAAAGACCATTATCTTCTAAATAACCCTTTTTGGTGGGCCGACATTGTGGCCTTAGTGTTGGATTAATGTCTAAGTCCATAACTATATTTGGTATGTACTTGACCCGACCCGGCATGGTCCATTTGGGTTGCACTTCACCGACACAATTTATATGGATAATCTTTTGAGAATAGTATGTTTATGATTAATATTAATATATTATAAGTTCTAATATATTAATATGGAATCATATTATTTAATTAGTATTGATCAAGAATTAATTTATAATTAATTAAGTGATCAAAAGGAACTAATTAAATATGGACTCTTATATATATGGAATGGGCCAAGTTCATTTAGGTTGGGCTAAGCTTTCATGGATAGTCCATGGAGTGTTTAACCCATGGATCCTAGGAAATGAAAGGTCATGGGTATTAGGGTTTAACCCTAATCCTCCATACTATATAAAGATGTCTTTGGTTGGTGAAATTGGCACTAGTGTGGATACACAAAAGAAGGGCTAGCCAATTTCACTAGAGAGAACCAAGTAATCATATTCTCTAAAGTATTCCAAGGTGTCTTGGTGATTTGTGATTCCACTTGAGGCTTCCACACTATTGGGGCTAAGCTCTTAAAGCTTGAAGACATCAAGCTACATCAAGAGGTATGTATTCTATCTTGTTACATTCATAGTTTTTTGTATGCGAGATTAGGATAATACCTTGGATGTTCTTATTTGCATGTATAATAGAGAAAACATAGATCCAAGGTATTTAGGGTTGCATGTACACTTAGGAAGTGTTAGAATGCTCAAAACCCAACAGTGGTATCAGAGCCAGGTTGTTTTCTGTTATATTGATGCAAATATTTTATTTTCAAAGTTGAAAAAAAAGGAAAAAAAACATGAAGTTCGTCAAATTTTAAGATAATTACTTGTTCTTGTGAAAAACTAATTATTTGTAAAATTTGAATAATTTGCTTTATGAGTTGAATTAGGTCAAATTTAATAAAAGATAAAATGATATGATTATTTTATTAGTTTTAAAAGATTGATCTAAAGAGTTTTATTTTTTGAAACCTCCATAAGTTATGGATATGAAAAGGTTTTAAAAAAAAATTGATTCAAAGTTTTATGGAGTTACAAAATTTGGTGTTAATGTTTTAAAGGATTCCATAACTTAAGAATAAGTTATGGATCACCAAAAGTTTTTTGTATTACGTTGTTTTATGAGTGAATTTAGATTAATGAATATATTATGTGATAGTTGGTTTTAATCCAAATTAATCTAAGAATTGATTCTAAAATGTGTTTTTGTAACTTTTCCTCAAGTTATATGAAAAGTCACATTTAAGAATCATAAAACTCATAAAAAATTGGCAAAGGTTACAAAAATGAAGAGTCTAGTTCTAATTAAATGGTTTTATGACTCCATAACTTGTCCTCAAGTTATGGAGGACCAAGAGTCTCTTCATTTAATAAACTAAAATAAAATAAAAAAAAGGTGTAACATTAATTAATTCCATAAGTTATAAAATAAAGAAAAGTTAATTCTTTTATTAGTTTAAAGTCTTCCATAACTTGTCCTCAAGTTATGGAACTTGAAGAGTTTTTGGATTAAAACTACTTTAAACACATAAGTTATGGAATTAATTAGTTTTGAATAGTTTCAAAACTTGCCCTCAAGTTTTGGAATTTGTAAAGTTTTCTCTTATGAATACTTTAATTCCAAGTTAGCCCTTAGAATTTTAAGAGTTAAAATTCAACCCTTATACTTTATAATATTATAAGTTAATAATATATATATATATATATATATATATATATGTATAAGAGTAATGTCAGTCTTACCGCTAGTACGCCTCATTCACGAAGCCGGTCTATAAGGTGGGTATAAGGTTGTTGCCTATAAAATGGCAACTTAATGGGTGTCCACTCTCACCCACTGCTTGCTTGACCGGTGGAGGGTTGTTAGCCGAACGGGTTTGACAAGACTATAATTCTCATTCATTAAAAGTATTAATGATAATACTAAGTAACTAAACTCTTAATAATACCCAATCTTAGTTACTTAGGAAAAATGTGAATAAGGTGCTAACCCATGAAATTACACTTTACACTTTGTCTAAGTCGTTAGTGGAGCGTGTGTGGTTAACCGGCACACTAACTTGGACTTAAAAAGGTAGGTAAAGGGTGACTTAATATTTATCATAGTATCGATGGAGCGTGTGTGGTTAACCGGCACATCGATTGAGGGGTAATTTATTAAGGGTACCAAGTGATTTGCATGGTTACTTCACACCTTGTTTTGTGATCCTCGACATCCCAGTCACAAAACCTGAAGGGCACACTCGAGATTGAAACATGCCTTTGAACAGTTCAATGAATCTCAAAGATCTAGGAGTTTCAAAACCAATTAAAACCTAATAATACATTTCGTTTATCTTGGTGGAAATTGGTGAATCGTCATTCACCTACCTTCAAATATTTTATAGCTTGGATTACGGCATACCTCTTCTAAGTTATAAAATAGTTTGTTGGGTCCTAGCCTTAATATTTCATATTGGGTGTCATATTAAGGACTGTAAATCAACTATCTTGAATATCTCCCAAAAGTTGTCTGGTTTAGGCACCTATGATCTTCCCAAATCTTTTGAAACAAGGTTTCCTAATGAAGATGATGCCACATGGATATCATACTTCTTTCTCCTCCTCCAACTATTCTCCCTAACCCACAAGTTCTTGAAAAGTTTAAGGTCACTCAAGCCCTATTGGCAAGGCAAGGTCTAGGTGTGATCACATCTTGGAGATGTAGTCACATATTGACAAGCCGGGAGAGTTGGGTGTCAAAGTCTTGAGAAAGTTGGTGGTTCAATCACTTTCTAAGTCACATAGTGAGTTCCTTTGGGACACCTATGAAACAGACTATGACAAGACCCTTAATGATCTTATCTATTTGCTAAGATCAACTTCCTAAATCTTTATGGACATTGACAATGATGACATTGGATATCTAGTAAAGCTCTCTCTTCCCAGTGGAAAGGGATCGGCCATAGTCAACTCGGTTGACCAAATGGTAAAGAGAAAAGCTAAGTCTGTGATAGTCCCGTGTACCTTTATCAAAGGGTCCATATGTTTATATTCCCAAAGGAAGGGGCATTGGTTGCGAAGCTGCCAGATTTACCTAAGGATGTTAAAGTCAATAAGTTTGACTCTACTTCAGGTAAAGTCCACTATCTAACTCTGTTAAGTTTCTATTCTGAGATTCTTGATACATGATGTGACTGGGTCACATGGTGATGTTTTAAGAATCAAAGAAAAGTGAAGAAACCTAAAGAAAGAATATGCTGAATCTGATCGCATAGATGGATTTCTATCGCATAGTTTGAAAAATCGGATTCTTCAGCTACTTCTTAGGAGTTATGAGATATTGCTTAGGAATAGATAACAACAAGTTTTCATATGGATTGTAAGGATAAGTTTTTCCGCAAAGTTTTAAAATAAAAGAAATTTTTTTTTTTGATTTTATTTATTTTAAAATATCCTTACAATGGCATTTAAGGAAAAATTGTTGCTTATATGATTCCATTAAGAGCAAGAGTGGAAATATGAAATTGATTCTTTCATTTGTGGTAATGTCTAGATTTACCAAATAAGGAAAGATTCTCATCACCCAAGTTTCAATTGGACCGGAACTTGGAATCATGCAAGTTGTATAGCATGATGAATGAGAACTTTCAAGTATTAGAAAATTAAGACTAACTACTTGTTCACATGGATGTGTGAGTCAAGTAACGGACTAAGGGATCGAGTACACATTCTTGTGCACTGATTAAGTCCACCACAAAAGATTGATAAGACTATTTGTCATAGTTTACTAAAGCTCAGTAAATATGATTATACTTACAAGCTTAAGTGTAACTCTGAGACATTGGAAAAGGTCCCAATGTATGGTAGAGCGAATAAGAAGAATCAACTTAGGCAGGAGGATAAAAGTTTCTCAAATCTGAAAAGATGGGAGAGTACTTTAGTATCAGTTTTGTGATCATCTTAATGATTAAGAAACCATAGCACAATTAGTTCTCTAAGGAAATCTTAGTGCACTCTTATGACTAAGAAGAGGGATCTTGAATTGTTGAAATGGTTAAATCAAGAAGATGAGTCATACTTCGTTCCAATACAAGTCTTAGAGTCATACTCCAAGATTGTAACTTGAGTGACATGTCTCAAAAGAAGGTTTAAAACACTTGTCAAATGTAAGAGTAAAAGTTTTCTACTCTAGTACATTTGAAATTGGTAAGTTGTGATGTTTTGGATAAAACAAAGACCAACTTAGGCCAATTGTGTGAAGTGTTTGTCTTGATTAGAATCCGCACTATCTCTTGGATGTTTGACAAGGGCGTCTTATATGTCAAGAGGACAGTGGGAGTCTTAAAGGTCTTGAAAGTCTCAAGAACTAATCAAGAATAAACCTGAAGTTCTTCACTAGCACACGACTTGAGGTTTATAACCTATCGTGTTGACATATTCTGTGCCCATTCCAGTTAAAGTTGGCTTTGCATATGAGTTCTTAGAGTTCTCAATTTGTTGCACAACAACTTGGAAGCAATGGCAGGCCCTTGAGCTGCCAGGTGGCAAGAAATTAAGATTGAGTTCAGTCCATATGAGTTTGGGTTTGTCATTATCCTTGTCTTGTGACTATGATTTTGACAATTCACATGGATAAGAACACATACACCATTAAATCTAAGTGTCATAAGGTTTCTCTCCGATTCATGAAAATGATGGTGAGGAAACACTTTCACTAAGTAGATTTTAGCTAGATAACAATTGTGATATTTGCATTCTCAAAGTCGTTAGTGGAGCATGTGTGGTTTACCGGCACACTAACCTGGACTTGTGAGAAGTGGCAAAAGGTCTAACCATTATGATTACGGCATCCCTCTTCATAATTGTTTAGACACACAAGTGTGTTATCTAAGGGAAGGTGTATGATTTTGATAAAGTTTTATCAAAACAATCTAGCATCAGAAATCTGAACTTTGGTAAGAAAGTCAATGAAGTATTGATTTCTAGAAGTCCAGGTGATTTCTGAGAACATGTCAAAGCTAGTGGGAGCATAAGTGTTATGCTAATAATCATCATGTTAGTGGGAGCATGATAATTATGATAAGTATTGCAAGTTAGCAATGTTAATTATAAAAAACAAAAGTTTCAATTGGGAAAGAGTTGTTTTGCTATAATTAAGGGAGAGGAAATTATACTTAATCTCAAATCTATAAGCTTAGATCGTGAGGTTTTAATCATTTAGTCAAGGATATATATATATATATATATATATATATATATATATATATATATATATATATATATATATATATATATATATATATATATATATATATATATATATATGAATTTCATGTTGGAATGGCTCAACATAAGGAAATTCTGTATATGGGTCCACTATTTGCGTTCTAAAATTCGATTATGATTATGGCATCCCTTTTCATAATCTGAATTATGAGAACTTGGCAAATAGAAATGGAAATGTTATAGCAAAAGACTGGTTTAGTCTTTATGTGAGACATCATGAATCGTGTCCCATATGCTTCGGATATAGGATCGATTACATGTGCTATAATCATCCGTTCTAAAATTTTCCAAATGCCTGGGGCATTAAGAAGGGAAAAGGTTTAGAACTGGATATGACTAAAAGGATTAAACAATGGTCGAGGACAATCTAAGGTTTACCAAAGATTGTTTACTCAAGGACAATTGGAAGTATAGTGATAATTCTGGAAGGACCATATTGACATAATCTGTAAGGAGGCAACTCTTGTTCAGAAGTGATAGTCAAAATGGAATCTGGAAATGTTTCAAAGTTAGAAATTATTCAATCTGTGTAAGATTAAGGAAACTTAATGCAAGAAGGATGTTTCCAAGGAGATGATCTCCTTTGGAATGCTCTGTAATGTTTGTTGTCAAGTCTTTATGACTTTGTGCATAATCATTACAAGAGGATCAATGCATATAAGTTTAGAATCTAACAGATTTCAGTAAATGGCATGAATTTGGAATTCTTGCATTTGCGGTAAGGATTTGGGAGTGTGAAAAGAGAATCATTGAAGTTATGTTCAATTGATCTAGTTCACAAAGTAAAGATCATAGACAAACATAGTATGCATACTTGGTGTATGGCATGACTAGTGTTTAAGAAAACATAGTGTACATGCTTGGAGCATGGGACAACTATTGTTTTAAATTCAAGAATAAAGTTGATAGCTGAAACAGTATACAATGAATAATGTGTAATCATATGGTGATAAATAAAAGGTGTTTTATTTATGTTCAAAGGGTTGATACCATATTGGATTCAATTATTACTGTGTTTCACTTTGCATGTTTTGACTTCCCGAATAAACTAGGTTATTCTTCTGGAATGACTAAGTTATTCAAACCATCCACAGTCGGTCATATGTTGGAAGTAGATATGAATTAAGACTGTCATGATGGGTTGTAGAGGTCTAAGGTGTTGGACAAGGCTACAACAATCATGAGTGCTCATAAGTTCTGAGTATTGGATTCAACCCACGCTCATTGGAATCACTTCATGGATTTTATCACGAGTGATCATGAGACGATAATATCTTATATTCTTCAAACCTAGAGATATGAGTTGTTACTATGAGTTGATAGTACATTGATTGCACGAAAACGCATACGGTAACTCGGTGTTATAAAACGTGCCTTTGTGTATGATTCAACAAGTAGTAGAACAAGCCATATGAGTCGAAGTTTATTCGTTCCTTTTACCTTCGGGATAAAAGCGATATCTGTGGGCCCCTCGATGATTTGATGATGACAAATGGAAGTGCTCGGCCGGGCCAGGACTGATTTGATTTGTTCAATTAGTCAGTCGTCATAAATCGCAAATCGGGAAACAACAAATGGACAGAGAGAATGATTATAATCCATGTCTCAGTCCATATGATATCTAGAATGGAGGAATATATGATCCCTTATCTAATGGACAAGTCATTGACAAATGTCAGAGTTCATCTACAAGGTCAGAGTTCGACAACGGCTTTAAGAGCTACGATTGCCAGTTAGGTTTGAAGTCATACGCAATAATAGTTTTAGACTTATCCAAGTGGGAGACTGTTGGATTAATGTCTAAGTCCATAACTATATTTGGTATGTACTTGACCCGACCCGGCATGGTCCATTTGGATTGCACTTCACCGACACAATTTATATGGATAATCTTTTGAGAATAGTATGTTTATGATTAATATTAATATATTATAAGTTCTAATATATTAATATGGAATCATATTATTTAATTAGTATTGATCAAGAATTAATTTATAATTAATTAAGTGATCAAAAGGAACTAATTAAATATGGACTCTTATATATATGGAATGGGCCAAGTTCATTTAGGTTGGGCTAAGCTTTCATGGATAGTCCATGGAGTGTTTAACCCATGGATCCTAGGAAATGAAAGGTGATGGGTATTAGGGTTTAACCCTAATCCTCCATACTATATAAAGATGTCTTTGGTTGGTGAAATTGGCACTAGTGTGGATACACAAAAGAAGGGCTAGCCAATTTCACTAGAGAGAACCAAGTAATCATATTCTCTAAAGTATTCCAAGGTGTCTTGGTGATTTGTGATTCCACTTGAGGCTTCCACACTATTGGGGCTAAGCTCTTAAAGCTTGAAGACATCAAGCTACATCAAGAGGTATGTATTCTATCTTGTTACATTCATAGTTTTTTGTATGCGAGATTAGGATAATACCTTGGATGTTCTTATTTGCATGTATAATAGAGAAAACATAGATCCAAGGTATTTAGGGTTGCATGTACACTTAGGAAGTGTTAGAATGCTCAAAACCCAACACTTAGACCCACCCCTACTGGAAGGTAACTCATCTCAATGTCATACAGTGTTTGAATTATCCTCGGCGCACAAGTTGACTCCCTACGACTCCTCGATCCCTACACGACAACCTTCAAGTCAACTTACATCACATACAACCCTAAACAGGTTCAGTCCAACTCCAGTCGAAGTCAACTTCAAGTTGACCCGACTCGCCGAGTTGGGCCGTCAACTCGCCGAGTCCCTCACCCTTTACTTGTCCTTAACCATGTCTCGACTCGTCGAGTTTGGCATCGACTCGACGAGTTCCTCTCTCATACGAACATCACATGAAACTCATCCGACTCGCCGAGTTCCTTCTTGAACTCGTCGAGTTCATCTCCCACATAAGAACTTGTCTAGTCTATGACTCACCGAGTTGTATGAACAACTCGTTGAGGCCATCTTCAAAGATTGGGAGATTGCTATGGACTCGCCGAGTCTGCTCATACCACTCGTCGAGTCCCATGACTTCCAGGCCCCTTTTCGTGTCCAAGCCACCCAGGGTCTTCCTTCCTAACAACTGTCCCATTCACAGAAAGGATTTGGTGTCCAATGCTCACCGACTCGTCAAGTTCCAAGAACAACTCGCCGAGTCCAGTCTCAACCATTTCTATACTGTCGATTTCAAAGGGATTTAACACACCAAAACCATAGATCTGGCCTCCTAATGTCCATTTTATATGTAAAGTTCCAAGCTTGATGCACATGCATGGGGGTTTTAAGCTCAAAAGTACATAAATGTGCTCTACAGTGTGCATGGGGATATCATGGACCTAAAGTTGGCATCTTTATGCCATGAGACCCCCCGTAAGGTCCACATCTGAAGCCAAATCCCACTTAACACTTCATAATCCGAAAATGGCTTAGAAAGCCATAAAAATTCCAATTTCCAAATACGAAAGAACACATAGATGAGTCAAGACAGGGGCATTTACCTTGATGAAACTGAAAATGGAGTAAGATCCCAGGATCTACAGGTTCCAACTCAAGTTCCAAGCTCCTTCCTTCCTTCCAAGCTTTACAAACCACACAAGAACACCAAAAATGGCCTCAACACATGCACAAAATGCTAGGGTTTTCTATAGAAGGTTTCTGGGAGCATAAGGGACGATGGAGGTTGTATAAGGTTGCTTAAATAGGGTGCAAACCCTCAGATTAGGGTTTTTGTACAGCCAAAGCCTACTCGTCGAGTCCGGGATCTGACTCATCGAGTCCATAACTTAAGTTCCACGTCCTATCTCACTTCTTCTCGGCGAGTTGGTCCTTCAACTAGTCGAGTCCAAGGCCAAAATGAAAAATATTTAAATAATTAATAAAAAGAATATGTACCAAGAACCAGGTGCTACAAATCTCCCCAACTTATTTTAAACTTCGTCGTCGAAGTTTGCTGCTCGTTCCCGAAACAGCTCTGGGTAATGATCCATCATCTCGTCCATCGGCTCCCAAGTCCATTCCGAGCCCTTCCGATGCTGCCATAGCACCTTCACGAGCTCCACCCTCTTGTTCCTCAAATCATTCGAATTTCGGTCAAGGATTTCCATAGGTCGCTTAATGTAATTCAGGCTGCCATCAGCCTGAATGTCCTCCAAGGGTACCACTGCTGAGTCGTCCACCAGGCACTTTCGCAGCTGAGAAACATGGAAAGTGCTGTGTATTTGACTGAGTTCGGCTGGCAGATCCAGCCTATATGCCACGTTGCCCACCCGGGCTATAACCCCGAACGGTCCAATGTACCTGGGCCCAACTTGCCCCATTTCCTGAATCGGACAACGCATTTCCATGGCGACACCTTCAGAAGAACTATATCCCCGACCTGGAACTCCAGGTCTGATCGGCGCTTATCCACATAGCTCTTCTGTCGACTCTGAGCAGTCTGATGCCTGCTCCGGACTTGCTGAATCTTCTCTGTCTTCTTGAGCACTACCTCAGTGCTCCCCATTACCCTCTGGCCAACCACGCTCCAACATATCGGGGTCCTGCACCTCCTCCCATACAACATCTTGAAGGGAGGGCGGTCAATACTCACATGATAACTATTGTTGTAGGAAAACTCTACCAATGGAAGGTAGGTATCCCAACTATCTCCGAAGTCCAACACGCATGCTCGCAGCATATCCTCCAAAGTCTAGATGGTCCGCTCGCTCTGACCATCCATTTGTGGGTGAAAGGCGGTGCTGAAATGTAGACGAAAATACCCAACTCATCGTGAAACTTCTTCCAAAACCTGGAAGTGAACCGCACATCCCTATCTGAAGTCACCGAAACTGGCACACCGTGCCACGCTACCACCTACCAGATATAGATGTCGGCCAACTTCTTGGCCGAGATGCTCTCCTGAATTGGGATAAAATGGGTGCTCTTGCTCAATCGATCGATGATGATCTAGATTGAATCCACTCCCCGCGCGGTCCTGGGAAGCTTTGTGATAAAATCCATCGTGATGTCTTCCCATTTCCACAGTGGAATATCCAACAGTTGCATCTTGCTGTGAGGTCTCTGATGCTCGGCCTTGACCTTCCTGCAAGTCAAACACCGCTCCACGTACCATGCCATATCCCACTTCATGTAGGGCCACCAATAGTCCAGACGAAGATCCATATACATCTTCATTGCCCCGGGATGAATGTAGAATCGAGATTTGTGCGCCTCCTCCATCAAAACCTGGCGCACACCCCCGTGGTAAGGCACCAGCACCCTATGGTGTAGTGTGAGTAATCCTCAGTTGTCATATTCGAAGGAGGAAACCTGCCCCACAATCTGCTTGCTCTTCCGATGTTCGCCCTTCATGGCCTCCTGTTGGGCCTCCCGAATCCGCTCCAACAGCGGAGTCGCCACTGTCATCCTCAGACAGATATCCCTGATTGGCGCTGCCTTGCAGCTAAGCGCATCGGCCACCACATTGGCCTTCCCCGGATGGTAAAGGATCCAACAATCGTAGTCCTTTACCACGTCCATCTACCGATGCTGCCTCATGTTCAAATTCGGCTGATCCATCAGGTACCTCAAACTCTTGTGGTCCGTGTAAATAGTACAGCGAACCCCATAAAGGTAATGACGCCAAATCTTAAGGGAAAAAACAACAACCCCGAGCTCCAAATTATGCATTGGGTAATTCGTCTCGTGAGGCTTCAGTTGCCCCGACGCGTTGGAAATGACATGCCCTCTCTGTATCAGTACTGCGCCCAAACCTGAGATGGACGCATCACAATACACAACAAAATCCTCCATGCCCTCTGGCAGGGCTAAGATTGGCGCCTCACAGAATCTCCGTCTCTGAGTCTCGAATGCGGCATGCTGCTCAGGCCCCCAACGAAAGACCACGACTTTCCTTGTTAGCCTGGTCAGGGGTACGGATATCTTGGAGAAATCCTAGATGAATCTCCTATAGTAGCCGGCTAATCCTAGGAAACTCCGAATCTCAGATGGAGACTTCGGAACCTCCCATCTCGTCACGACCTCCACTTTGGCCGGGTCCACTGAAATCCCGTCCTGGTTGACGAGGTACCCAGGGAACTGCACCTCGCGTAACCAGAACTCACACTTGGAGAACCGAGCATACAAGTTCTCCTTCCTCAAAGTCTCTAGAACCTCCTGCAGATGCTCCTCGTGCTCCTCCTGCGTCTTGGAGTAAACCAAGATTTCATCAATAAACACTATCACATACCGGTCTAACATCGGTCTACACACGTGGTTCATGAGGTCCATGAACGCGGCAGGAGCACTGGTGAGCCCGAAGGGCATCCCCATAAACTCGTAGTGGCCAGAGCGCGTCCGAAACGCAGTCTTCTTTACATCCTCCTCTCTGACCCTCATTTGATGATATCCTAAACGCAGATCAATCTTGGAGAACCAAGATGCTCCTTGTAGCTGGTCAAAGAGGTCATCAATCCTCAGGAGTGGGTAACGGTTCTTCACCGTTACCTTGTTTAGCTCCCGATAATCTATACACATCCGATGCGACCTGTCCTTCTTCTTCACAAACAGATTCGGGGCTCCCCAGGGAGAACTGCTCGGTCTAATGAATCCCTTGTCTAACAGCTCCTGCAGCTGTGTAGACAACTCCTGCATCTTAGGAGGAACCAACCGATACGGTGCCTTGGCTATCGGAGCCGCACCAGGGACTAGGTCGATCCTAAACTCCACCTGCCTCTCCGTAGGTATCCAAGGAAACTCTTCGGGGAATATGTCCCTAAGCTCTCGCACCACGGGCACATCGCCCACCATCACCTTACCCGCCTCCCGGGTGTCCATAACGTAGGCGACATATCCTGCGCAACCCTGCCGAAGGTAACGCCTAGCTCTCGCTGTTGAACATACTGTTGGTCCTTGCTGTGGCCTCTCGCCCTGAACTACCAACTCTCCCCCACTTGCGGTTCTGATCCGAACCAGCTGCTGTGTGCAATCTATCACTGCCCCATTGGGGCTCAACCAATCAATGCCTATAATCACCTTGTTCCCCCTCAATGGAATAGGAACCAGGTCTACCAGGTAGCGCTCCTCGAACAGCCTCAAAACACGATCCTGATAGACCTCTGATGCTCGTACCGACCGATCATCTGCAATCTCGACCTCTAGAGGGCAATCCAACATGCCCGAAGACTCCAGAAACTTCTTGCTAAGTGCAAGAGAGACAAATGATCGGGTGGCACCAGAATCAAACAACACCTGAACTGGGATACCGTTCACGTGGAACGATCCTAAACAAGGCACATAATATATCAAAATCACAGCGACATAATATAAAAGCATACAAATGAGAAATCATACCCGTCATCAGATCGGGTGCAGCGCGTGCCCCTCCGCTGTCAGCTGAAATGCTCGACTCCGAACCACTGGAGCCTCCAACTTGGCCTTCCGGCCATCCACAACTCGTGGTGTCGCAGGGGTCGGTGCCACTACCGGTGCCGTTGCTGCTGTCAATCTAGGGCAATTGGCCTTTTATGGCCCTTCTGATTGCAATGAAACCAAATCAGGTCTGATATCTGAATCGCAGGTGTAGGGGCAGTACAATCTCTGCCAAAATGCCCAACCTTGCCACACTTATGGCAGCTTGAGCCCGACCCAGTGCGGCAAACTCCCTCATGTGACCAACCGCATTTCCCACAGTGGTCCCGTCCTGACTGGCCTTTTGGCCTACTATCGGATCCCATGGGATTCATCTGCCCCTCCTCTACCTTCCTCTTCCAGATGTGCTCCAGATCAATCTCCCTCTCCCTAGCCCTGGTAATCATGGAATCCTGGGTAGGGCAAGCTGAAAAACTGACATGCTCCCGGAAGTCAGCTCGTAGCATGTCATGGTAGCGGGTCCTCTTCATGTCCTCATCACCCGCATACTGGGGCACCAACAAAGCCCTCTCCCGGAACTTGGCGGTGATCTCCGCCACAGTCTCCGTAGTTTGTCTCATATCCAAGAACTCCCTGGCCAGCTGCTGAAGCTCTACAGCTGGCGCAAACTCTGCTCTTAACCGGGTCACAAAATCTGACCATGTCATAGCCTCAACAGCCGAGGCTCCTAGAGAGTCACCAACCGACTCCCACCAATCCCTAGCCCGGTCCCTCAAACACCGTGCTGCTAATCGTACCTTCGACCCCTCGCGGAAGAAGCTGGTCAACTGTGCAGACTCAATGTCCGCAATCCATAGTCTGGCAGCAATGGGGTCCTTTGCCCTGTGGAAATCTAGCGCACCACTGCCCTTGAAGTCCTTAAAGGACAGTGTGCGAGATCCTGACTGGCTGGATGCCATGTCACTCTTGAACGCCCTGAGGCAATCCTCCATCAGCTCAATGATCCCCTCCTTGATCGACCCGAAAATAACCGGCGTCGCATCAAGGATACCTCTCGTGGTCTCGGACACGATGAAATCGTGCAACCCATCATCCACATGCTCGGATCCTGCCCCCGAGCCCGATCCTGACCCAGATCCTGAACCTCCTGTTCCATGTCGCGTGACCACCATTCTGAAAAATAAACAATCGAATGTCAGGGTCACATATACTTTTTGGAGGTCACACACGCTTTCCAGGTTTCCTAATTCCATCTAGGCCCTCCTTGCCTCGAGTACGTATCCTCTGCTTCCAGTAGTACGTGCCCATACTACCTTCCACATCTATCTGTAATCTCCTCAAAGATTTCTTTGACTTCACCAAGTCCCCTTTTCCAATACCCTTTCCACTGACCTCATCCAAGGCTTTCCTAGGACACTCTTCCGACCTACTTTCCGCCATCAGCTGCGCTAGGATTCCCTACTATTTCCCCCTAACTAGCTTGTGGATATTGTTACATATTCGCTCCTTAGTTAGTTGAAGTAGGCCAGAACCCCCAAAGCACAAACCAAGGAACATTCATGCATTGAGTAAACAATCCAGGAATAACCTATACAGGCCATCCTACTGCTGACTAAACAGTCTTTGCATACAGCTCATACAACAGGCATATAAGGCATCCTTCCTAGATCCTTAGCCCTAACTAGCATGCAATTATGAGAATCATATATCAAGCACACAAGGCATCATCCTAGATCCTTATTCATATTCTAGTATGCAATTCTCTGAATCAAAACCATATAACATAACATAACAAGTATGGGTATCTTGGGAAAACTTACTTGAGCCCGGCCGGTCGCACGAAACACACACTTCGTCTTTCTTAAAATTTCTCAATTTAGATTTTTGAAAACCATTTTTCCTTGAAAAAATCTTTTAGTCCCTCGGTTTGAGTCCAGACACCCCCGTGGGTGTGTCAGAATCCCTCACACCAGGGCTCTGATACCAACTTGTAACGACCTAATTTTCAAGGCCAAAAATTTCATTTTTGAATTAACACATTTAATAAACATTTTACCAAAACATTGTCAATAAAACATTCCATTACGAAATCATATTGTCGTGTCTCAAATCATAACATCATAAGTAATGAAAATCAGAGTACAGTCCCAAAAACTCCTTGCAGAAACCATTAGTGTGTGTAATGCGCTGCTACACCCCGTACTCCTACCCCTTCGACGAAGAGGTAACTGAAACCAAAACCAAAACTATTTGCACAAATCTTAGTGAGTTCTCCCATCATACCACATTCCATACAATATTGTCAGTATCTTTCAACCGGTAACCTTCATCGGTATCTTTCAACCGGTAACCATGATCGGTATCTTTCAACATGTAACCAACATCGGTATCTCTCAACCGGTATCCGTCATCGGTATCTTTCAACTGGTAACTGGGGACTATTGCACCCCCTACCACTAGCATACAATCAACATATATAAGCATACAGTCAGGCATATCTGGGTACTGACCTACCCTTGCGTCCTAAGGACCACTGTCAAGGGAACTAATCCATACTATACTCATAACATATCATCCTGATAAATCTCATAACCAACATATAACCAGACCAAGATAATTATCACAAAGACCATTATCTTCTAAATACCCCTTTTTGGTGGGCCGGCATTGTGGCCTTAGACCCACCCCTACTGGAAGGTAACTTACCTCAATGTCGTGCAGTGTTTGAATTATCCTCGGCGCACAAGTTGACTCCCTATGACCCCTAGATACCTACACGTCAACCTTCAAGTCAACACACATCACATACAACCCTAAACAGGGTCAGTCCAAGTCTAGTCAAAGTCAACTTCAAGTTGACCCGACTCGCCGAGTTGGGCCGTCAACTCGCCGAGTCCCTCACCCTTTACTCGTACTTAACCACGTTTCGACTTGTCGAGTTTGGCATCGACTCGACGAGTTCCTCTCTCATATGAACATCACATGAAACTCATCTGACTCGCAGAGTTCCTTCTTGAACTCGTCGAGTTCATCTCCCACAAAAGAACTTGTCCAGTCTATGACTCACCGAGTTGTATGAGCAACTCGTCGAGTCCATCTTCAAAGCTTGGGAGATTTCTATGGACTCGCCGAGTCTGCTCATACCACTCATCGAGTCCCATGACTTCCAGGCCCCTTTTCGTGTCTAACCCACCTAGGGACTTCCTTCCTAACAACTGTCCCATTCACAGAAAGGATTTGGTGTGTAATGCTCACCGACTCGTCGAGTTCCAAGAACAACTCGTCGAGTCTAGTCTCAACCATTTCTATACTGTCGATTTCAAAGGGATTTAACACACCAAAACCATAGATCTGGCCTCCTAATGTCCATTTTATACGTAAAGTTCCAAGCTTGATGCACATGCATGTGCTCTACAGTGTGCATGGGGATATCATGGCCCTAAAGTTGGCATCTTTATGCCATGAGACCCCTCTTAAGGTCCACATCTGAAGCCAAATCCCGCTTAACACTTCATAATCTGAAAATGGTTTAGAAAGCCATAAAAACCCCAATTTCCAAATATGAAATTGTAACTTCGGATTCCTGGTACGATTTCTATTTTTGTAATTTTCTCATTTTGCCTTGGACTCGGCGAGTTGGAGGCCTGACTTGACGAGTAGGAGCAACCTTGGCATGGGACTTGAGCGAGGGACTCGGCGAGTCGGGTCCCTGACTCGGCGAGTCCGTGTTGTACGAGTAAAACCCTAACCTGGGTGTTTTCACCCTATTTAAACACTCTAACTCGGCCTCCCTTGTCCTTAACATTTCCAGAGAAGCTGAAGAGCGAAAACCTAACCCCCTTATTGTTCTTATGAGTGATTTTGGCCTTGTGAAGGAAGTTGGAGCTTAGAAGAAGAAGGAGGAGGTTGAAGAGCGCAATGAGGGGAAGTAGATCCAAAATCTACACTATGAGAAGCTTCCATTCAGGTAGAAAAGTCCCTACCTTGATCACTAGTTCATTAGATCCCCTTTTTGTCCCTAAATGGTGGTTTTTAAGCCCTAAAACCTCAAACTCCATGTGTTATGCATTATGTTCTGAAAGGACTTCAAATCAGGACCTTATGGACGTATTAGAAGTGTAAAGTCTTTGTGGTTGAAGTGATTGAGGTCCCTATTGAGTGTATGACCTCATAAAGAGCTTGGATTTGCCTTTTGGAGCTTATAGGGCCATGCATACACGTAAAGTTTGCAACTTTACGTGATAAGCATGCCCTAGGAAAATAGATCCATGGTTTGGAAGTGTTGCATGTCTCAGATTTGGTCTGTATGGGAAATGGGTCGAAGGGACTCGGCAAGTCCCAAAGTGGACTCGACGAGTTCTATGAAGATGGTCTTAGACTCAGTGAGTTGGATGAACAACTCGGCAAGTCCTATGAAGATTTCCTGGAACTCGACGAGTTGTTCTTCAAACTCGGCGAGTCATATGAACTGTTACTGAGTAAGAGAGGTTTAAGTGTTGAAGGTCCAACGCTTCGCATCTGCACGCGGAATTAGCAATTTAGCGTGTAGCAATAGTCCCAGAAACCCAAATCCTCATAAAGGATGCTCTGGTGAGGATCTGGAAGCGAGTAGGATATCTGCTCGTGGGGATTCGGCGAGTTGTTCTCGGACTCGGCGAGTCGGATCGCGAGTCGGTCCAATCGTCGCAAGTAGTGAGTTAAGGGTGACTCAGCGAGTGGGAAGAGGGACTTGACGAGTAGGACCGGGTTAGTAGGAGAGGGACTCGGCGAGTCTGTGCCATGACTCGGCGAGTCCAGTCAACTGGAAGTTGACTTTGACCAAGGAGTTGACCTTGGACCAGGGGTGGGTCAGTCATTTGACCTAAGGGTATTTATGAGTGACTGATATGTGTTTATGGATTTATAGTAGGAGGATTACCAATTCAGCAGTCAGACACTTAGCAAGCAGACTTTCAGCAGCTACGTTTCGAGGTGAGTTACCTTCCAGTAGTAGTGGGTCTACGGCCACAATGCCGGCCCACCAGTAGGAGTTGTATGATTAAATGATTGTCTCTATGATATTCATCTAGGGTGGCTACTACCTGTGATATGTTTATGTGCTAGCATGATATGATGCTATGTGCTAGTTACAGTAGGGGAGATAGTCCCCAGATTACGGGTCGATAGGGCCGAAGGGGTAGTCATGCCCAACCATGCTAGATAGATTATGTGATATGTGATATGTGGTAGTAGTAAGGGTGAAATAGTCCCCAACATCCGGTCGAGAGGACCGATGGGGAGACCAGCACCCATATATGTTAGTCAGTATCTGGTCGAGAGGACCGAAGGGGAGGCCAGCACCTAGATACGCTAGCCAGTATCCGGTCGAGAGGACCGAAGGGGTAGGTCGGGCACCCAAATATGCCTAACAATATATGTATGTTATGTGGTTATATGGTATGTGTTACAGTGGGGGAACTCACTAAGCTTCGTGCTTACGGTTTTCAGTTTTTGTTTCAGGTACCTCTTCAGTCAAGGGGAAGGAGCTGGCGCGGTAGCGGCGCATCACACACACGCTCTTTGTTTTCTGCACTATGAGATATTCTGGGATTTGTACTCTCACATTATTATGTTTTACATTTTGGTTTACAGTCACGAGACATGTTTTTATTAAATGATATGATCGTATGATATTTTGTTACAAACGTTTTGCAAATGACTTAATTAAAAATGAAATTTTTGGCCCGTATTTTTGGGATGTTACAGAAAGAACACATAGATGAGTCAAGATAGGGGCATTTAACTTGATGAAACTGAAAAGGGAGTAAGTTCCCTGGATCTACAGGTCCCAACTCAAGTTCCAAGCTCCTTCCTTCCTTCCAAGCTTTACAAACCACACAAGAACACCAAAAATGGCCTCAACACATGCACAAACGGCTACGGTTTTCTATAAAGGGTTTCTAGGAGCATATGGGATGATGGAGGCTGTATAAGGTTGTTTAAATAGGGTGCAAACCCTAAGATTAGGGTTTTTCTCCAGCCATAGCCTACTCGTTGAGTCCGGGATCTGACTCGTTCAGTCCATAACTTAAGTTTCGCGTCCCATCTCGCTTCTACTCAGCGAGTTGGTCCTTCAACTCGCCGATTCCAAGGCCAAAATGCAAAATATTTGAATAATTAATAGAAAGAATACGTACCAAGAACCAAGTGCTACAACCAAGCTAATTTTTATGGTTATTCGCATCTCGTTTGTGTTCCTCGGCATCCCAGTCACAAAATGAGAGTATAATTGAGATTAAACATGCCATTGAATAGTTCAATGAATCTCAACAGATCTAGTCGTTTCATAAGATTGAAATTGGTATACGTTTTACCTACCTAAAATAGATTCGAATTTGATTACGGCATCCCTCTTCAGAATTCGAATCGAAAATATGGATCCTAACATTAATTTAAATTTTTAGGTTAATAATTATGAATTAAAAGCAACTAACTTGAAATCCCTATTCTCCCTTTAAAGATGTCAAGGTCAGACAACAATGATCATCCTCGTTCTTCTGGAAATGTTTTCCCTCTCTATCTGAGTATGATGTTCCACATGTTGATCAAGGTGAAAGAATGTTCCCTTCTTCATGCAATGGTGAAACTAGAAATCATGCTTCTCCAACTCTTCCTCCACCTCCTCCAGTGACTCTCCCTAAGTCATGTATTCTTCAAGTTGAAAAGTATGAAAATACTCAAGACCTGTTGGCATGTAAACATCAAGATGGAAAGTTTGTGTGTGAGCATGTTCTGAAAATGAAATCGTATATTGACATATTAGGGATGTTGCGTGTCGTTTTCCCAAGGGAGCTAGCCATTGACTTGGTTTTACTTTCGCTTCCTGATTCAGATAGTCAGTTCATTAAATTCTACTACATGAGGGACCACGACGTGAACCTAATTGATCTAACACATATGTTGATTGTTGTTGAAAAATAAATGCTTAAGAGCACAAGTCAAGCAAAATTTTTTGATGAATCTATCTCCAAAATTTCCATGGACATTGACAATGGAAACAGTAGTAGTCCAGAAAAGGTTTCTCTTCCCAATGGAAAGGGATCGACCAAGGTCAAACCGTTTGACCATAAGGTAAAGTGAAAGGCTAATTCTAAGTTAGTTCCATGCGCTAATCCCAAAATTTCCATGTGTTTGTATTGCTGATTGAAGGGGAATTAGATACGAAGCTGCCTAGACTACCTGAAAGATCTTAGAGATAGTAAAGTCAAGTTGTACGACTCTACTTCAACTACATCCATTATATAACTCTATTATTTTATTAAGTTCCTATTCATAGATTCTTAATACTTGATATGATAGTCACATTTTGATGTTTTGCAGAATCTAAGAGAAAGAAGGAAGCTTAAGAAGAGTAAGTTGAATCTGACTGTGAGAGATGGATTTCGGTCGCATAGTTCAGTGTTCAGATTTTTGAGATGCTGCTTAGGAGTTACAATAGAATGCTTATGAAATATCTAGAATCATAGTTTTCATATATTTGTATTGTAAGGAAAAAAATTTCCACTCATTATCAATAAAGTGAATTTTAGTTTTTATCTGGTTTACTTTATGTTTCCTTACAATGACATTTATGAAAATTGATGGTTACATTTGTATTATTAGCAATATTAAATGTGGATTTATTTTTAATTATAACGTTTATGGTAATGTCATGATTAACTAAGTGAAAAGGAATTCCCATCACCCAAGTTTCAGTTGGATAGAAACTTGGAGTCATACAGTTTCAATTGTGTGATGTATGAGAATATTGATCTTTAGAAGATTAAGACTATTTCATTGTATCATGTTGTATGTGAGTCAAAGTGAAGGACAAATGGATCTAGTACATGCTAATATGCACTGGTAAGATGCACCACAAAGGACGATAAGTCTATTTGTCATGATTTACTGATGGTTCAGTAAATATGGTTATGCTTATAAGATTAAGTATAATTCTGATTCTTTGAAAAGTTTCAAAGAGTGGGAGAATGAATATGAAGAATCTATTAGGCAAAAAGATAAAGGTTTCTCCAATCTGAAAGGAAGGAAAGATAAAGGTATTATGTTTTATGATCATATTAATGATTGTGGAACCATGTTACAATTGATCCTCAAAGAACATCTTAGTGAAATTGTTTTAACTAAGAAGAGGAATAAAATATTATTGAAATGGTTTAATCGAGAGATGAGTCATACTTCATTTCCAATCAAGTTTTAGAGTCATACTCTAGGATCTACAAATTGTATCTTGAAGCTTATTTCACACTAATTAGGTTTATAACACATCATGAAATGTAGAGTAGGAATGTTTTCTTACTCTAGCACATTTGGAATTGCTAGTTGTGATGTTTTAGGTAAAACAAAGGATAAACTAGGACTAAGTCATTGAAGTGTTTTTCTTGTCGAAATCCACACTAACTTTTGAATATTTGTTTTTGCTTTTCGAGGAATGTTCCTTAACAGAAAAACTTACATGTCAAGAAGTCAGTGAGAGTCTTTTTGATTATGAAGAGTTTTAGGAGTCAGTCAAGAATAAGCCTTTTAGTTATCACTACCTCATGACTTGAGGTTGATAACCTATCATGTTAAGTGACACATTGTTGTTTCTTTTCACCTTTCTAATGTGTTGACAACGCTTATGAATTCTATGGTTCTCATTTGACTACAAAAGGCAGAGCACGTTGGTCAGTGATAGTACATTGGTCAATGGAAGTGGGCTACTTAAACAACATGGAAGCACTGGTAGGCCCTTGTGCTGCCAGACACAAGAAATTAAGAATAAGCAAAGTTCACTCCATAAAAGGGAAAACTAAATTTGATTTTGGTTTTTTCCTTAATCTTATCTTGTGATTGTTGGTTGAAAGTGATAGATTCACATGGATGAGAACATATACACCATAAAGTCTAGGCGACAAACTTTCACTCTAATTCGTGAAAATGATCACGAGGAAACACTTTAGTTAGTAGATTTTAAAGATTGATAAATATCATTATGGCTAGTATTTGTGTTAAATGCGTTGTCAAATTCGCAATATGATTACAGAATCCTTTTTCATAGTTCGAATTATGAGAAATTGCAAGAAATAGTTTGAACGTTCAGCACTTATAGCTATAAGTTCTGAAAGGGTTTAAACACACAAATATGTTATCTAATGAAGGTGTATGCTTGAGAAGTCTGACCAAAGACATATCTAAGCATTACGTATCAGAAATATGCACTTCAGTAAGAAAGTCAAAAAGTATAGATTTCCAGAAGTCCATTTGATTTTTGGGTACATGTCAAAGCTAGTGGGAGCATAACTATTATGCTAGTGGGAGGATAGTTGTTATGCTAAGTGTTTCAAGTTGGCAATACTCTTTGTAGGAAACAAAGTTTACAAAGTTTCAAGTTGCAAGTTTGGAGATTGTTTAGCTATAGAAAGATTTAAGGGAGAGGGGACTCATACTTCGTTTCAAATCTAAAAGTTTAGATTGAAGGTTTTAACAGAACTTAGTCTTGGACATATATGAATATCGTGTTGAAATGCTTCAACATAGGAAATTCAATATATGGAAATATTATTCTAAGAGACGAAACAGATAACAGGTCTTTGTATAAGACATTATCAATCAATTCCCATATGCTTCCGATAAAGTATTGATCATATATGTTATAATATTCACATGTTCTAATTTTTCCAAATGCCTAGGGCATTGAGAAGGAAAAAGGACTAGAACATGGTGTGACTAAAGTTGTTAAACAACTGTCATGAACACTATGAGGTTTGCTAAATATTGGTTGCTCTTAGACAGTTGAAAGTATCATTTTATGGATGGACCATATTGACATAATTCTGAATGGAGTTAACTCTTGTTCAAAATTGATAGTCATATGAGACTATAGAAATATTTCCATAGTGGGAGTTGGTTATTGAAATCTACATCTGAGTTAGAAACCTTAATACAAAGAGGGTTTTCAAGGAGTTGCCTTGAATTTGATACTTCATTACCATGAAATTTTTTAGTAACAAAGTTTCAATGGTGGATTTTGTGACATCATTGGCTAAGTCTTGGTGACTTTGATGCCACATCATCAAAAAAGGATATCGCATGAATGGTTAGACTCTAACACATTTAGCGGTGACAAAAATTTGGAATTATTACACTTGTAATAAGCATCATTGGAATTATGTCCAATTGATCTGTTCACAAAGGAAGGACCATAGAGAGAGACATAGTATGCATGTTTATAACATGGCATGAATAATGTTTAATTCAAGTGTTTAGTTGATTAATCTAAACATTATACATTTAATAAAGTCAAATTAATATGGTGATTAAATAATAAGTGTTTTATCTGAATTCAATAGTTTGAAGACCATAGTTAATTAGGTTATTATTGTCTTTTACTTCCCGAATAATTGGATTATTCAAACTGCCATAGTTGATCATACTTTTCGAAGTTAGTAGTGAATTAAGACTGTCATGAATCAGACTATAGATTGTCTAAGGGGTTACACATATCAATTGTTTGCTGCAGTATTCATGAGTACTTTTCAAATGGAGATTTAAGTATTGGATTAACCTATGTTCAAATAATTACTTCATGGATTTTATCAGGATTAATTTTGAGACGATAATATATTATATTCTTGAAATGGAGATATATGAGTTGTTGTTTACGAGTCAGTTATGAATTGATAATACGTAAACGCATCAGTAATTTGATGTTATAAAACGTATTGTTGTGCATGATTTGATAAGTAAGCATATAAATCGAAGTTTATCCCTTCCTTTTGCCATCACAGGAAAAAGGATATCTATGGGCCCCTCGATGATTTGATGATGAAATCTAAAGTGCTTGGCCAAGCCTGGACTGAATTTATGTGTTCAATTAGTATTCTGATATCAGTTGTCATAAATCGGTAATTAGGAAACAAATATTATACAGAGAGATTGATTATAATCCATGCCTCATTTCCATATGATATATTATAGAACAAAGGAATATTTTATCACTTATCTAAGTACACATCACTGACTGGGTCAGAGTTCGACAACAGCTTTTGGTAGCTACAATTTGCTGATCAATTTGGTAGTTATACTGGCAATTGATAGTAGCACAATCCTTTTGGGTTGCCTTCAAACCTGGCAATTGAATATGATAGCTTTTAGATAGAAAAGAATGATTTATTAATTTTTTTTACTTCATTAATAAATTAATTAGAAATCAAAATAAATGATTTATTAATGTATTATAGATATAATATATTAATTCGAAATTAAATTTTTTAGTAAATATTTAATCGGAAATTAATTTGGAATTAATTTTGGGGTTAAGGAATTAATTAAATGTGTAGGGACTAAAGGTGACAATGTTTAATAGTTGAGAATTGGGAAATTCTAGAACCTCCCGAAAGATGGTGGAATGAAATCTAGAGTGCTCCTAGAGTTTCCTTGGGCTCTAAGGGTGTCTTAGATGCCTTTGGGAAGAAGTAAAGGGACTAGGGTTGTCTTGGAGATACCTGCTTAATCCAATACCTTCCTAACACTTATATAAACCCTCCTTAGGGTATAATTGTGGCCATCACTTCTTTTTAAGTGCCTTGGACAAAATTTAGACTTCTCCTCTCGCTCTCTCTCTCTCTCTCTCTGTATATATATATATATATATATATATATATATATATATATATATATATATATATAGTTTTCCTTGGTTGCTAGTTTTTTTGTGAACCATTAGAGACGCGACACTTGTGGCGCTTGCTACTAAAGGTCTTTCAAGTAAGGATTCAAGATTGTTTACAACAATATTAAAAGTATGCATTATAACCCATCCTATATGATTTTCGATTATTCCTTAGAGATCTAGGGTTTACATTTGGTTGTTCATATTGTATGTTTAATTATAGAAAACATAGATCTTATTTAGGGTGGCATGCACACATAGGATTGTATGTTATGCTGAAAACCCATCAATTTATTGGTCCACAACATTGATTATAGGGGCACATGGTAATGCCGTTTGGGAAATCTTATCCTACCCATCTAGAGGAACGCCTTCAGTAGTTGTATTCAATTTAAAAAGGATTTCAATAAAAAATTTAGAAGTTTAGGATAGGCATTATATCCTAAAAGGAAAGATTTGTAAATAAAAAGTTAATCCGAATTTAACAAAAAGGATAGAGCAGAAAACTATAAAAACCTGTGAAGCCACCAACTTTATGTTGACGTTTTCAAAGTACATGTATTCTCCAGAAGATGAGTGTGAACAGTAGCTGTGGAAGGAAGGAATTCGTTATGATAGTTGTTGGAAGTTGTTTTAGCTTGTTTTATGTTTAGATATTAATAGGACGTTTGCTTGAACTTAATATAACTCGAAAATAATTTATAAAAATAAAAGTAATATTTGTGTTATACTTTTGTGTATTGTTCAAGAAACCTACTATCGTAATCCAATATCCCTACGTGGCACAGCCCCACATTTCCTTCGCCGTCCGGGGGTATGACATATGGTTCCATAAAAGGCTTAATAGGTTAATATGGATGCTTAACCCTAAGGCATGTAAAAGTTTAAATACGTAGCTAAGCTTGAATTTCATATCCCTATTATGCCATGCATTAAGACCATTAGGTTAAGTTGAATAACACATATTAAGATCCTAATGAGTAACCAATAATTATGTTAAAATTTTTAAACTTAAAGCTTAAGCATTAAGCTCTTAATAAAACACAAAAAGTGACTTAAAAGATATGTTGATCAATCTTTCTAATTCTACCCTTCAATTTCTAAAATTCATGTAAGGAAATCAGATAGTAAAAAATCACAAGACTAAGTTTTCTTGAAATATTAGTGTGTCTAGTTTCTTCAAACTTGTAATGACTTTTCCATATTCCAACTCCTTGAGGGTAGAATTGTCAATCTTCTCCGACCAGTTTATGTTTTCATAAATTTCATAAACTTCCTTGTAAAAGTCATAATAAATTCATTAGTGTCACACCCCAAAACCGAGAACGGTGGAATGTTTCTGGGGCGGAGCACATCATGTAAAGTATCACAACAATGCGAAGTACTAAACAAGAAACAACATCATCCATTGCATTAATAGTATAATTTTAATTACAAATGTGTTCTTTCATATCATAAAACAACATAATGAATAATCAAAATAAAAGACGAGTCTTAACTACTCCGTCTCTACAAAACCTGGTCGTCGTACCTGTCTATTTGTGACCTGAGAATACAAGTTATTTTGAAAGCGAGTATCAGCAATAAAGCTAGTGAATTCATAAGTATTTTAGTGTCATTGATTTGTAAAGCTTGAAATGAGAGACTAGTAAAACTTGTAATGAAAGACTTGTAATTGTTTTGAAGAAAAGTTTGTATAAGTATGAAAATGTTTGTAAGAAATTGTAAACGTTTGAAAACCCTATAAAATCTTATATTTCCTCCTAGTATAAATAGTAGTCTTCTACCAAGACCTGACTGATTTGAAGGTAAGCATCACTGTAAATGTGCCGGTCTTTCCCTGTTTAAACTATTAGTATAAAACTACAACCTACCTCATCGTTTATGTGTATGAGACACAACATAAAGGTAATAAGGAAAATAGTTTATCTATATCAAATATATCCTATCTCGTCGTTCATGTGAATGTGTCACAAAGTAAAGGAAGGAAAATAATATAATAACTAAAAGAATGTATCCTTTTGCACTAGGATATTCACGGCGTGGAAACTTGCCGAAAAGTACAACCTCGGTCACCCGTCGATGCTCCTTTTCCCTACTGTAGCTAACAACTTTGGGGGTGGAATGGTAAGTCCTGAGACGTTTGTAAAAGATTCTATGTAATAGTATCTATTAAACGTATTAATGTAAACGTTTCACATAAGCGTATCTATGTAAACATACTCAGGTAAGCGTATCTATGTAAACGTACTCATGTAAGTGTATTCATGTAAGCGTATCTATGTAAACATACTCATGTAAGCGTATTCATGTAAGCGTATCTTTGTAACTCATGTAAGTGTATCTATGTAAACGTACTCATGTAAGCGTATTCATGTAAGCGCATCTATGTAACATGTAATGTATTAGTATAGACTCATGAATGAACCGACTCTTGTGTGATTCTTTGTACTTGGAATAGTAAGTAGTATCTCCTAACTATACCTATAATAGTTACTAATATTGTACGTGTATAACCGAAAGTATGCCTTTGCTACCCAAAAGTACTGAACTGACTGAATGAACTTTTATGTCTATATATGTATACATGATATATAACTAATATTTAGACGACATTCGGACGGATAACCGATACCCTAAAGCCACATCCAAACGAGGAAAAGGAAATAAGGTGAGTTAGCCTTCCTAAGTCCTTTAAACATTATTTATATAACTATACATATATGGGCATGCAATTTATAATATAAAAGCATAGAAGAAGTTTTGTAAAACTTTTGAAAAGTTTAATACTAAGAAACGATGACTTGATGTCACTTTATAAAACGATTTGAAAGTATTTGTTTGATAAAACAGATTAAGTATAAAGAAAACCTTTATTTGAAACACAATTATAAAAGAGTTTGAAATGAAACATACAGTATCTAAAGCAGTTTGATAAAGAGTTTTAAACATATAAAAACCTTTAAGAACATCATTTGAAGAAATCTGATTGGTAAAACAGTTAACGTATAGTAAATCCATTTGCATGTTTAGTTATTAATCACATGTGATTGATATAATAAATAACATGATTCAACTTGTATTCCCCCGATAAAGAATTTAAAAACATTTAGAAACATTTAAAAGGTTAATTTAAGATGTATGAACTCACCTGCAGTGAGTGGATCGGATGGAAGTGTCGGACAAGTGCTTGGTGTCGAGTGAAGACTTAGACACCGACAATGATCCTAATAACATATGAAGACATATGTATGTATATATATATATATATATATATATATATATATATATAACTAGTGATTTTAACACTAATTAATCATGTAAAAACATCCTAATGTGAGGAAAACACTTTGGTCAAAGTGTTAGGAGGCTATCGAGTTGCAACAAAGGTATGCAAGGCCTTATACGGGAGTTTATGGTCAATGGACCATGTTTGTTGGAGTTTACGGCCTAGGGGAGTTTACTCCTGGCCATAAACTCTCAATTGGGTCACCAAAAGAGGCTTAAAACTATAATGACTTAAGTGGTTAAGTGTCCCAAGGCTTAAACAAGTGGTTGGGTGAGTTTAAGGTCTAAAAATGACCCTAACTTGTGTTTTCGGTCTAGGGACCACTTCCCCATGAGTTTATGGACGTAAACTCATGGTAAGAAGTACCATTTCATGGATTGAAGTCCTTAGATCAATGGTGTAAGGTCCTAGGCTACTATCCAAGGCTTAATAAGGTGTTTGGGGCATCAAAACACTCTTTGGGGGTGTTTACGGTTTTGGGAGATTCCCAAACCGTAAACCCATATTCATGGGGGGGTTTTGGTGTTTTTCATGTGCTACACTCATCAAGGAAAGGTTCTATGCTAAGTTATAAGAATAAGGAAGAAGCTAGGGCACACTTTGGCACCTATTTTAGGGTTTACGGCCTAAGAAGATCTTGGGCCGTAAACACCTTGTTCTTGTGATTCATGGGTGATTTCCTTGATATATGGACATGTAATAAGCTTTAATACACTCTAGGGTAGAAGTACTTACAATTTGGGATGAAAGCTTGAAGATCCTTGGGAGAGAAATCGGGTTTTCTCTAGTTGAAAATGGAAGAAATGAAGTAAAAATGGCTAAGTTCCATATATATATACTCAATGGAGTTTACGGTTTTTAAACTCCATGTGTGTGCCGTAAACTCCAAACTCTTGGAGTTTTGAGACTTCTATGATGCACAATAAGCCCTGGAGTATACGTCCTATGTTTACCTCTTGAAGGATTAAAGCTCAGAATGCTCAAACGGACACGAAACGTGTTAAAAGGTGGCAGAAATGACTTTGACTTTCTATGAAGTGTTTGACTGTACAGGATAGAAAATTCCGAGTTGTGACATCATCCCCCTGTTAGAGGGAATTTTGTCCCGAAATTAGAATTTAGGTAAGGAAGTAGGTATGAATGATCGAGTCAAGAGGTGGGGATACTTCCTAATTGATTGATTCTCGCGCTCCTAAGCGAATTCAGGTCCCTGGTTGGCATTCCAGCGAACCTTCGCTAATGGGATGTGGCTTTGCTTTGTCTGCTTGACCTCTCGGTCGGTGGTCACTACAGTTCTTCCACGAAGGCGAGGCTCTCGTTGATCTTGATCTCGTCGAATGGGATTACGAGAGTCCTGACGGAAAGGTACGTTTTTAAGTTTGAGACATGAAGGTACAATGTACATTAGTGATTTCACAGGGTAGGTTAAGTTGTGGATGTTTCCTTGCCCTCTCTTACTACGAGAGTAGATAAATAAGTCATTTACAAGGACAATGGCGAACTGATCCAAGTAAGAATGGCGTACCCTATTCATTACGTTCATGAATACAACGGGCGTATTCATTCTATCCGAGGGGTACCACTACGGACTCGTAGTGTCCGTATCGAGTTAGGAAGATTATCCTCAAGACAACCTTCGCTAACACTCGTATCTGGTGATATTCCGATCTCAGGTCTATTTCTGAAAGGTACATAATTCCTTGCGGTTGGTCAACCGACTCAACTATGCGAGGCAGAGGGTAATGGTTTCTAATGGAAACCTTGTCGAGGTCTTTCAAGTCGATGGACTTACGAAGCAATCCGTCTATCTTCTTGAAGAATAAGAACGAAGCTCTCTAGGGTTAGAAGCTTGGTCTTTCCTTTCTATTGCTGAGTAGTTCGTTAATTTATCCGGATGGTTCTTGTATCTCCGTGGGTGTTACTCTGTAGGGTGATCTTGTTACAGGAGTCGTATTGGGTTCTAAGTTTGTTCGTATGGCGATGCGATTACTCGTAGTCTTGGGCAGTCTCCATCCTGAAGTTCATATTAAAGGTCATACAGGTTTCATCAGTCACAGTCTCATGTATACGAGTCGTATATAATTAAGATTGAAAAGGTAGTTGAATAAATGATTCTTCTTTAAGCCCACATCCCAATGAGGAAAAGAAGTTAAACTGGAATCATTAATTCTAAACCTATAGAACCTTGATTATATACCACCACTATGTATACATTCTTCAGCGATAGATCAACCGTATGGGTCTTTGGATTGAACTTGACGTACTGTACGAGTGGTACTTCGGGGAGGCTTGCTGAGATTTATTAGGAAAGGATAAGAAACATGGGGTACTCCATGCATGAGTACTTCGGAGTTCAGAAATGATGGCTTCGCTAGAAAGACGATTTCGGAGAAAGAGATGTGCGCACGAAATTGGTATTGCGAGGATCGAATTGACTCAAGTTGTATGATAATGTCGGAATCGTATGGAAACTAAGGACATTAGAATTGAACATAAGGCGTTATAGACAAAACACAACAGTGCAAGCTTTAACAGAGTTACAATACTTTAGATTTACTACAAGACTATTGCTGCGAACAAGGTATACTACAAAAGGCAAGTATACCCAGCACGAGGGTCCCTTTACAGACGGGATCCCACAAAAGATGATACTCTAGTTGCACTAGTTGTTAAAACAGTATAAAAGTCTGTTACAACGAAACGCCTTAATTACATTAACGTGGGTCAGGACTACTCTCTCCTGCGGCAGTGATCCTTAGTATCCTCCCGTCTGAGCCGGAGTTCTTTGTTATTGGAAAATCCTTCTTGAAGTGCCCTATATCACCGCATTGGTGACATGCCTGGCTAGTACTAGCATTGGTGGTGGGAGTGAGGTGTCGATTCAGAGTTATGTGAACACGGGTGTTTTCTTTGTTCATCCACATTGAAAATTTCCTTTTATGGTCCGGTTTTACCACTACTATCAGAAGCCTGGTTGACTCCGATGTCAGGGGCTTGAGTGATGGGTCGTGTCGGTGCTCCACAGCTACGAGCATGGTGCCCTATTTTTAGGCAATTGCAACATTGCATTTCATGGCAAGCTCCATTATGATGAGAGCCACACTTATCACACTTCGGTAGCTTTCCATCGTATGGTCTGATCGGTACTGGGGCTTTCACTTGTTGATGTTTCATGGCAAGTCTTTGGGATCGCTTACGTTCCTTTTGGGCTCGGCGCTTTCGTTTCCTGTTCCCTGTTTTACGGCTTTATAGGTCCGTGATTGTTGTCATTTGTTGGTTTCCTGGATTGGTACTACAATCGGAATTCTCGACTCCCTTTCTATTCTTGTTTGCGTTGTCAGCGTTGATGTGTGCAAGGAAATCTGTCACGGCAGCTGCTACCGCGGCATGTAATGTAGTGGCGTCGGTATGAAGGATAGGGGTTTCGTTGCTCGATAGGCTATTTCTTGATGATGACATGATTCTGCAACAAGAAAGGAAAGGAGTTCGTGAGTTAATAGGGTCGAACCTGCATCATTTTGATTCTGGCTAAGAGATGAGTTATCATACATGAAGAACTTAGCTTATACACGTCATGATATAATCAAGATTGGGCGGATAATAAAATATGTGATTCTACTCTAGTTTCACATCCTAACGAGGAAAAGAAACTCAATTAGAAACCTCACATTCTATTGTCTACCAGGTCTTCTTACGAATCCTATTCGATGAACTAGAATTTCTAGTAATAGCTACCATTGACCCTAGATGTACTTCGATCATTCAATTAAAGAGTAAGAGTATGTTCTCAAAGGTTTGACCTACATCCCTATGATGCAGTCCTAGTACGGAATAGAAGTATGTTCGCGACGATATGACCTACATCCATATGATGCAATCCTAGTAAAGAGTAGAAGTATGCTTGTAGAATGGTCTCAAGACATTTGTCGTTCACGCCAAGATATTTAAAGGTTGGTGGATAATATGATCCAACCATTGAAAGACACTTGGAAATGATTCCGGAGTTAAATTACCATAGTCCAAAGGCTTGACTAAAGCAAGTTTCAGATAGACTCCAATGAAAGCATGACGAAAGGTAGTTTGAACAACGAGTGACACAAAAGCTAGGCAACTGTCGATATCATCGATGTTTAAGATGTAATATGTTCGGGAAAATTGACCTTGTAGTAGGTCTTACATCACATCCGGAGTAGAAGAGTCCTTGATAGCATAAAGGTCTAACTAAAAGTACTTACAGTTCAAAGTAGTCACATAGAAAAGTGCTACACAGAACATAGACAGGAACACAGTTCTTTAAAAAAAAAAAAGGAAAGTAAGGCATCTCCTACTGGCGACGGTCATCCCTATGGTGAACCCTTAGTTCAACTAGTTGACGTTCCATATCAAGCAGGTATCTTTCGTACACCCTCTGGCGTACTCGGAGCTTTATGACTTCGGCGAGGGTTTCAGCTAGTGCTTGCAACAGGGTCTCATGGTCTCTCTCAGATCTCTCACTTGTGTGTTCAAGGCGATTGGTGCAAATGGTATGCATTCCTGCATTGGCATCAACCTCTGCGATATGATGGAGAGCTGTCCTGCCCTGAATTTTGTTTCGGGCAACTCTACGGACCATTATTGGTAGAACTCTGTCTACTGAGCTCCCTTTGCTTATGTTGTAGAAGCTTCGGTCTCCATTAAACGACATAGGTTGGTCTTGCTCTAAGCTCCATGTCTCCAAAGTTTATACCCAAGGGGGAGTCGGGCCATGAAAATCCAGACGAGGTTTAGGATTTGGAATGGGAGCAACCGGGGGGAGGTTCCCAACTTCGGGTTCTTCTCCAACCCATCCAGCATTGCCTTCATTCGGAAGGTACGGGTTGTCGTGGGTATGGAGTCTAGCCATGTTATCTACACGAGAATTGGGGTGAAGAAGTAGTTATTTAGACGAGCTAATTAGATAATTATAAGAAGATCTTTATTAGTTATGTCACTATTTGTAAAGTGCATACCGATTATATGTAATCAAACAGGATAGACCTTCGAATAACTGACCTTAACTCCAGATTCACGAGGAATAGGGGTAAAGCAAAATTTCACAGATTTTGAGTCTATGTCATCCTAGTTACATATAACCTTAATGTATCAACTTAGCAACTATTGACCTTGTAATGAAGATCCTTTTTAGTTCTCAAGTAAGTAATTATAGTAACACCAAATATCCTATGGTATTTCGTTGTGGTAGTGTTGGTAAGTTTTTAGACTTGTTGTCACATCACAACCACTCTTGGGCACCTGCTAATCACTCCTCGGACCAGCATAGTTGATCAGGCTATCCCACTCCCAAGACTGACCATACATCCCCGAGCTTACCTTTGATATTCAACAATCGTAATACTTTTGTTCTTGTCATTGTGACACGGATTTTAGTATGAATGCAGGCACGTATAGTTAGTCAAATATTTTATTATTTAAAAGTATAAACTCTTGGTCAGAGAATTTCCAATCCCATTGTATTTATAGTTAGTATATCTTTTATGGGTTGATATACTTAATTCACTATAAACAATGATCTGATACCAATCTATCACACCCTAAAACCGAGAACGACGGAAACGTTCTGGGGCGGAGGACGTCATGTAAAGTATCACAACAATGCAAAGTAGTAAACAAGCAACAACATCATCCATTGCATTAATAGTATAATTTTAATTACAAGTGTGTTCTTTGTTAGCATAAAACAACATAATGAATAATCAAAATAAAAGACGAGTCTTGACTGCTCCGTCTTCACAAAACCTGGTCGTCGTACCTGTCTATTTGTGACCTGAGAATACATGTTATTTTGAAAGTGAGTAGCAGCAATAAAGCTGGTGAATTCATAAGTATTTTAGTGTCATTGATTTGTAAAGCTTGAAATGAAAGACTTGTAAAACTTGTAATGAAAGACTTGTAATTGTTTTGAAGAAAAGTTTGTATAAGTATGAAAATGTTTGTAAGAAATTGTAAACGTTTAAAAACCCTATAAAATCTTATATTTCCTACTAGTATAAATAGTAGTCTTCTACCAAGACCCGACTGATTTGAAAGTAAGCATCACTGTAATTGTGATGGTTTTTCCCTTTTTAAACTATTAGTATAAAATTAAAGCCTACCTCGTCGTTTGTGTGTATGAGACACAACATAAAGGTAATAAGGAAAATAGTTTATCTATATCAAATATATCCTATCTCATCGTTCAAGTGAATGTGTCACAAAGTAAAGGAAGGAAAATAATATAATAACTAAAAGAATGTATCCTTTTGCACTAGGATATTCACGGCGTGTGTGACAACCCGATATTTCAACTCTTTGTAATGACCTAAAAAGTCAAGTATTATAACCACTTTTGAGTTAATAAAATTAACTTTGATAGTAAAATGTCCAAAAAGTTCTATTTAAATTCCTTCTATGTTTAAATGTCATTAAACCATGATCGTACGTAAAAAGAACGCCCAAATCCGACTTCGTATATTGAAGTTATGATTTTTCCAAGTTCGGCTTAGCAACAGACAACTAAAAACTCGAATCGGAGATCGAGCGACTTTTGGCCGGAATGACCTAAACGAGAATCGAAGGTCTCGACAATGGTATTTCAGCGGTGAAAAGTCTGGCAAAAACCGACGTCAGATAAAGAAGTTATGAATTTTTAAAGAAATTCCTTAATCACGTCATTTTATAATTAAATAATAAAAATAATTTCGGAATTTGCCAACGGAGTCTAAACGAAAGTTGTAGAGCGTAGTCTCACCTACGCGTGGATATAAAGACCATCGAAAACGGAGTTCGTATGAAGAAGATATTATTTTTTGAAGTTTATTAAATAAATTATATATAAATTTAATTCAAAAATCCGGTAATATCCGAAGGAGGAGTCAGCGTCCTCATCCGAGTTACGCGCTGCGTAACCCCGTACGCCCCGCGTACCCGAGGGCCTTGGTCTCGGTTCGTCCACGTCGCCCCTATGCAAATCTACCCGATCCGTCCCATCCGAGGCCGAGGCAGTCGAGGACTCGGTCATGCATGACGTACGAGTACGCGCTGCGTACGAGCGTACGCCCCGCGTACCGAGGCTTCTCAGACCCCCTATAAATAGAAATGCGAGGGTTTCGGAAAAATCACCCCATTTCTCTCATTTCTCTCACGATCTTGCCTCGTTTTCCGTGCCTGCACTACCCCGAAGCTCTGGTCTTTTTGCTCAAGTCCCGAGTGTCGATTTTACTCCCGAGATTCCCGAGAATCCCGAGAAAAATCCGTTTCCCAAGACAAAACTCTGCCCGGTTTTCCATCTCGCTATCTTCAAACTTTCAAGTGAGTTCATACCCCTTAATTAACTTTTTTTTAAATATTCTAAATGCTTTTATATGCTTTCTAAGGGGGGGGGGGGGGGAATACAAGTAAAACACACAACTACTATCGGGTGTTATATATAAAGATTTTTATGCACTTTTATTAAGTAGAATCATATGTGATTTATAAACTTTATAGGGAACTCTCGTATACAAAATATATTACAATAGAATCCTATCTTTAAAAATATAAATTGTTGTAATGCATGTATAAACTAAACATTTTCTTAGATTATATGTATACTTGCCTACCTTAGGCTCTGCAAAAATCTATACAGTTATAAAATGTGATTCCTTTTCTAGGCATTTTTCTAAACAAACAAGTCATACTTTTAGAAAACTATAATAGGTATAGTTTTACGACGATATTGCTAACTTTTACATACTAGAAACACGATTTTCAAAAAGTCACTTTCATATACAAGAACAAACGAACGTTTTAACACGTAAATCTGCTTTTATACCACGGTTTTGTGAGACATAAACTTCACTTACGTTCGAGTACACATTTCAAGTCCTGTATTATATACCAGAATCCCTTGGAGAGGGAGCATGGTGTTTGTGTATAGATCTATACGGGCTTGACAACCCGCGCCCTGACTGTTAGCTACAGTCCACCATTTGGGGTGACAAACGTCATAACATTCCAACGCCTGAAGAACGTTGTGTATAGGCATTCCGAGTCAATAGTATGGTTATAAAACTCACATGGGGTATTAAAAATGCATTGATTTACAAGGTTTTCAAACACATTGGTTATTTTACACTTACATACATTTTACAAACATGGGTCTTGAGAGAAGGCTACTTTTATACTAGTAGAAAATATAGGATTTTCTAAACACAACACAACCAAGGACAAAACATTTCATTTCATACAAACATTGTCATTTAAATAATTATGAATCTCACCAGCTTAAACGCTGATTTACTCTTTCAAAATTACTTGTATGTCCCAGGAAATTAGTAATTTCAGGTGTCATTATGCTTTTGATGAAGGGATGCTGCGGCGCCAGTTTAATCTCATATTTTGACATCATATTGTAATTGGTTTTGAACATGTAACTTTTGACAAATGTAAACTTTCAATTATATATGTGATGGTTGTATTGCTTTATTTACTATGTATTCATTTGTTACGTTACCACATGAAGTCATCCACCCCCGAACGTTTCCGCCGTTCAGGTTTGGGGGTGTGACAGATTGGTATCAGAGCTATGTTTATAGTGAACTAAGTATATCGAACCACATAAGATATACAAACTATAAATGCTTAAGGGACTAACACTCTCTGACAAAACATTTTTCTTTTTACGCTTAAACAGCGTTACGTTTAACTTAAATTGATAGTTCATTTAAGTACAATTACATGCATACAACAAATTATTTTCATGATATCTAACTATACAACAAGTATTTAGACAAGTTGACACTACGATTAAGACTCGATATATGTAATCAGATTTTGGACAAATATAGCGTGATCAACTATATTTGCCCGAGATTGGACCGACGTATATCGAGGAATGATCGTAGTAAGCAACAAGTCAAAACTTACCAAATCGTTACTAGAATCAAACACAAGAATTTAAATACTATAGGAGTATTTGCTACCTAAACTAGTTTAACTTACATGTTTTGCAAGTTTCAACTTTATTCAACTCATATAACCCTATTTCTCGTACATTCAAATGGCTGGATTTCACCACCCCGGCGACCCCTACTTTCCCAACCAAGGCAACGGAGGATGGGTCGAAGATGATCCCGAAGAGGACGAGGAACCCATAGAAGTGGATGATGACTCCGGTACCGACTCAGAACCGGAACTGATCGATCCACCGCCCGTTCAACCTCCCGTCTTTGTAAGGAACTTTCAAGGACCGACTCCCGTCTGGCGACAGAACTTACGCCCTCCCTACGGCATGTGCCGTGACTTCTATGATGTCCGCGGCGGAGGTTCGGCTGATCGGGCACTCCCAGTAATGGTGGGTAAGCTAGCCAATCAGTCCTATCAGTCCGGAGTTCAAGCTAGCCGACTCCGGGATGTCAACGTTGAAGTGCAGGTTCACACTTCTGACATCCATAGGCTAGACAAGATACAAGACAATGCTCAACTCCAAACCGAGGCATTCCAAGCGCAAATGATTGCAACCCTCGCTGAACTAAGGGAACAACAAGCCGCTTTTGATAGGCGTCTAATGGAGTCGAAGCAATCAGATGCAGAGTCAAGCTCCAAGCGCAACCTACGTCGCAAGTAGTGCTTGTCAAAGACTCAAATTTTGTTATAGCTTAGGACCTCGGCTAAAAGTCTTTAAATTTCTTGAACTTTGTAATCGGAGACCCTTATAGGGGTCAAATTTTCATGATCGTTGTATCAACTTTTATATTAATATAAGTGACACTATTATTACTACGTTGAGTATTTCGTTCAAACCTTGAAAAGTCTTTGAGAAACCAAATACTTGTTTCATACTTTCAGTCTTACAAATAACTTTCATTCTTCTATTTTAAGACTCATACTAGCATCTGTTGTTGAACTATAGTAGTTTAGTTCATGAGACACATTAATTCTCTATTCTATGGAATTCTTATCTTTACCTTTTCAACCTATAGTCGAAGGATGCCTCCGCGTAGGAATCCAAGGCGAAACAACGGTGGGGAAGCACCTGTACCACCACCACCTCCACCACCTCAATTTGATGATGTTATGTTCCAAGCAGCAGTCACCGCAGCGGTAGCAGCTGCCATGTCACAGATCAATAACTCGAGTACTAATGGCTCGGGATCTGGCACACACCCATCTAACCATGGCGAGAGTCGTGGACCACCCCGAGAATGCACCTATAAGGACTTTACTAATGCCAAGCCCCGGATGTTTTATGGATCTGGTGGTGTGATAGCCCTGAGACAGTGGATTGAAAGGACAGAGTCAGTCTTTGAAATCTGCTCCTGTCCCGAGCACAGCAAAGTCAAATTTGCAACTTTCACCCTTATTGATAGAGCTTTAACTTGGTGGAATGGCCACGTTAAAGTACTTACCCTGATAGTGGCAAACTCCATAAGCTGGGAGAGCCTAAAAACCATGATGATGAGAGAATACTGCTCACGAGGAGAGATTCAAAAGCTCGAACACGAACTATGGACTCTCGGAATGGTTGGTACCGACATCGCAACTTATACCAACCGATTCTGCGATCTGGCAATCCTTTGCCCAGATATGATTGCTCCCGAGAGCAAGAAAATAGAAAGATACATCTGGGGACTGACGCCCCAAATACGATCAAGCATGTTAGCTTCCAAACCTGACACCTTTGAAAGTGCTAAGGAACTGGCACAATCTCTGATTGACTACGGAGGTCATTAGAACTCAACCGTTTCTGCACCAGAACCACAGAAAGGAAACAACAACAACAACAACAACAACAACAACAACAGGAAGAGAGTATGGAATAAAGGGAAGGGTGGGTCTTCCCAAGAATCCGCAAAGAAACAACTGGTTTCAGTGAATGCTGCCATTGTACCTACTACAGTCCCTACAAATCCCTACCCCACAAAGCCTTATGTGGGTAACCTTCCAAAGTGCACCAAATGCACTTACCACCACCATGGACCTTTTCGGGAAATGCAGTGCGCCAACTGCAACAGGAAGGGACACACAGCCCGTTTCTGCAAGGACCTCGCAAAACCGATCACTCAAGTTCCCAGTGCGGGTGTAGGCCAGACTTGCTACGGTTGTGGCGAGGTGGGCCACTACAAGAGGAACTGCCCTAAGGCAGCAGGCACCGACGGTGTGGGACGAGTTTTGGCGATAGGCCACGACGAAGCTGTAGCTGACCCAACTGTAGTTGCTGGTACGTTCCTTCTCGATAATTCATATGCATGCATACTATTCGATAATGGAGCGGAGAGAAGCTTCGTGAGTCAAAACTTTATTCATTTACTTAAACCTAAACCTAGCAAGTTAGAAAAATATTCACTGTAGAGATGGCCAATGGAAAAACCGAAAACACTAACTGCATATACATGGGCTGTACGTTAACTTTAGACGGCCATTCTTTTCCAATCAATCTCATGCCGGTCCAAATTAAAAGTTTCGACGTCATAGTCGGCATGTATTGGTTGAGTCTTCTTCGCGCCGACATCATGTGCTTTGAGAAAGCAGTCCGTCTTAATCTCCCTAACAACGAAACATTAGTTATCTACGGCGACAAATCAAGTACAAACCTTCGCATCATTGCGTGCATCCAAGCTCGAAAGTGCTTGCGGAAGGATTGTCGAGCATTCCTAGCGCACATTGTTGATAGAAGACAAGAACTGAAGGACATCAAGAACATTTCAGTAGTACGCGACTTTCCCGATATCTTTCCAGAAGAACTTCCAGGATTACCACCACAACGCCACGTCGAATTCAGAATCGACTTAGTTCCAGGGGCTACCCCAGTAGCGAAGTCACCTTATCGTCTCGCACCAGCAGAGATGCAGGAACTTTCCAGTCAACTTAATGAACTCCTTCAAAAAGGATTCATAAGACCAAGTTTCTCACCTTGGGGAGCACCGGTCCTGTTTGTAAAGAAGAAGGATGGATCGTTCCGTATGTGCATCGACTACAGAGAGCTGAACAAACTTTCTGTCAAGAACCGTTATCCTCTACCCCGTATTGACGACTTATTCGATCAACTTCAAGGATCAAACTACTTCTCAAAGATAGATCTACGATCCAGATATCACCAATTACGAGTTCTAGAGGGGGATATTCCAAAGGCAGCTTTCCGAACTCGTTATGGACACTACGAATTTGTAGCGATGCTGTTCGGATTAACCAATGCACCAGCAGTATTTATGGACCTAATGAATAGGGTATGTCGTCCTTACTTGGATCAGTTCATCATCGTCTTTATCGATGATATACTTGTCTACTCCCGAAGTGAGGAAGAGCATAGTCAGCACCTACGAAAAATCCTAGAAACACTACGAACGAAGAAAGTCTATGCGAAGTTCTCTAAATGCGAATTTTGGATTCGAAGAGTCGAATTTTTAGGCCACGTTGTTAGCGAGAAAGGTATACACGTGGACCCCTCCAAAATTAAGGCCATTGAGAACTGGTCGGCACCAAAGACACCTACAGAAATTCGTCAATTTCTAGGTCTCGCTGGCTACTATCGCAGATTCATAAAGAACTTCTCTAGCATTGCGAAACCTCTTACTACATTAACCCAGAAAGGCGTGGCCTTTGGCTGGGAAGCAAAACAAGAGAAGGCATTCCAGACGCTAAAACAGGCCTTGTGCACCGCACCGATACTATCCCTCCCCGAGGGGATAGAAGACTTCGTAGTGTATTGCGATGCGTCAAATCAAGGACTATGTTGTGTTCTTATGCAGAGAGGGAAGGTTATTTCTTATGCCTCCCGACAGCTTAAGACACACGAAGTGAACTATACGACACACGATCTTGAGTTAGGAGCAGTGGTATTTGCTCTAAAGATCTGGAGACACTACTTATACGGAACAAAGAGTACTATTTTCACTGATCACAAGAGCCTTCAACACATTTTCGATCAGAAGGAACTCAACAGGCGACAACGACGATGGGTTGAGTTACTGAATGACTACGAATGCGAAATTCGTTATCATCCTGGCAAGGCCAACGTGGTAGCTGACGCCCTCTGTCGAAAGGAATACACTGGTCGGAGGGTCAAATCTCTGACTATGACTATCCATTCCCACTTATCCACACAAATTAAGGAGGCACAAATGGAAGCTTTGCAACCTGAAAATGTGGTGGGTGAATCCCTGCGAGGAATGGAAAAGAATCTAGAAGTCAAGGGTGGCGGAGCCTACTATCTCATGGACCGAATTTGGACCCCGAAACATGGTGGTTTCAGAAACGTAGTCATGACCGAAGCACACAACTCAAGATATTCCGTTCACCCAGGTTCAGATAAAATGTATCTGGATCTTAAGAAACTGTACTGGTGGCCTAACATGAAAGCAGAAATTGCTACCTTCGTAAGTAAATGCCTTACTTGCGCTAAGGTTAAGGTCGAGTATCAGAAACCGTCAGGATTACTACAGCAACCGGAGATACCAGAATGGAAATGGGAGCGGATTACTATGGACTTCATAACCAAGTTACCCAAGACGACGAGTGGACTCGATACCATATGGGTCATTGTCGACAGATTAACCAAATCCGCACATTTCCTACCCATCAAGGAGACTGACAAAATGGAAAAGCTTACAAGAACTTACTTAAGGGAAGTAGTGCGACTGCATGGTGTTCCGATATCCATTATTTCCGATAGAGATAGTAGATTCACTTCAAGATTCTGGCAGTCACTACAAAGTTCCCTGGGGACTAGGCTAGACATGAGTACAGCCTACCACCCACAAACAGACGGGCAAAGTGAGAGAACGATACAAACTTTAGAAGATATGCTAAGAGCCTGTGTGATTGACTTTGGAAAGGCATGGGATATCCATTTACCCCTTGTCGAATTTTCATACAACAATAGTTATCATACAAGCATAAAGGCTGCTCCGTTCGAAGCCCTCTATGGTCGAAAGTGCAGATCCCCTCTGTGCTGGACTGAAGTTGGCGATATCCAGTTAGCTAAAGGAAGAGTTCCTGAAAGCACTCTCACCGGTCCGGAAATCATATGAGAAATGACAGAGAAGATCGTTCAGATTCGTGAGCGATTGAAAGCCTCTAGAGACCGACAGAAAAGCTACGCTGACCAAAGGAGGAAACCTTTGGAATTCCAGGTAGGAGACCACGTTTTATTAAAGGTCTCACCGTGGAAGGGTTTAATACGCTTTGGAAAGTGTGGGAAACTAAATCCAAGATACATAGGGCCTTTCGAGATTCTTGCCAGAATCGGCCCTGTGGCTTACAAGCTTAACCTACCGCGTGAACTTAGTAACATACATCCCACCTTCCACGTCTCGAACTTGAAAAAGTGTCTGTCCGATGAGACTCTTGTTATTCGACTCGACGAGATCGAGATCAACGAGAGCCTCAACTTTGTGGAAGAACCAGTAGAAATCATGGACCGAGAGGTCAAACAAACAAAACAAAGTCGCATACCCATCGTGAAGGTTCGCCGGAACGCCAAGCGGGGACCTGAATTCACATGGGAACGCGAAGATCAGATGAAACAAAAGTACCCTCATCTCTTTCATGTTCACTAGTATCTTTACTACATTAAATTTCGGGACGAAATTCCCTCTAACGGGGGGATGATGTGACAACCCGATATTTCAACTCTTTGTAATGACCTAAAAAGTCAAGTATCATAACCACTTTTGAGTTAATAAAATTAACTTTGATAATAAAATGTCCAAAAAGTTCTATTTAAATTCCTTCTATGTTTAAATGTCATTAAACCATGATCGTACGTAAAAAGAACGCCCAAATCCGACTTCGTATATTGAAGTTATGATTTTTCCAAGTTCGTCTTAGAAACAGACAACTAAAAACTCGAATCGGAGATCGAGCGACTTTTGGCCGGAATGACCTAAACGAAAATCGAAGGTCTCGACAATGGTATTTCAGCGGTGAAAAGTCTGGCAAAAACCGACGTCAGATAAAGAAGTTATGAATTTTTAAAGAAATTCCTTAATCACGTCATTTTATAATTAAATAATAAAAATAATTTCGGAATTTGCCAATGGAGTCTAAACAAAAGTTGTAGAGCGTAGTCTCACCTACGCGTGGATATAAAGACCATCGAAAACGGAGTTCGTATGAAGAAGATATGATTTTCTGAAGTTTATTAAATAAATTATATATAAATTTAATTCAAAAATCCAGTAATATCCGAAGGAGGAGTCAGCGTCCTCATCCGAGTTACGCGCTGCGTAACCCCGTACGCCCCACGTACCCGAGGGCCTTGGTCTCGATCCATCCACGTCGCCCCTATGCGAAGCTACCCGATCCGTCCCATCCGAAGCCGAGGCAGTCGAGGACTCGGTCATGCATGACGTACGAGTACGCGCTGCGTACGAGCGTACGCCCCGCGTACCGAGGCTTCTCAGACCCCCTATAAATAAAAATGCGAGGGTTTCGGAAAAATCACCCCATTTCTCTCATTTCTCTCACGATCTTGCCTTGTTTTCCGTGCCCGCACTACCCCGAAGCTCTTGCCTTTTTGCTCAAGTCCCGAGGGTCGATTTTACTCCCGAGATTCCCGAGAATCCCGAGAAAAATCCGTTTCCCAAGACGAAACTCTGCCCGGTTTTCCATCTCGCTATCTTCAAACTTTCAAGTGAGTTCATACCCCTTAATTAACTTTTTTTAAATATTCTAAATGCTTTTATATGCTTTCTAAGGGGGGGAAATACAAGTAAAACACACGACTACTATCGGGTGTTATATATAAAGATTTTTGTGCACTTTTATTAAGTAGAATCATATGTGATTTATAAACTTTATAGGGAACTCTCGTATACAAAATATATTACAATAGAATCCTATCTTTAAAAATATAAATTGTTGTAATGCATGTATAAACTAAACATTTTCTTAGATTATATGTATACTTGCCTACCTTAGGCTCTGCAAAAATCTATACAGTTATAAAATGTGATTCCTTTTCTAGGCATTTTTCTAAACAAACAAGTCATACTTTTAGAAAACTATAATAGGTATAGTTTTACGAGGATATTGCTAACTTTTACATACTAGAAACATGATTTTCAAAAAGTCACTTTCATATACAAGAACAAATGAACGTTTTAACACGTAAATCTACTTTTATACCACGGTTTTGTGAGACATAAACTTCACGTACGTTCGAGTACACATTTCAAGTCCTGTATTATATACCAGAATCCCTTGGAGGGGGAGCATGGTGTTTGTGTATAGATCTAAACGGGCTTGACAACCCGCGCCCTGACTGTTAGCTACAGTCCACCATTTGGGGTGACAAACGTCATAACATTCCAACACCTGAAGAACGTTGTGTATAAGCATTCTGAGTCAATAGTATGGTTATAAAACTCACATGGGGTATTAAAAATGCATTGATTTACAAGGTTTTCAAACACATTGGTTATTTTACACTTACATACATTTTACAAACATGGGTCTTGAGAGAAGGCTACTTTTATACTAGTAGAAAATATAGGATTTTCTAAACACAACCCAACCAAGGACAAAACATTTCATTTCATACAAACATTGTCATTTAAATACTTATGAATCTCACCAGCTTAAATGCTGATCTACTCTTTCAAAATTACTTGTATGTCCCAGGAAATCAGTAATTTCAGGTATCATTATGCTTTTGATGAAGGGATGCTGCGGCGCCAGTTTAATCTCATATTTTGACATCATATTGTAATTGGTTTTGAACATGTAACTTTTGACAAATGTAAACTTTCAATTATATATGTGATGGTTGTATTGCTTTCTTTACTATGTATTCATTTGTTACGTTACCACATGAAGTCATCCACCCCCGAACGTTTCCGCCGTTCAGGTTTGGGGGTGTGATAGCGTGGAAACTCGCCGAAAAGTACAACCTTGGACACCCGTCGATGCTCCTTTTCCCTACTGTAGCTAACAACTTTGGGGGTGGAATGGTATGTCCCGAGACGTCTGTAACAGATTCTATGTAATAGTATCTATTAAACGTATTAATGTAAACGTGTTCAGGTAAGCCTATCTATGTAAACGTACTCATGGAAGCGTATCTATGTAAACGTACTCATGTAAGCGTATTCATGTAAGCGTATCTATGTAAACTTATTCATGTAAGCGTATTCATGTAAGTGTATCTATGTAAACATACTCATGTAAGTGTATCTATGTAAACATACTCATGTAAGCGTATTCATGTAAGCACATCTATGTAACATGTAATGTATTAGTATAGACTCATGAATGAACTGACTCTTGTGTGATTCCTTGTACTTGGAATAGTAAGTAGTATCTCCTAACTATACCTATAATAGTTACTAATATTGTACGTGTATAACCGAAAGTAAGCCTTTACTACCCAAAGGTATTGAACTGACTGAATGAACTATTATGTCTATATATGTATACATGATATATAACTAATATTTAGACGACATTCGGACGGATAACCGATACCCTAAAGCCACATCCAAACGAGGAAAAGGAAATAAGGTGAGTTAGTTTATACATATATGGGCATGCAATTTATAATATAAAAGCGTAGAAGAAGTTTTGTAAAACTTTTAAAAAGTTTAATACTAAGAAACGATGACTTGATGTCAGTTTATAAAATGATTTGAAAGTATTTGCGTGATAAAACAGATTACGTATAAAGAAAACCTTTGTTTGAAACACAATTATAAAAGATTTTGAAATGAAACATACAGTATGTAAAGCAGTTTGATAAAGGGTTTTAAACATATAAAAACCTTTAAGAACATCATTTGAAGAAATCTGATTGGTAAAACAGTTAACGTATAGTAAATCCATTTGCATGTTTAGTTATTAATCACATGTGATTGATATAATAAATAACATGATTCAACATGTATTCCCCCGATAAAGAATTTAAAAACATTTAGAAACATTTAAAAGGTTAATTTAAGGTGTATGAACTCACCTGCAGTGAGTGGATCGGATGGAAGTGTCGGACAAGTGCTTGGTGTCGAGTGAAGACTTAGACACCCATAATGATCCTAATAACATATAAAGACATATATATATATATATATATATATATATATATATATATATATATATATATATATATATAGTGTTTTTAACACTAATTAATCATGTAAAAACATCCTAATGTGAGGAAAACACTTTGGTTAAAGTGTTAGGAGGCTATCGGGTTGCAACATAGGTGTGTAAGGCCTTATACAGGAGTTTATGGTAAATGGACCATGTTTTTTGTAGTTTACGGCCCAGGGGAGTTTACTCCTAGCTGTAAACTCTCAATTGGGTCACCAAAAGAGGCTTAAAACTATAATGACTTAAGTGGTTAAGTGTCCCAAGGCTTAAACAAGAGGTTGGGTGAGTTTAAGGTCTAAAAATGACCCTAACTTGTGTTTTCGGCCTAGGGACCACTTCCCCATGAGTTTATGGACGTAAACTCATGGTAAGAAGTACCATTTCATGTATTTAAGTCCTTAGATCAATGGTGTAAGGTCCTAGGCTACTATCCAAGGCTTAATAAGGTGTTTGGGGCATCAAAACACTCTTTGGGGGTGTTTACGGTTTTGGGAGATTCCCAAACCGTAAACCCATATTCATGGGGGGTTTTGGTGCTTTTCATGTGCTACACTCATCAAGGTAAGGTTCTATGCTAAGTTCTAAGCATAAGGAAGAAGCTAGGGCACACTTTGGCACCCATTTTAGGGTTTACGTCCTAAGAAGATCTTAGGCCGTAAACACCTTGTTCTTGTGATTCATGGGTGATTTCCTTGATATAAGAACATGTAATAAGCTTTAATACACTCTAGGGTAGATGTACCTACAATTTGGGACGAAAGCTTAAAGATCCTTGGGAGAGAAATCAGGTTTTCTCTAGTTGAAAATGGAAGAAATGAAGTAAAAATGGCTAAGTGCCATATATATACTCCATGGAGTTTATGGTTTTTAAACTCCATGTTTGGGCCGTAAACTCCAAGTTGTTGGAGTTTTGAGACTTCTAATATGCACAATAAGCCCTGGAGTATACGTCCTATGTTTACCTCTTAAAGGATTAAAGCTCAGAATGCTCAAACGGACACCAAACGTGTTAAAAGGTAGCAGAAATGAGTTTGACTTTCTATGAAGTGTTTGACTATACAAGATAGAAAATTTTGGGTTTTGAGACACCCAAACTTAAGGAGATAGTGGCGAGCATTGTAAGTAAAGCTATTCAAGAGATATTTCCAAGACTATTTTAGTATATTAAAGTTGAAATGGCAGATCAAATCAATGAGAGAATAGCTGCTAAAATATAGAATGCTAGAGCTATGGGTTAGGTATTGTCTAGTGGATGGAGGTATTGAGATTTCACGGACTTCAAACCACCACTTTTCAACAAGAAAAAGGACCTATTGGTGAATAGTCGATGGCTAACTAACATTGAGGGTGTCTTTCGTACGAGTTTTTGTCCTACTGAGGCAAAGGTACCTTCAGCTATGTACTTGTTGCATGATGGGATGAGAGACTGGTGGGGCTTGATGATGAAATTTGTTGGATTAGGTGTCTAAGCCCATAACTAAAATTGGTATATACTTGACCCGAGAGTAGCATCATCCATTCAGTTTGAATATCACCAGGACAATTTGATAGGATGGATATTTGAGAAAGAGTTTAGTTATGATTTATTAATATATTATAAGTTCGAATATATTAAAATGAAATCATATTATTTAATTAGTATTGATCAAGAATTAATTGGGAATTAATTCAGTGATCAAAAGAGACTAATTAAATATACAGTGGTTGATATTGTAAATCAATGATACATAAAGTTGGGCTAACAATCCATGGTGGATTATTAGTGGTGGGCTAAGCTTATGTAAGTTCCATAAGGTGTTAATCCATTACAACCCTACGTATAGGAATTAGGGTTACACATGACTCTTGGAATCTTACACTATAAATATTTAACCCGTTGGCCTAAATGTGGAGACTAGTGACCATGGAGACACTGTACACGATTTTGGTGCCTAGAAGTCTTTCTCTCAAGTTCTCATTTGTCCTAGGTGTGTTGTGAACTGTTTGAGGCATCATACTTGGGGTGCTAAGTTCCTAAAGTTCAAAACTTCAAGCTACAACAAAGAGGTAACTCTATAACCCAATTCTATGTTGTTTATATCAATTGTATGTTAGTTGTAGGCTTAATGCTTTGGAAACAGTATTGCATGTATAATTAGAGAAAACATAGATCCAAAGCTTTTAGGGTTGTATGTGCACCATAGGATGTTGTAGTATACCAAAACCGAACAGTGGTATCAGAGCCATGGATTGTTTTCTATTATATTTGATACAAATGTGTTATTTTTAAAGCTGAAAAAACCTGTCTGACAGCCCTACTTGACGAGTCTAAGCTTGAACTCGACGAGTAGGATGAATTTTGTCTTGGACTCGTCGAGTGCAATAAGGGGCTCGGCGAGTTGCCTGTCCTGACAACAAATTTTCGAGTTTTTTTGGCCTGTTTTGGATTAGGATCATTACCACAAAATGTTTTTGTTCATCAAATTTGATTTTGTTGCTATGGTAATGATTATCTTCATCCAAAATAAAAGATAATTGTCATAGTTTCAAGATTTTTATTAGTTTATATGATAGACTAATTTGTTGCAAATAGTTGATCTGAATTATCTTAATTTATGAGTTTAACTAGATCAGAAAAAAATTATTTGATAGTTTTATTAGTTAAAAAAATATGATATAAATGCATTTTATGAACTCCATAACTTGTCCTCAAGCTATGGAAAATGAAAAATCTTTCTTTTAAATGTTTTTTTAAGTCTTTCATAACTTATCCTCAAGTTATGGAACATGAAAGGTTTTTCATTAAAATGCATTAAACTCATAAGTTATAGAAACCAAATGTTTTTGCATAGTTCAAAAGTTGCCCACAAGTTTTGGAATTTGTAAAGTTACACTTATGAATACTTTAATTCCAAACCTTAGAATTTTAAAATTTAAAATTCAAACCTTATACTATATAAATTTAAAATTTTAATATATTATATATTTTTAAGTAAAAGGTCAGTCTTACCGTTAGTAGCCCTCATTCCCGAAGGCGGTCTATAAGGGGGTATAAGGTTACTGCCTATAAAATGGTAGTTTAATGGGTGTCCACTCTCACCCACCGCTTCCTTGACTGGTCGAGGGTCGTTAGCCGAACGGGTATGATAGGAAACTAATTCTCATTATAAGTATAATGATAATTATAAAGTAACTAAACTTTTATTAAATTTCCAATCTTAGTTGCTTTAGGAAAATGTGAATATGCTGCTATCCCATGAAATTTCACTTTGCACCTTGTTTAGTCGATAGTGGAGCATGTGTGGTTAATCGACACACTAACCTGGGACTGACAGTGCATGGCATAGGGTTGCTTGATGTTAATCATAGATCAATGGAGCATGTGTGGTTAACCGGCACACTGATTAGGTGGTTTGTAACATTGAGTGTACCAAGCTAATTTGCATAGTTATTCACACCTTGTTTGTGATCCTTGACATCCTAGTCACAAACTTGAAGGGCACAATCGAGATTTAAACATGCCGTTGAAAAGTTCAATGAATCTCAAAGGGATCTAGGAATTTCAAACCAATTAAAACTTAATAATCAATTTTGTTTTTCATGGTGGAAATTGGTAAATCGTCATTTACCTAGCTTCAAATATTTTACAATTGGATTACGACATCCCTCTTCCGAATTGTAAAATATTGTGTCGGGTCCTAGCCTTAATATTTCATTTGGGTGTTATATTAAGGATTTAAATCAACTAACTTGAATTTATCCCTCGTAGATGTCTAGTTCAGACAACTATGGTCTTCCCAAATCTTTTAGAATAAGCTCCCCTATTGAAGGTGATGTTCCATGATTGGATCGTGGAAGTGGGAATCATAATTCACTTCCTCCACCTCCTCCAATTATTCTCCCTGATCACAAGTTCGAAGACTTGAAAAGTACATAGTCACTCAAGCCCTACTTGCAATGAAACATCAAGATGGAAGGCCTGTGTGTACTCACATCTTGGAGATGAAGTAACATATTGAGAGGCTGAAAGTATTGGGTATCATTGTCTCGAGGAAGTTGGCTATTGATTGGGTTCTTCAATCTCTTCCCGAGTTATATAGTGAGCTCATTAAATACTACTATGTGACAAACCACGACATGAACCTTATTTGATTGGAAGATCTACTTCTCAAACTTCCATGGGTATATACAATGGTAACAATGGATGTCCAGAAAAGATTTCTCTTCCCAATGGAAAAGGGATCGGCCATAGTCAACCCGGTTGACCAAATGGTAAAGAGAAAGGATAAGTTTGAGATTGTCTTATTTGCCAATGAAAAAGAAGCCATTTGTTTCTACTGCCATTTGAAGGGATATTGGAAGCAAAGCTGCCCTGACTACTTGAAAGATTTGAGAGAAGGTAGAATCAAAACGTTTGACTCTGCTTCAGGTAAGTCTACTATCTAACTCTATTAAGTTCCTAATTTTTTATTCTTAATACATGACATGACAAGGTTGCATTTTGATGGTTTGTAGGATCATGCAAAAGGAATAAAGCTTAAAGGAAGATTATGCTGAATCTGGTTGCGAAGATGGATTTTAATAGCATGGTTATGTGATCGGATTTTTAAGCTACTGCTTAAGAGTTATGATAGATTACTTAGAAATATGTAGTAACATAGTTTTCATTTGTAATTGCATTGTAAGGAAAAGTTTTCTGCATTTTATAAATAAATAAAAATTTGTTTTTATTTTTATTTTATATTACATTTCCTTGCAATAGCATTTATGAAAATTGATGTTTGTATGTTTCTATGTTAGCAATATGAATTTGATTTTTTCGTTTGTGGTAGTGTCAAGAATTTGCCAAATAAGGAAAGATTCTCATCACCCAAGTTTCAGTTGGATAGAAACTTGGAATCATGCAACTTGTAGTATGTGATGAATGAGAATTTTTGTCTTTGGGAAATTAAGACTGATTCCTTGCTCACATGAATATGTGAGTCAAGTGAAGGGCTAGGAGATTAGGTACACTTGGTTGTGCGCTGGTCAGGTCCACCACAAAGATCGATGAGACTATTCGTCATGATTTACTAAAAGTTAGTAAATATGGTTATGCTTACAAGTTTAAGTATAATTCTGAAACATTTGAAAAGTTTCAATGTACAACAGGATGAATAAGAAGAATCAAATTTGGCAGAAAGATAACTGTTTCTCCAATCTGAAAAGATGGGAGAGTACTTTAGTATCGTGTATTTTGCTCATCTTAATGATTATGGAAAGCCATATCACAATTGATCCTCTAAGGACATCTTAGTGCATTCGTATGGCTAAGAAGTGGAATCATGAATTGTTGAAATGGTTAAATCAAGAAGATGAGTCATACTTCGTTCCAAAACAAGTATTGGAGTCATACTCCAAGATTGTAACCTTGAGTGACATAATCTTAAGAAGGTTTATAACACTCATCAAATGTAGAGTAAAATGTTTCTTTCTTTTGTACATTTCAAATTGGTAAGTTGTGATTTCTTGGTAAGGACAAAGACCAACTAATACCAATTGTGTGAATTGTTTATCTTGATAAGAATCCACACTAACTCTTGAATATTTGTTTGTCAACGAATAGTTCATGACAATAGAATCTTATATGTCAAGAGGTCAGTGGGAGTCTTAAAGATCTTGACAAGTTTCATGAACTAATCAAGAAAAAACCTGTTGTTTATCACTACCACACGACTTGAGGTTTGTAACCTATCATGTTGACATATTCTTAGTTCTATGCTCATTCCAGTTAAAATTTGACTATGCATGTGAGTTCTATGAGTTATCAATTGTTTTCATAAAGCAAAGAACCTGGATCAATGAAAGTTTCATTGATCAGTAAGGGTGAGCTGCTCAACAACTTGGAAGACATGGTAGGTCCTTGTGCTGCTAGGTGGCAAGAAATTAAGATTGAACAAGTTCAGTCCATATGAGTTTGGATTTTTTACAAACCTTGTCTTATGATTATGGTTTGACAAATTCACATGGATAGGAACACATAAACCAAAGAATCTAAGTCTCATAAGGTTTTCTCTCCGCTTCATGAGAATGATTGTGAGGAAACGTTTTCACTAAGTAGATTTTAAGGAGATAGCAATTATGGTATTTGCATTCTCAAATTCGATTATGATTACGACATCCCTCTTCACAGTTCGAATTGTGAGAAATGGAAGAAGGTCTAAACATTTAAGATTTATTGCTATAAGTTCTTAAATTGTTAAGACACACATGTGAGCTATCTAAGGAAAGGTGTATGATTTTGAGAAGCCTAGATAAAATCTTATCGAAACATCTCATTTTAGAAATCTGAACTTTGGTTATGAAAGTCAATAAGTATTGATTTCTAGAATTCCAACTAATTTCTGAGTACATGTCAAAGCTAGTGGGAGCATAAGTGTTATGCTAGTAAGATGATAATTATTATGCTAGTGGGAGCATAATATTATGGTAAGTGTTGCAAGTTAGTAATGTTAATTATAGAAAACAAAAGTTTTGAATCGCAAAGTTGCAGGGTTTTAAAAGTTGTTTTGCTATAATTAAGGGAGAGGAATTCAAACTTCATTTCAAATCTAAAAGATTAGATTGTGATATTTTAATCAAATTTAGTCATACTTCAAGATTGTGTTCATTGCGTTCTCAAATTCGATTATGATTATGACATCCGTCTTCATAGTTCGAATTATGTGAACATGGAAAATAGAAATATTGTAGCAAAAGACTAGTCAAGTATCATGTCTTTATGTGAGATATCATGAATCGTGTCCCATATGCTTCGGGTGTAGGATCGATTATATGTGCTATAATACTCATCCCTTCTAAATTTTCCAAATGTCTAGTTCATTAAGAGGGAAAAAAAATGATAGAACGAAATATGACTAAAGTGGTTAAACAACTATTAAGGACAATCTAAGGTCTGCCAATGATTGGTCGCTTGTAGTTGGAAGTATAAAAGTGGATGGACCATATTGACATATTCTGAAAAGAGGCAACTCTTGTTCAGAAGTGATAGTCAAAATGGGAATATGGAAATGTTTCCATAAGTGGAAGCTATTCTTTAAATCTATGTAAGACTAGAAAACTTAATGCAAGAAGGATGTTCAAAGGAATGCAAGAGGATCATTGCATATAAGTTTAGAATCTAACAAATTATAGTAAATGCCAAGAATTTGATATTCTTACATTTACGGTAAGGATTTGGAATTGTGAAATGAGCATCATTGAAATGTTGTCAATTGATCTATTTCACAAAGTAAGGATCATAGATAAACATAGTGTGCATGCTTGGAGCATGGGACAACTATAGTTTTAATTCAAGTATTAAGTTGATTATTTGAAACATTTGACAATGAATAATGAGTAATCAATATGGCACTCAAAAGTTTTGGGGCCATATAGGATTAGTATTATTCATGTGTTTCACTTTGCAAGTTTTGACTTCCCGAATAACTAGGTTATTCAAACCATCCACAGTCGATCATACTTTGGAAGTAGGTATTGAGGCAAGACTGTCATGAATGGGTCTGTAGTTTGTCTAGGTGTTTTAGATATAGCACAAGTTGCTGCAGTGTTCAAAAGTACTACTAGAATAAGATTCGAGTACTGGATTCAACCCATGCTCATCTAAATCAATTCATGGATTTTATCACAAGTGATTGTGAGATGATAATATCTCATATTCTTGAAACTAATACGTGTGAGTTGTAGTTTACAAGTCGGTTACACATTGACGTATGTAAACGCACCAATAACTTGGTGTTATAAAACTTATTGATGTGTGTGATTTGATGATTAAGTACATGCGAGCACTTAAGTCGAAGTTTATACATTCGTTTTACCCTTAGAGGGATAAAAGCGATATCCGTGGGCCCATCAATGATTTAGTGATGACTCCCCTAACTACTTGGCCAAGCCTGGACTGATTTGATTTCTTCAATTAGTCATTTGTCATAAATCGAAAATCGGGAAACAACAGATGGACAGAGAGAATGCTTATAATCCACGTCTCAGTCCATATGATATCTAGAATGGAGGAATATATGATCCTATGTCTAATGGACGCGTCATTGACTAGGTCAGATTTCGACAACGACTTTTAAGAGCTATGATTGCTAGTGGGGATTTTGGAGTCGTACTTGCTTTAACAGTTATTAGACTTATCCAAGTGGGAGAATGTTGGATTAGATGTCTAAGCCCATAACTATAAATGTTATGCACTTGACCCGAGAGTAGCATTGTCCATTTGGGTTGCATATCACCAGGACAATTTGATAGGATGGATATTTGAGAAAGATGTTAGTTATGATTTATTAATATGTTATAAGTTCTAATATATTAATATGAAATCATATTATTTAATTAGTATTGATCTAGAATTAACTTGGAATTAATTCGGTGATTAGAAGAGACTAATTAAATATACAATGGTTGATTGTGTAAATCAATGATACATATAAGTTGGGCTAACAAACCATGGTGGATTATTAGTGGTGGGCTAAGCTTATGTAAGTTACATAAGGTGTTAATCAATTACAATCCTAAGTGTAGGAATTAGGGTTACATATTGTTGGATAAGGTGTCTAAGTCCATAACTATTTCTGGTATGTACTTGACCCGACCCGGCATGGTCCATTTGGGTTGCATGGCACCATGCATTGGATAAACAAATGAGAGAAATAACACTTATGGTTTATTAATATATTATAAGTTCTAATAAATTAATAATATTATTTAATTAGTTTGATCAAAAATTAATTTAGAACTAATTTAGTGATCAAAAGATAACTAATTAAATATATGGGTTGATTATGTAAATCATCCATAACTTATATAGTGGGCTAAGTGGCTCCATGGATTATCAAGTTGGGTTCCACCCATAGGATGCTCCATGGAGTTAACCCATGGATCATGGAAATGAATAGTCATGTTACATTACGTTTTACCATGTGATATCTCCCAAATCGGCTACACTTACAAGAACAAGATGGCTAGAGCTGATTTTAGTGTGTTATACATTCTCTCCAAGTTTACTCCATAGCATTTGGTGTTGTGTGAAGCATTTGAGGCATCACGCTTGGGGTGTTAGGCTTACAAGGTTTCAAGGAATCCAAATCAAGAGCAAGGTATGTTATTCTATCTTACATTTAAGTTAAAATGGTCCCCATCTATGCTAGATAGGATCAAGAACCTTGGAAATCAACTTGCATGAATTTTAGACAAACATCGATCCAAGGTTTATTAGGGTTGCATGTGCACTTTGGAAGTGTTAGAATGCTCAAACCCCATCAGTGGTATCAGAGCCTAGGATTGTTTGTTTGTTATTTGTGCAAAATGTGTTAAAAAATCGAAACAGCTTGCTGTCTTGCAACTGTACTCGCCGAGTCCATGGGGGGACTCGACGAGTCCAAGTGAAAATTCATCCTACTCGTCGAGTAGGTTCATGCACTCGACGAGTAGGAGGCCCTGATAGCATATTTTCGACTTTTGTTGCTAGAAATGGACTAGAAACATTATCCTAAACTAATTTGGTGCTTTAAAACTTGTTTTAGATGGTGTAATGTTTATGCTAATCCATTTACAATGGCAATTATCAAAAATTACAAGTTTTAAGAGTAATTTATGATTCTTGAAATGTTCATATTCATGTTCTTGAACTTATGAAGATTAGATGATCATAGGAATTGTTTGTAACCTACTTGGTAGTTTAACTCATGATCATTATGTGTTTTAATGGAGTCCATAACTTGTCCTCAAGTTATGGAAAACCAAAGGTCACACTTTAATCAAAGCCATGAAAAGAACACAAGAGTTATAAAAATGAAGAGTCTTCATTTTTAATACTCAAATCGATTATAAGTTATAAGAAATGAAAAGTTTTCAAAGTTTACAAAACTTGCCCTCAAGTTTTGGAACAAGTAAAGTCATGATTAAAACTTTAGTTCCAACCCTTAGAATTTTAAAAGTTAAAATTCAACCCTTATACTCTATAATATTATAAGTTAATAATATATATATATATATATATATATATATATAAGATCAAGTCGTCTTACTGCTGGTACGCCTCATTCACGAAGCAGGTTTATAAATGGGGTATAAGGTTGTTGCTTATAAAGTGGCAACTTAATGGGTGTCAACTCTCACCCACCGCTTCCTTGATCGGTGGAGGGTCGTTAGCCGAATGGCTGGGACAAGGACTTATAAATTCTCATTAAAAGTATAGTGGATATTATAAAGTAACTATATGTTTTATTAAATTCCCAATCTTAGTTACTTTAGGAAAATGTGAATAAGGTGCTAATCCATGAAATTACACTTTACACTTTGTTTAAGTCGTTAATGGAGCATTTGTGGTTAACCGGCACACTAAGTTGGACTTAACAAGGTAGGTAAATGGTGACTTAAGGTTTATCATAGTATCGGTGGAGCGTGTGTGGTTAACCGGCACATCGGTTGAGTGATAAACATTAAGGGTACCAAGTGATTTGCATGGTTACTTCACACCTCATTTTGTGATCCTCGGTATCCCAGTCACAAAACTTGGAGGGTACACTCGAGATTGAAACATGCCTTTAAAAAGTTCATTGAATCTCAAAAGAATCTAGAAATTTCTATGAACCAAATTAAAAACTTAATATATTAATATTTCATTTTTGGAGGAAATTGGTGAATCTTCATTCACCTACCTTTCAAATATGTTATTACTTAGATTACGACATACCTCTTCTAAGTATAACATATTATGATTGGGTCCTAGCCTTAATATTACATTTGGGTGTCTTATTAAGGAATATATTTATATCTAAACTAATCTTGTCTTTCTTCTTACTTAGATGTCTTCAAACAATGATGCGCCTGGCTCTAATCCTAATGGCTCCTTTACCCTTATAAACTTGTGTGGGAAAGTCACTTTTGATGGATCCAACTTCAATGAATGAATTAGAAACATCAGGATGATTACCCGCTACGAGGACAAGGAATATGTACTCGATAAGTAGCATAAAGAGATTGATGAGACCACTACAACTCCAGGAGATTGCAGACTTCTGGGCACATGAAAGGGATGCCACCAAAGTGGCATGCATCATGATGGCCACCATGACAGCAGAACTCCAAAAGTCCAATGAGGATTTCTACCCTTTTGAAATGCACCAAGACTTGATGGAAAGATACCATCAAAGTTCACAGCAAGAGAGGTATGAAATCATCTCCTCCATGATAACAACCCGAATGAAGGATGGTGAACCCATCACGGGCCATGTGCAGAAAAATGCAATGATTTGTGGACCGACTGCTGAAGCTTAATGTGACCGACTGCTGAAGCTTAATGTGAACTTCCCCGAGGAGCTTGCAATAGATATCATTTGCACTCCTTACCCTCGTTATATGATCAATTACACATGACATATCACATGAATAAGGAAGAGGTCACACTCAACAAACTTCAAGGACACCTAAAGACCACGGAAAGTGGTCTTAAGGGTAAGTCGGTTGTCACTTCTACTCCTACCAACTCTGCCCCTGTCTTGGCAATCGGGAAAGGGAAGGGTAAGAAGAGGAAGAGTCCCTCGAAGGGTACCAAGGGTAAGACCCTTGAAGGCTCCTCTTCAAATGGACCCAAGAAAGGTTTCGTTACTCCTTCTGCTGACCCAAAAGAGGCTGAATGCTTCTATTGCCATGAAAAGGTACATTGGAAGAGGAACTGCCCAAAGTACCAGCAAGATGTGAAGGATGGGAAAGTTAACCCCAACCATGCAGGTATTTACACTATCTTATCTAATAACTCACCCTATTCTAACTCTTGGGTCCTTGATACCGGTTGCGGTATTCATATTTGTTCTGATTTTCAGGGACTAAGAAGAAGTGAGAATGTGGAGCATGGAAGAATAAACTTGATCATGGGGAATAGGAAAGCTTCACCTTTCACCAAGATTGGAGTTTATACTTTATCGCTAAGTAGTGGGTTTAGTTTAGATTTGAATAAATGTTGTTACTCGCCAGAAATGGCAATAAATATTATTTCCTTTCATGCATTGTATAAACAAGGCTTTACCTTTTCATTTGATAATGAAGTTGGTTCGATTAATGCTTTCTATAATAATGTTCTTTATTTTAAAGCATTACCTTGTGATGGTGTGTATGAAACTGTATCTATTCTAGATAAGTTAGGAAATAATGTATTGTGTATTAATTCTGTTAATGATAATAACTTGGATAAAGCATCATTATGGCATTGTCGTCTTGGACATATAAGCAAGAAACGCATTGGCCAACTCCAAAAGGATGGAATCTTGGAGTCACTTGACCTAAAGTCAGATGAGAGTTGCGAATCATGCTTACTTGGAAAAATGACAAAGTCACCCTTCACAGGTTCTTGTGAGAGGGGTGAAGGTTTGTTGGATCTTATACACACGGATGTGTGTGGGCCTTTCAAACATGCCACAAGGGATGCTAATCGTTATTATTTGACTTTTACTGATGATTACAGTAGATATGGATATGTCTACTTAATCAAGCATAAGTCAGTGACTTTTGAGAGATTTAAAGAGTTTAAAAAGGAAGTCGAGAATCAATTGGGTAGGAACATTATGATGCTTCGATCCGATCGAGGTGGTGAGTATCTTAGTTCAGAGTTCCTTGACTATCTTAAGGAATGTGGGATTATCTCACAATTGACACCTCCCAGGACACCACAGTTGAATGGTGTAGATGAGAGGCATAATCAAACCTTGTTTGATATGGTTCGTTCCATGATGAGTCGAGCTTCGCTACCTATCTCATTTTGGGGGTATGCCTTAGAGACTTCCGCCCATATCCTTAATCTAGTCCCTAAAAAGAAAGTTGCCAAAACTCCTCATGAGATGTGGATTGGTAAAGTACGCAAACTAGACCACATCAAGATTTGGAGTTGTGAGGCTTTCATGAGACGCGAGACTCGTGATAAGCTCGAACCTCGAAGTGAGAGGTGTATTTTCATTGGCTACCCACAGAAATCCTTTGGTTACCTCTTTTACGGACCTAGTGAGAATGTGGTCTTTGTAGCTAGGAGGGCTGTCTTTCTATAAAGAGAGTCCATAAGCCAAGTAAACAGTGGGAGGCATGTTGACCTTGAAGTAATTCAAGAGTCAAGTGGTGAAGGAACTTCAAACCCTAGCACTCAACTTGAGGAGGAAACTCCTGTTGAGCCAATTGACGAGTTTGTACCTCTGAGGCGTTCCACGAGAGTTAGGAATGCACCTGGGCATTACTATGGTTTCCATATTACTGCGGAAGGTGATACACTTATTAGTGATGAGACACTAGTAGGGCTGGATGAACCTAATAGTTACGTGGAAGCCATGGCAGGCCCTGAGTCAACCAAGTGGAAAGAGGCAATGGACAGCAAGATACAGTCCATGTATGACAATCAAGTTTGGAACTTGATTGACAATGTACCGGGTCGTAAGACTGTAGGGTGCAAATGGATCTTCAAGAAGAAGACCGACATGGATGGTAATGTACACACTTATAAGTCACGATTGGTTGCAAAGGGCTTCTCTCAAACTCCAGGAGTGGATTATGATGAGACCTTTTCTCTAGTGGCCAAGATTAAGTCTATTAGGGTTCTGTTAGCCATCACTGCATTTCATGATTATGAAATATGGCAAATGGATGTCAAAACCGCTTTCCTTAATAGAAATTTGGCCGAGGATGTTTACATGAGTCAACCAGAAGGTTTTGTTAATACAAAATACCCTAATAGAGTGTGTAAGCTTGAGAAATCCATTTATGGATTAAAGCAAGCACCTCGCAGATGGAATATTTGCTTTGATGAGAAAGTCAAAGAGTTTGGATTTTCTAGGAGTGAAGATGAATCTTGTATATATGTCAAGGCTAGTGGGAGTATAGTTAGCTTTTTGGTATTGTATGTGGATGACATACTACTCATACGAAATGACATCCCAACTCTATAGGAAGTTAAGTCCTGGCTTGGGAAGTGTTTCTCTATGAAGGACCTTAGAGAAGTTGTCTATATTCTAGCGATAAGGATCTTGAGAGACCGGAGTACAAGACTAATTGGACTTAGTCAGGGTACCTACTTGGATAAGGCTTTGAAGAGATTCGGCATGCAGGACTCCAAGAAACGATAGTTACCTATTCAGTGTAATGCCAGATTGAGCAAGATTCAAAGCCCGAGTACTGAGGCTAAGATAGCAGAAATGAGTCGAATACCTTATGCTTCGGCTGTAGGATCGATCATATATGCTATGACTTGTACTCGACTTGATGTAGCCTTTGCTTTGAGCATGGTTAGCATACCTACAGAGGACTAAGGACTGGGTCCTTACCCTCAGTAGGAGTGATGACTTGAGAGTTGTAGGGTATAGTAATGCTGGCTTCCAAACTGATAGGGATAATTTCCGCTCTCATTCGGGCTGGGTCTTTACCCTAAACAGAGGAGCAATCACTTGGAAGAGCTCCAAGCAGGAGACAGTAGCTGATTGCACTTGTGAATCAGAGTATATAGCAGTGAGCGAGGAAGCAAAGGAGGCAATATGGCTGAAGAACTTCATTGGAGACCTTGAAGTTGTACCAGCTATAAAGGAGCCAATGGAAATTTTCTGTGATAGTGAAAGTGTTGTTGCCTTAGCCAAGGAACCAAGGGATCACAGGAGATCCAGACACATCGACAGAAAATATCACTTTCTCAGACATCGCATCACAGAAGGAATCCTTGTGGCAAAGAGGGTATCATCAAATGAGAACTCAGCAGATCCCTTCACGAAGGGACTGAGTCGGGTTAAGCATCTCCAGCATGCTCGGAGCATAGGGCTAAAGGATGATATTAGTTTTAGTAGTTAGATAATTATGGAAATTTGTAAAGTGTAATTGAAATTTGATGATGAATAAAAGTTGTGTTTATTTATGAGTAAAGTGTTGCTATCTTGTGTCAATCGTTTACTATAATTTCTTTTGCATGTTTTGACTTCCAGAATATTATGTTTTGTTATACATATTATTCAAATTTTGCACAGTCGGTCATATTTTGGAAGTAGATATGAATTAAGACTGTCATGCAGTTGGTTGTAGGTTTCAAGTTTTAGGACAACACTTCATGAGTACTCATAAGTTCTGAGTATTGGAATTAATCCACGCTCACTAGTTCACTTCATGGAATTTATCTCGAGTGATCGTGAGACGGTAACATCATATAAGTCTTCAAACCTAGAGATATGATTTGTTACCTATGAGTTGGTTATGCATTGATTATACGAAAACGCATTGGTAACTCGATGTTATAAAATGTGCTTTTGTGTATAATTCAACAAGTAGTAGAACAAACATACGAGTTGAAGTTTATCTGTTCCTTCTTCGATTAGAAGCTGATATCTGGGCCCCTCGATGATTTTGTTTTGACCTATGTACCGGGCCCGGTCAGAACTAAGTTGATTTGTTCAATTAAGTTCTTTTTCAAACAAATCAGAAATCGGGAAACAAACTGCTGGACAATAAGCAAGACATTGTTCCATGTATTTGTCCGGCTGATATCTAGAACAGAGGATTATATGATCACTTATCTTAAATGGTGTATCATCTTCTCAATTCCAAGAGACCTTGAAAGAGCTACGATTCCCGATCGGTTCCTGAAGTCATACTTGCAGTTATAGTTATTAGACTTATCCAAGTGGGAGACTATTGGATAAGGTATCTAAGTCCATAACTATTTCTGGTATGTACTTGACCCGACTCAGCATGGTCCATTTGGATTACATGGCACCATGCATTGGATAAACTAAATGAGAGAAATAACACTTATGGTTTATTAATATATTATAAGCTCTAATATATTAATAATATCATTTAATTAGTTTGATCAAGAATTAATTTAGAATTAATTAGGTGATCAAAAGATAACTAACTAAATATATGGATTGATTATGTAAATCATCCATAACTTATATAGTGGGCTAAGAGGCTCCATGGATTATCAAGTTGGGTTCCACCCATAGGATGCTCCATGGAGTTAACCCATGGATCATGGAAATGAAGAGTCATGTTACATTAGGGTTTACCTAATGCAACACGCTATATAAACCATGTGATATCTCCCAAATCGGCTACACTTACAAGAACAAGAGGGCTAGAGCCGATTTTAGTGTGTTATACATTCTCTCCAAGTTCACTCCATAGCATTTGGTGTTGTGTAAAGCATTTGAGGCATCACACTTGGGGTGCTAGGCTCAATAGGTTTCAAGGAATCAAAATCAAGAACAAGGTATGTTATTCTATCTTACATATAAGTTAAAATGTTCCCCATGTATGCTATATAGGATCAAGATCCTTTGAAATCAACTTGCATGACTTTTAGACAAACATAGATCCAAGGTTTATTAGGGTTCCATGTACACTTAGGGGTGCTAAGTTCTCAAGGGTCAAAACTACAAGCTACAAAAAAGAGGTAACTCTATAACTCAATTCTATGTTGTTTATATCAATTGTATGTTAGTTGTAGGCTTAAAGATTTGGAAACATTATTACATGTATAATTAGAGAAAACATAGATCCAAAGCTTTCAGGGTTGTATGTGCACCATAGGATGTTGTAGTATACCAAAACCCAACAAAATTTCACACTAAAGAAGAGGTAACAACTATAACTTATGAAGAATTCACAGTGTTATTTAAAAAAGAATGCATATCGTTGGTAGAGATCAGTAGGATGACAAAGGAGTTCCTGATGATGAAGCATACTATTGAGTCGGCGAATAAGACCACTAAGAGATCCCTAGAGAAAGCCCACTTTTTCCCAGATGTTATGGCTACAGAAGATATGAAGATTATACATTATTTGAATGTTTTGAAGGCGGATATTCGAGAGTTTGTTATCAACACAAGGTATAAGACTCTCAAGGAGATGACGGAGATAGATTATATTAGAGATTTAGTGTTGGATTAGGTCTCTAAGCCATAACTATAATTGGTACGTACTTGATTTGATAGTAGCTTGGTCCTTTTGGGTTTCCTTCACCATAGCAACTTGGCAGGATGACTTTTGTAGAGAGTGGTTATTTAATGATTTATTAATATATTATAAGAATAATATATTAATTATAAATCATATTATTTAATTAGTATTTAATCATAAATTAATTTGGTATTAATTTTGGGATCAAAAGAGTTGATTAAAAGTACGGGGACTGGTTTTGCAAATCATTGATAGTTGCAAACTGGGCTTCTAGACTACTTTGGGATGGGGTGAAAGAATTTCTAAAAGGAAGCGCTATAGAAATCCTCCAAGGCCTTCCAGAAGGGATGCCCATGGGCTGCTTGGAGCCTAAGCAATTATTAACGTTTCCACCTGAAAACACTAGCAGCCAAAGCTATAAAAAGACCCCTAGACCTACTGAAATCGGCCACTGCTTCCCAAGAAGAAACCCTAGCTGATTTCTACCCCTCTCTCACTCATCCTTTGCCTTTGGTGTTTGTGAGTTAATTAGAGGTGCAACACTTGGGGAACTAGAGCTTTCAAGAGTCAAGATCATCCGTGGAATTCTTGTTATTAAGAGATAACAAACAAGGTAATGTTCTAACACTAGTTTTCATATAGATCTCGAAAATTGTATGCTAGTATTAGGTTTATTGCTTTGGATTTTCTTTTTGCATGTATAACTACAGAAAAACTTATATCTAAATGAATTAGGGTTGCATGATCACATAGGATGTTGTTATGCTCAAAACCCATCAGTGGTATCAGAGACTAGGTTGTTTTTCTGTTATATTTGATGCAATAGTGAATTGTGCAAATCGATTGCAAAACAAAAATTGTTTTCAGTTCAGCAAACTCGATGAGTTCTATGATGAACTCGACGAGTTGGGTGAACTCGACGAGTCCATGCCCAAACTCGACGAGTTGGCTCATCTGTTAGCTAGTTTGTCGAATTTTTGACCTATTTTGGATTAGGACTTATTACCATAATTCATTTTTATCACCATAAATTGAATTTGCTGATTGGTGACTGGTTTCCTTATCAAAATAGATGGCTTTGGTCAAACTTTAAGATAATGAAAAAAAATTATGTGATTAATTTAATTATTTAAAATTTGATCTAGTAATTTTGAAAAGTTTCAAATTGTACCCTTTAAGTTTTGGATTTTAAAATTAATTAAAATTTTAATTTTTAAATAATAAATTCTTAAACCCTAGTATTTTAAAAGTCTAAAATACACCCTTATACTATTATACTATTAAAAATTTAAATTATATATATGTATAAGATGAGTCAGTCTTACCGTTAGTGGGTCTCATTCATGAAGCTGGTCTATAAGGGTGTTTAAGGAAGTGGCTTATAAAATGACCGTCATTGGGTATCCATTCTTACCCACCACACTCTTTACTAGTGGAGGGTCGTTAGCCGAACGGGTAGGATAGGACATTAATTCTCTTATTAATAAGTATAATGACAAATAAAGTAACTAAATGTTTTTCATAAATTCCCAATCTTGGTTACTTTAGGAAAATGTGAATTTGATGCTAATCCATGAAATTGCGCATCTGCACTTTGTCAAGTCGTTAGTGGAGCGTGTATGGTTAACTGAAACACTAACATGGACTAACAACGCGTGGAAATAGGTAGCTCGTAAATTATCATTGATCAATTGAGCATGTGTGGTTAACCGGCTCATTGATTAGGTGGTAAATGACATTTACAGTACCAAGCTAATTTGTATGGTTATTCACACCTTGTTTGTGATCCTCGGTATCCCTGTCACAAACTTGAAGAGCATAACCGAGATTAAACATGTCATTGAAAAGTTGAATGAATATCAGAAAGATCTAGGAATTTCATTTAATAAGACCTAATTTATTTAAATTTCGTTTTTCGTGGTAGAATTGGTAAATCGTCATTTACCTACCTTCAAATAATTTACAATCAGATTACGACATCCCTCTTCAGAATTGTGAATTAATGTGTTGGGTCCTAGCCTTAATATTTCATTTTTGATGTTATATTGAGGATTCCATATCTAATGAAAGTTTTTCCTTCTTCTTTTGCAGATGTCTTTTTCAAACAACGTTTCTAGCTCCTCAAACAACAACAACTCCTCTAACTCATTCTCTTTCTTGAGCATCTGCACCAACGTAACATTCAATGGGTCCAATTTCAATGATTGGATCCGCAACATCCAAATGACCTTGCGAATCAAAGACAAGGAGTATGTCCTTGACAAGGAGCTGAACGAGATTGATGAGTCCTAATCAACTCCCGAAGAAATTGTTCAGCATAAGGCCCATGTCAAATCCTCGACCAAAGTATCGTGCATCATGGTTGCCACTATAACTCCTGAACTGAAGTGGTTCTATGAACACTATTGGCCTTACGAGATGTGCCAGAACTTGAAGGAAAAGTGCCATCAAAGAGCGCGTCAAGAGAGCTACGAAATAGTCATGCAATTCATCACGACCAAGATGAAGGATAGAGAGTCCATCACGATCCACCTGCAACGTATGTAGATATACGTGAATCGTCTGCTCAAGCTAAACATGAACTTTCATGAAGACTTGGCTATTAAAATAGTCCTACACTCTTTTCCTCCCTTCTATGATCAGTTCAAGTTGACTTATCATTTGAGCAAGGACGAAGTCACATTGAGCAAAGTTCAAGGTTTACTAAGAGCTGCTAATTGCTAGTCCTGTCTAGGCCATTTGTAACATCCCGTTATTTCTACTATGTAAAAGTCAACAAAATTCAACTCAAGTTAAACCCATCAAATAAAAGTCAAACTTAGTGATTTGTTATTTTAACAAAGTTAAAATTAATATAGTTGATACATTTAAACACTTGGTAAAGTGTTGTATAAATAAGAAGTCAAAAACAAGAAGAACCGAGGAATCTCGCACCAGCCGAAAACCCTCGCTTTTTCCTTCTTTCTTCGGATAGCAAACTGAAGGGCTGCAAACGGCCTTCGCATCCGCAAACCATCCGGACCGTAAACAGCGAGGCGGTTTCTAGAAGGCTTATACCCTCGGAAGGAGTTCACAGTCGTGAACCCTCGCCTCGGGCTATGTTTACAACCGAGAACTCGCACCTATATATTAATGAAGACCGAAATCTTCTCTCGTTTCTTCACATATCAGGAGAAAACTACCCATTCTCTCTCAAAGAAGCTGACCGAAAACTCCCTCCTCTCTCCTCAAGAACACGCTAAACTTCTCCTTTCTCCTCAAATCCATGCAAAATTTACTTGTTTCTTCATAGAATCCTACAAATATCATTCTTTGAACTTGTAATTAGTTCACAAACACCTTCCAATCATCATAATTTGGGCCGAAAACTCATAAAATCATTAGTTTTCACGAAGAACATAAAGAACACGAAGAACACAAAAAAACACACAAACGCTATTCTAAGTATTATTGTAAGTCTTCTTACGTAATTAAGTGTTGTTAAGCACTATAAACATCATTATAACATCTAATTTATATTTGATTTTAATATTAATATAAAATAGGATTCGGTATTGACACGAGTTCTAACCCGGAGATATACACAAATAGTCGAGAACTCACACAAAATGTGAGTTCATACCCCTACATTTTCATGATTTTTAACTATTTGGGGGGGGGGGGATACAAGTGAAACACAATAAAAATTGCATAAATATCTAAATGTTTTTAATGTTTTTAAATTGTTATCTTTATCAAAATTATATATTTATATATCTGTAAATTATATAGTTTGGATTCAGAAGATTTAGAATATGTAATTTGACCCATTTCATGGTCCTTGTTTGGTTGTGGGCTTGGGGTAACGTTATTTATTTGAACGTCTAATTAATTACACTTATATAAATATTATATTTATATAAATATAAAATGCTTTTCAAACTGTTTAGTACTATTTGAGTACAAACAGTGGATTTCATGGAACAACAGTATTAGAAATTCTTACAAAAGTTAAAAAAAGGTTTTCATTACAGTAAAACAAACATTTAAACTATAATAGGTATAGTTTATGGAACTTATTCACTGATTTTAAGGTTCAGATAACAGAAATCAAATAGAGTACATAACAGAAAACAAATAGAGTACATTACAGAAAACAAACAGAGTATCTTACTGAAAAGAAACATATAAACTATATTAAATATAATTTATGAAACTTACTTAGAGTATATCTATTACAAAGTAACTTCTCATTATTCTACATGTAATCATCAATACGGAATTTGTGAGACAACCTTCATGTACTTTTCTAAGATATTAGCCATAGAAAAAGGTTGCTACAAACATTCATGAGTGCTCTTGAAATAAGATTTGAGTATTGGACTAAACCCACAATCACATGAATCACTTCAGGGAATTTATCACAAGTGATTGTGAGAGGATAATATCGTATAGTTTTCAAACCAAGATATATGATTTGGTTGCACATTGATAGTGCGAAAACGCATCAGTAACTTGATGTTATAAAACGTGATGTTGTGTATGATTTAACAAGTAGTTAGTACAAGCATATAAGTCGAAGTTTATCTATTACTTTTATCCTAAGAGGATTAAAAGTGATATCTTGGGAACCTTGATGATTTTGTTTTGACTTATGTGTCGGGCCCCTTGGTGATTTTGTTTTGTCTATGTTCCATGTATTTTTCCACACGATATCTTGAAGAACAGAGGATTATATAATCCCTTATCTAATGGACGCGACAGAGTTTGACAGTGGCTTTTTGAGAGCTATGATTGCTAATCGGATTTTGAAGTTACATTAGTAGTTATAGTTATTAGACTTATCCAAGTCGGAGACTATTGGATTAGGTGTCTAAGCTCATAACTATAATTGGTATGTACATGACCCGATAGTAGCATGCTCCATTTCGGGTTGCCTTCACCAAAATAATTTGATAGATGGATAATTGAGAAAGAGGTTATTTGTGATGTATTAATATATTATAAGTATAATATATTAGTTGAGAAATCATATTTATTTAATTAGTATTAATTAAGAATTAATTTGGAATTAATTTAGTGATCAAAAGAGAGACTAATTAAATAAACGGTGACTGATTATGTAAATAAGTAATACATATGGTTTGGGCTAATAATTCATGATTGATTTGTGATGGGCTAAGCTTATGTGTTAGTCCATGAAGTGTTAGTCTAAATCAAATGTTGGATCATAAGCTTAAGTGTAAGAATTAGGGTTAAACATATGACTCATGAAATTCTACAATATAAATGTATACCCTAAGCCCTAAAATTGGACACCCTTGTATTTGAAGAAGAGCTAGCTAATTTTAGAGTCACATAAACCTCTCTCATATTCATCAAACTTTTTGTTGGTGTTTGTGACTTGTTTGAGGCATGACACTTGAGGTGCTAAGCTTTCTTAAGTCCAAGATTCTACAAGCTACTTCACAAGGTAATCTTCTAACTAGTTTTTATGATTCAAATATCACCTTTGCATGCTAGTTAGGCTTCATGATTTGGAAAATGAATATTTCATGTATAATTAGAGAAAACTTAGATCCAAAGCATTAGGGTTGTGTCACACTCCCAAACCAGAACGGCGGAAACGTTCGGGGGAGGAGGACATCATGTCAAGTATCACAACACATGCATTATAATAATCAAAGTACAACAACCATTACATTAATAATGTACAAGCTTTTACACCCCCAAAAACAGAACGACGGAAACGTTCGGGGGCGGAGGACGTCATGTCAAGTATCACGACACATGCATTATAGTAATCAAAGTACAACAACCATTACATTAATAATGTACAAATTTTTACATAAGTGTTCAAACAATAGCTATTCAAACATCAAAAGTAGATATAGTAAAAGATAAAAGACGCAACATGGTACTAGGCTGTCTTCTCAAAAGCTCCGGGAGTGTACCTGTCTACTGGAATCCTGAGAATACAAGTTATTTTGAAAGCGAGCAACAGCATTTAAGCTAGTGAGTTCATAAGTATTAGTGTTGGTTGTTTTAGTCTTAAGAAAATGATTGAATACGATTCCAGAAAGTCATATACCTTCTTCTTTACAACTGAAAAGTAGTTTTAATCCCATAAAACTGTTCCTCTTTCAATGCCGGTATAAGTGAGTCGAAGCACCAATGCCGGTATAAGTGTTCAAACAATAGCTATTCTTACCTCAAGGTTCAACATTCAGGTGAGTTACCTTCCTGGTATAAGTGAGTCGAAGCACCAATGCCGGCCCACTAATAGTTGCTTATAGTAGACATGATTTTATTTGTGATAATTGCATGGTATGCCACTATCTGTTGAGATTTATGTGCTTGTATGCTACTTTATTATGTGGTAGTGGTAAGGGGTGAAATAGACCCCGTAATCGGTCGAAAAAGACCGAATGGGTAGGCCAACACCCAGATATGCTAGGCAGTATGTGATTCATGTGTGTATATGCTAGGTATTATGTGGTAGTGGTAGGGGTGAAATAGACCCCGTAACCAGTTGAAAGAGACCGAAGATGTAGGCCAACACCTAAATATGCTAGGCAGTTACCAGTTAAAAGAGACCGAAGGGGTAGGCCAGCACACTAATATGCTAGGCGGTTACCGGTTGAAAGAGACCGAAGGGGTAGGCCATCACCCTGATATGCTAGGTGGTTACCGGTTGAAAGAGACCGAAGGGTAGGTCAACACCCTGATATGTTAGGCAGTTCCGGTTGAAAGAGATCGAAGGGGTAGACCAGCACCCGGATATGCTAGCCAGTATCTTTATTTTATGGTATGTGGTATGTTGGGGGGGAACTTAATAAGCTTTGTGCTTACGTTTTTCAGTTATGGTTTCAGGTACCTCTTCTTCCAAAGGAAAGGGGCCGACATGATCCCAGCGCATCGCACTATGACTTTACGCACATGAGATCTTTGGGAGTTGTTCTCTGATGTTGTTTTCTTATGACATGTTTTGGATATTGATTTTGATTATGGCATGTGATGACACTATGGATATTTTTAGACTATTGGCTTTTACAATTACATAATTAAAAATGAAAGTTTTTGTCATGAATTTTGGGATGTTACACTTCAAGAGATGAGAGATGGATTTATTGAAAAGAACCCATGGAACGTCGTATACCAAACCTTACATGGTATAAGACTATAAACACTAAGGGGCCTAAGTGCTCTGAACTAAAAGTATACTTCAGAATATAAGTATTTTAAAAAGTATACAAGTATACCTAACCGTCGAGATCCGTAACTACAAATAGAACAAAACATAAGTAAATGGGTGTCGTACGCTGCTGTTAAACCTGGGCAGTTATGTAGTCGTGTCTAGGATCAATATAGTCTGGCCAACTATATTCATTCGAGACACGGCCAACATGTGCTTGGGAGTGACTGTGGCATGCGGCATGCCTAAAACTTACCCAAATACCATAAACATTGAGCCAGTGTCGTAGCGAACCATTAAATACTATGGGAGTATTTCTCGAGCCAATCCTTTGTGAAAATCCTCAATAACGCGTTGATCCTTGATCATTCCTTTAGCGATAATTTATCTGCTTTGATAACTCTTTCCTGCTTTATCGCTTAATCGGAACATATACCTGTGATATCTCTTGATTCAATTCAGAGGACTTACCATCCTCTCTTTCCTAATCTTATTAGATCAAGATGCCTCCAAGAAAGAGACCCAGCTCAAAGACTAACAACCCTCCGCCACCACCTCCTCCTGAATTTGACCCTGTGATGTTCCAGGCAGCTGTTACTGCCGCAGTGGCAGCTGCTATGTCTCAAAGGAACACTGGTGGTTCCGGAGGTGGTACCCAACCCCAAAACCAAGAAAGCAATCAGGGACACCGAAAAGAGGGTTCCTATAAAGATTTCATGAACGCAAAACCCACTTCCTTTGATGGCACTGGAGGTGTCATTTCCCTCACCTTCATTGATAAAGCCCTGACTTGGTGGAATGGCCGAGTCAAATCCCTAACTTTACCCGTATCCAATGCCATGGTTTGGGAAGCCATGAAGGAACTTCTACTAGCTAAGTACTGCCCTCAGGGCGAAATGCAGAAATTAGAGCACGAGCTCTGGAACTTGAAGATGAAAGGTTCCGATATTGCCGCTTACACTTCCAGGTTTGATGACTTGGAGCTACTTTGCCCGGGAATGGTTAACCCGAAGAGTAAGAAGATAGAGAGATTCATCTGGGGACTGACCCAGCCAACAAAAGGAAACGTCTTAGCTGCGAGGTCGGATACATTTGACAGCACTAAATGTCTGGCGCAAACTCTGATTGATCACGGAGACAACCCCGATGAGGAGGCTACCACTCCTGAGCCGGTCGAAAGTAGAGGTGGAAGTAAAAAGACATTTTGGAACAAACGGAAGTCCCAAGGATCACAAGGATCCTCTAAGAAACAGCAAACGGTAGCGGTCCACGCTGCTACTGCCCCTGTTTCTGTTTCTGCTGTCGGATCCACGACTCAGACTCCTACCAGTGGATACACTGGTACCCTTCCTTGATGCATTAAGTGCAGCTACCATCATCGTACTCCTGGTCCATGTTATGAAAGATTCTGCGAAAACTGTGGCAAGAAGGGCCACCTTCCTCGAAACTGCAGGAAACTAGCCAAATCAACAAATCAACCTTTCGGAGCGGGCGTCGGTCAGGCCTGTTATAATTGTGGTGAAGTTGGACACTTCAAGAGGAACTGCCCCAAGGCAGCAACAACTGGCAACACCAGAAGACTTCTAGCAATAGGACGAGAGGAGACAACCGCTGATCCCACTGTCGCCACAGGTTTATTCCTCTTTGACAATTCTTATGCCTGCAATTCTTTTCGATTCTAGTGCTAAAAGAGAAACCTGTTAACTGTTCATTCGGACATCACCTTAATCTTAACCCTCCGTTAGTAAATGCAACATTCACCGTCGCGACGGCAAACAGTGAGAAAGAGAACTTTATCGATACATTCATAGATTGTACCTTTACTTTGAACGATCATTCTTCATTCATTGATCTTATGCTAGTTCCCATAAACAGTTTTGATGTTATTGAAAAATCCATCCGTCCCAATCTCCTCTCTGATCAGACTCTCATGATCTACGACAATAAGTTCGGTTCCAAACTTCGTCTCATTCGTACATCAAAACTCAAGAGTTTTCCCCGAAAAGAGTGCCATGCATTCCTAGCCCATGTAATCCGCGAGAAAAAGGAGTTAGAGACCTCGAGAACGTCACCGAAGTCTTTGACTTTCCTGATGTATTTCCTGTATAACTTTCGGAAATTCTTTCCGAATGTCAGGTTGAATTTTGCATCAACCTAATTTATGGAACTACCCCAGTGGCCAAATCTCCGTATCGCTTAGCTCTAGCAGATAGGCAGGAGTTATCTAGTCAACTTGATGAGTCGATCGTCAAAACTGATATCCTCTTTCCTCGAATAGAGGACCTTTTCGATTCACCTCAGGGAAACAGCCACTTCTCAAAGATAAACCTTAGGTCAAGATACCATCAGCTACAAATCCATGAGAGAGATGTTTCTTAGACAATATGAAGGACTCGATATGGTCACTATAAGTTCGTAGTGATACCCATCGATCAAACCATTTTCCTTGGTCATGTAGTAGACGATGAAGGCATACGTATGGAATCCTCATAAGATCAAAGCAATAGAGAATTAGTCTGCATCGAAGATACCCACAGAAACCCGTCAATTCTTGGGTCTCGCTGGCTACTATTGCAGGTTCATCCAAAAATTTTCCTAAATCACCAAAACCCTAATCATTCTGACACAGAAAGATGTACCCTCTTGTTAGAGGTCTTAGTCTTGAAAGGCATGGTACGCCTTGGAAAGTACAGAAAACTTAACTCGTGATACATTAGACCCTTCTAGATCCTCGTTAGGATCGATTTCCTAACCTTCAAACTCTGACTACCTTCAGAACTTAGTAACATCCATCTGGTACTTCATGTCTCTGTCCTTAAGAAGTACCTACTCAATGAAACTATAGTAATCCCTTTTATGAAACTGAAATCAACGAAAGTCTGGACTTCATGGTAGAACCAATCGAATTCATAGATCAAGAGGTTAAACATATGAAACAAACCGTATCCCGAAAAGTGAAAGGTTTCCTGGAATGTCATGCGAGAATCTGAATTCACTTGGAAGCTTGATGACCCAATAGAACAGAAGTATCTATATTATCTTTCCAAATCAGCGAATCGCATCTAAAGTTTGAATTTCGGGACGAAATTCCCTCTAACGGGGGGGATAATGTAACAACCCGATGTTTGTCCATCGCCGTAACCCATTTCGTCAGTAAAATCCGTCTTTAGCGATTCGTTCCGATTTCATTTTGGGCTAAATTATTTAAATTTATATATTTCTTTTAATCTCGTGAGTGTCCAAACCCCTTAGGAACTCATGAAATTGGCCCAAAATGTTTATTTGAAAATTTTTAGAAACGTCCTCGCCGGGTTGCGACAACTTGATCGGGTGCGACCAAAAGCCCCGTCTAACGTCGGTATCGGGTAGAATTCCACCGTGTCCAAATCTTAAATTCTATTTAAACGAGATTAAGCTTACATTTGAAGCTTTTTCTCTCTCTCACTACACTCTCTCTAACCTCTCTCCTCAAACCAAAGATCTAGGTCCAAAACATCAATTTAAGACTTCAAATCTTCAAGGTAACTTCCCTAACTTGTTGTTCAACCTCATTAGCCTTGGAATAAATCCTAGAATCAACCACAATCAATTTGGAGGCCTTACACTTGATGAAATCCACCCATTTGAGTGTTCACGGCCGTAAACTCCCCCTAGAATGAGTTCTTGGGCCGTGAACTCACATACACAAGTCATTTGATGCCTTAAACCCATTCTAAGGCTTGTAAAAATTGTTTGAATCACATGTGATTGGTCTAAGGCAATTAAATCATCAATATAAGAAGGTTATAGAAGCTTACAGCCGTAAACTCCTAGTTTAGGGCCGTAAACTCCCTTTGATGGTGTTCTTGGTGATTTAATTCATTCCCAAGCCTTAGAGAAAATCATACCAACTCTTCCCAAGTGTTATTGGACCATTTAGCACCATAAAACCTACCAACCATGAGTTCACGGCCATGAACTCATGTGATTATAGTCTTAGGGCCATAAACTCTTCTAAGAGTTTACTCTTGAAGAGTAAACTCCATTCCTAAGCCATATATGTCCGTAGATGTCACCCGGGTCACTCCAAACACTTAATTTGAAGTGTTTTCGCATCTTGGAGTGTATTATCAAATCTAATTAGTGATTTAAAATCTAATTAGATATATTTTTATATCATTTCATATTACATAGGAACCTCATGCGTTTACAAACCCAGAACTGGCGTTTAGGATCCAAGCAGACACATTCCTCGTCCGGTGAGTTCATACCCCTACCCTTTTTCAATGGTTTTTCAATGTTTTCAGGGGGGAATACAAGTAAAATAGAAATGATTTCAAAACCTAAAATTGATGTATTTCAATAAATATCTGGCAAACTTATAAATATCTTTACCCCTTATGTATTATGCTGAGCATAAGGGATGTTTTGTCAATTATAACTACATGGATTTCAGTAAAGGAAACAATCAAACCAATCAAATTATTATGGGAATAATTTGGGATCTTTAGTTCTTGTTTAACGTGTATTGATATATGTAAAGTTATTAGATAAACTATGTCTGATTCAGTTTATCTCTGTTTAATTTAGAATATATTGCCAGATAATTCCATTGTATATAATTGTTTTCACTGTATTATGTTTCAAAACGATTAGTATACTTTGATAACGTCCGAAAACACCGTGAATAATTAAATACTAGCTTGTGAGATTCGTCATTATCCTTTTGGGTTATCAGTAAATCCTACCCGGAAGTGTAACCAGAGTCTCCTGGAGGGAGAGCGTGGAATTTGTGAATAGATCTATTCGGGACTGACAATCCCACACCTTAACTGCTAGCTACAGTTAGGCGGGCACGCCTGGGGTGACAAATTCTGGATATTGTCTGACGTCTGACGAACGTCAAGGAGGTCTCATTTTCGTATCAGCATGGTTACCCGCCTCACAATACGTATTAATATAAGTTTATTCACGATTTTGATTTGATTTTATATCTATCTTCTATCTCTAGTTCCTATATCTAATACGGGATGATAATCCCATGGTTTTCAATCTATATCTAGTACGGGATGATAATCCCATGATTTTAATCTATAATCTAGTACGAGATGGTAGTCCCATGGTTTTGAATCTATATCTAGTACAGAATGATAATCCCATGGTTGTCAATCTATATCTATCTATAGTTTCGTGTATATCAAATTATTTTATATCTAGTACGGGATAGTAATCCCATGATTTTCATTATATAGTTTTATGTATTAAACTATACACTGCGATATTCAACTAAACTTTACTTTTAGGAAAATAAGGGTTTTTCCTGGGATAAATGAACTGTACATAACCAAAACGTATGATAAACAGAAAAGTAAACACTTAGGAAAATATGGGATTTTCCTGGAATAACGTAACAACCCGTAATTGAATTGGTAACAAAAGATAACTAAACTGTTTTCATAAGAAAATATGAGATTTTCTTGGATAACAAACCTTTTCAGAAAACTAAAGGAAACTTGTACATATTTCAGAAAACAAACATCTTATGAACTCACCAGCTTTATGCTGATTTTCAAACTGCTTGTATTCTCAGGTCCGCATTAGACAGGTACCCGATGATCCCTTTTGGCGAATACGGAGTGCGTAGAAGACAAGTCTTACTTTTGTTCATATATACTATGTATCACACTCATACAACTTACTTTTAAACAAATGTAAACTTTTATATGTAATGTAATGGTTGTTTACTTTGCTTACTATATGCATTGGATTTGATACTCAACATGGAGTCAACCCCGGAAATGTTTCCGCCTTCGGTTTTCGGGGTGTGACAAAACCTAACAATTTGTTGGTCCCGTATTTTGAATACCCCTTGCTTATTGACTGCCCTGTGTAATTTGCTAAAGCTTATTCCCTTTGAACGATCAGAACACAGATGCGATTTCCTGGACGTACGGCCAGCGTACGCTAGATGTACGCCCAGCGTATGCGGGATGTACGCCCAGGGTAAGTTCTTGACCAGCACCACTGTTTTTCATTTAAATCTGTTAATGCTATGGGTATTTTGTTTTGGTTTCGTGTTGTTCTTATTTTTGAAAGATTATGGCTCGTAGAACTTAAAGAACAAACCCACCCGAGGATGTGATTGATCATCGTTTTTTGCAATTCCCATGCAGCCTAAATGATGAAACCCGGGCCAAATATGTGAACAATTTGATTTTGCTGCTTACTAAGGAGATTGATATTGCACCTTCATTTGATTGGGGATTGGCGGCCCAAACTGGACTTGATGAGCTGATCCGGAATTTTTTGCAATACACCCACTTGGATGCGAGTGGTGAGTCTTTGTTTGTATGCCGAGGTTGGCAGAGATTGTTCAGGATTCAGGAGCCTGTTTATCGGGAATTTTTGCTGGAGTTTTATGCTACAGTTTCCTATGATCTGAGGAAGACACCCGACGACAGGACAACTTTTTCCTTTCGACTTGGAGGTGTGAGTCGGGAGTGCAATGCGATTGAGCTTTCCACTCGAGTTGGGATATATATACAGTAAACGAGACGAGGAGCGTTCACTTCCCGGCATTCCTTGATGATTGTCTCACGAGTCGGCCGGAAGACTACAATGAAAATACTTTCTGGGCGGAGATTACTGGGGGAGTGTACATACCATCAACTACTCGGGGGAGGATGATTCGGTCCACCACTTTCAGATTATTGCACTGTTTGATTTTTATATCTCTCACGCATCATAAGAACAGTGAGGGAGTGCCTTCTACATATTTGTATTTCTTGTGGACTCTTGTTACTCCAAGGAGACACCTGAACCTACTGGTTGCTTTAGCCGCTTACATGGGGAAGAAGGCCAGGGGCATCGGGAGGATAGCCTGATTTGCAGTGGTCACTTCATCACATGCTTAGCTTGATCTTATCAATTATTGACGTGAGAGATCACTAGATCGATGGTGTTGCATGATATGAGACCGATGAGTCTACAGTTATTGAAGTCGATACGCGTACTTGAGCAGGGTGAGGATGGTGTCTTACGGGTACGACCAGATCACGTGGCCCATGAGGAGGCTGCAATCAAGCCACAACCACAGCGAGTCCGGAGGCGTAGACCTGCTCCTCGAGGAGTGTAGCGGAGACCAGAGTCGGAGATCGATATACGTTACCTTTCTAGGCATATGGACGAGAGTTTTAATATAGTGGAGGTAGGCAGCAGTGGTATGGGGATGCGTTGACCGCATTCTTTGCCCATCAGGGTTTTCAGTACCCGATTCCTTTTCCTCCACCATACCAGCCACAACAGGATGGAGCCGGCACATCTGGGACGCAGCAACGTGACGACAAGGATGAGTGACATAGTTATCCTTTTTATTTTATTTTTGGTTTGTTAGACTTATTAGTTTTTATTTTGGTGTTTGTTTATTTTTAGTTTATGTAATTATGTTGATGCTCTTTAATTGTTTTAGATCATTGCAGATTTTTCGCCCTTAGAAAGCTGGCAGTAAGTTCAGCCGCTAGGACCGTCTGTTGTTTTATCACAAGAGAGATTCGTGTGAGCGTTTGAAGATTATAGTCAAGACCCACGATTTGTCAAAAGTGTGGGGTGCGTTTCGATATTGTGCGAAATTATTATTTAGAATAGTGGCGTTTCTACCACATTTTGATTCCTATGGTATGGATGAGCTGTTCCCACACCATAGAGTTTTATTTTGACGTGAGACAGAAGTACCATCCCGACTGCCATGTCATGGTTGACACTTTCCTATGTCGTGGAGGAGTTTTTCATCGCGAGAGGAGGATGCCATTCTTGATATGTTTAGATTTCACATAACTCGACGAGACGACATGGTTGACATTTTCCCACGTCATGCTTTCTACACCTTGCACTTATTTGCAATCTTTTGCACCACATTTTAGAAGTCGGCGTTCTTGATTTATTTTTCCGGCATATTCAAAAGCAGCATTTCCAATTATCAGTCCTCCAGCAATTTATGGAGTAACTTTTAGCAGCCCCATTCGATTTCGTCACAACTACCCCAGGGGAGTCTGTTCCTTTTTCTCTTTTTTTACTGTTTTTATCTGCTTGATTAGTTTTAACAAACAATGAGGGCATCGTATGAAATAAGTGAGGGGTAGGAGGTCGAAAAGTAATTTAATTGCTGGATTGGAAAATTTTAAGAATTTTAAAATTTAAAATTTAAAAAATTTATAAACTTGAAATAATAGTTTAATTTAGAAAATCTAGTGATAATTTAAAGTTTCCTAATATTGTATGAGATGATCCGATGAGAACTCAAATGTTTAGTTGAGCCTATATATGTTATAGTGCATTTGTGGCCTCCTTTATTCTAGTGAAATCATGGGACAAAAACACAACCTCGTTTAGTTTGAGGGATGCAATATGTTTAGCAGCCTGTACCTGAAATGTATCCGGGAAAGCTTATGTCGTCATTGCACTTAAACTAATGTCTTAACCAATAAAGGTTGAAGTTAAGCACCCCTGCTTAAGTATGTAGGGTTTTGAGTGAAAAAGAAGTGAGTACATGTAAAAAAAGAGAGAAATTACCAAAAAGTGAAAAAAAATTGAAGAATTTCTGGAGCTATATAGAAGTATCAAAGTTTGAAGACCAAATATCAAAAATTCTGAAGTATCAAAAGTTGAAGATATCAAAAATTACACAAAGATGGTGAATTCAAAGAAAGTGGAGAATTCCAAGAGCTCCATTGTGGTATCAAAAGTTGTAATTCTCTAGTTTATGTATGCTTGGGTAGCTTTACAAAAATACCTTGAGGTTAAGGAGGTCTTCTGGGGATGGATTCGGAGGGTTGCATAAAATGAGCATTGTTCAAAAGAAGTGGGCGAGTGTTATGAGGATTGGGAGTATTTAGAATTGAGGGGGGTCCTTAGGAAAAATTTTAGACACAAATGCATGTGTTGCGCTCTTGGCATAAAGGCTGAGTTTAAAATGGATTGTTTTATACGATATTGGTAAATTAAAAGTAAGTTTGCTTGGGGGCAAGCAAAGGCTAAGTGTGGGGTATTTTGATATGTGTATTTTTATACATTATATCTTAATATTTTAGCCTTTATTATTCTTATTTAGAACTAAAAGGTACTTATAACGCTTTGAATTATGATTTACAGCTATTAGTTGACGACAGAGGGGAAAAGAAAAGACTGGAGCGGAATTCGGGCTTAGAAGCTAAAAGAAAGAAAATATGCTGAAGATTGCTATTACGCCCAGCGTAATATAAGCTACGCCAAGCGTAATGCTGAAAAGAGAACTACGCCCAACGTAATTAAAGTTACTCCCATCGTACTGGGCTTGGTATCCGGACTTCCTAATCGCGATTCATTCTTGCTACGCTCAGCGTAAACGGACCTACGCCCAGCGTACGTAGGTCGGTTCTAAAAGCTATAAATAGAGGATATCGGCCAACCAAAAGGGAGTTTTTTGAAATTCACTGATCCTTACTCGAAAAGAAACATATATTTTGCTGTTTTGAGGGTCTAGGAGGCGGCCGAAAGGCCGTTCAGCTAGCAGGAGAAGATTTGAAGGATTAGATAGCGGATTCATGTCGGTAATCATGTGGTTTGTTATCATGACCATGTTTGCATTCCATTGTGATGCCATTACGTGTTTACTTTCTGATTTAGGTGTTTAAACCTTTTACTTTGTGTTTATGACTGAATGAATCTTCGAATTATTGGTTTAATTGCTATTTGGATTATTTATTCTTATTTAATTTATTTTGTCAAGTTTGATTGAAGATCCATATGTGTTAAAGATTGTTGTTTTGTTTCCTATTGCTGAATTAATAAAGTTCAGATGACCATCTTGCTGCGTTAGTTTGAATCATAGTTGTCCAATGACCATTGGTTATTATGACTAGAGTTTTGACCAAAACCTAGGGTTAGGAGATAAAGTAATGAACTTTAATGTGTGTGCATGAGTAGAATGACCATTCGCTGCATGATTTAACTTCTAAGACTATTAGAGTTAAATAAGATCAAATCTTGCTTCATACGAACCAAATATTGATTTGCATGATTGTTTGTTCCCATGATCAATGAGTTAATAATTGTGTTGAAATCAAAGGATTAGCAATCATGACCATGACACTATTCATATTAGGAATAGGTGAATAATGAATAATTATCCATTGTATTAGTAGTTAGCTATTAATTTAAGAAGAAATTCATCTAAATCAAAGTACGTAAAGAAATCTGTATCCCTGTCAGTTTATCGAGATTTGCTATTTATTTGGTTGTTTGATATTTAATTTAATAATCATTTCTTTATTCATTTCGTGTGTTTTGTAACCTATAATCGAATATTTTAAATTAATTCACTACCGTTCCCCTTGTGTTCGACACCCTTGCTTATCAAAGCTATGTTATACTCGATCAGGATTACTACCTGAAAGGTGTGGTTTAGATGCGATAAATTAGGACTTATAAATAAAAACTAGTGCATTAAATATTCACATCACTTATATGCAATGATCCTCTTGTAATGACTATGTACAAAATTAAGAAAGACTCGACAACAGACATTACAAAGTATTCCAATGGAGAGCAGTTCCATGGAAACGAAGTTTCACATTCAAAGTACATTCCTTTGAACATCCTTCTTGCATCAAGTTTTCTAATCTTACACAGATTTGAAGAATAACTTCCACCTATGGAAACATTTCCATATTCTCATTTTGACTATCACTTCTGAACAAGAGTTGTCTCCTTTCAGAATATATCAATATGACCCTTCCAAAATTAACACTATACTTCCTACTGTCCATAAGTAACTAGTCTTTGGTAAACCTCAGATTGTCCACGACAATTGCTTAATCATTTTTTAGTCATATCCAGTTCTAGTCCTTTTCCCTCTTAATGCCCGAGGCATTTGGAAAATTTAGAACGGATGCATATTACAACACATGTTATCGATCCTATATCTGAATCATATGGGACAGAATTCTTGATGTCTCACATAAAGACATGATACTAGACTATTCTTTTGCTATAATATTTCTATTTCTATTTGTCATGTTCTCATAATTCAGATTATGAAAAGGCATGTCGTAATCATAATCGAATTTTAGAACACGAATAATGTTCTCATATATAGAATTTCCTTATGTTGAACCATTTCAACATAACATTTATATATATATATACACTTGACTAAATTTGATTAAAATCTCAATCTAAGCTTTTAGAACTGGGATGAAGTACAATTTCCTCTCCCTTAATTATAGCAAAACAACTTTTCAACCCCTGCAACTTTGCAAATTGAAACTTTTGTTTTCTATAATTAACATTTCTAACTTGTAATACTTAACATAATAATCATGCTCCCACTGACATGATAATTATATCCTTATTAGCATAACACTTAGGCTGCCACTAGCTTTGACATGTATCCAGAATTCAACTGGACTTCTAGAAATCAATATGTTATTGACTTTTATTACCAAAGTTCTGATTTCTGATACGAGATGCTTCGATAAGACTTTATCTAAGCTTCCCAAAATCATACACCTTTCCTTAGATAGCTCACATGTGTGTCTAAACAATTATGAAGAGGGATGTCGTAATCATAATGTTTAGACCTTTTTGTCATTTCTCACAATTCGAATTATGAAAAGGGATTTCGTAATCATAATTGAATTTTTAGAAATGTAGATATCACAATTGTTAACTATTTAAAATCTATTTAGTGAAAACGTTTCCTCACCATCATTTTCATGAATCGGAGAGAAGCCTTATGACACTTAGATTTTATGGTGTATGTGTTCCTATCCATGAGAATTTTTCAAAACCATAATCACAAGACAAGGTTAGTGACAAATCCGAACTCATATGGACTGAACTTGTTCAATCTTAATTTCTTACCACTTGGTAGCACAAGGGTCTACCATGTCTTCCAAGTTGTTATGCAAACAATTAAGAACTTATAGAACTCAGATACATAGTCAACTTTAACTGGAATGAGCACAGAAATAAGAATATGTCAACACGATAGGTTACAAACCTCAAGTCGTGTGCTAGTGAAAAACAATAGATTTTATTTTTGATTAGTTTTTGAATCTTTTCAAGATCTTTAAGACTCCCACTGACCTCTTTACATATAAGATTCTCTTTGTCAAGAACCATTCATTGACAAAACAAATATTCAACAGTTAGTGCAGATTCTTATCAAGATAAATACTTCACACAATTGGTCTTATTTGGTATTTGTTTTATCCAAAACATCACAATTTACCAATTTCCAATGTATAAAAGTAAGAAACATTTTACTCTACATTTGAGGAGTGTTATAAACCTTTCTTAAGACTATATCACTCAAGGCTTGATCTCGAAGTATGACTCTAAGACTTGATTTTTGGAACAAAGTATGATTCATCTTTTGATTTAACCATTTCAAAAATTCACGATTCCTCTTCTTAGTTACACAAATGCACTAGCATGTTCTTAGATGATCGTCACTAAGATAATCATAAAACAAGATACTCAGGTACTCTTCCATCTTTTCAGATTTGAGAAACCTTTATCTTTCTGCCTAATTTGATTTTTATCATTTGTTCTGTCATACATTGAAACTTTTCAAATGTTTCAGAATTATACTTAAACTTGTAAGTATAACCATATTTACTAAATTTTAGTAAGTCATGACGAATAGTATTATCGATCTTTATGGTGGACTACCGATGCACAAGAATGAGTATTTGATCCCTTAGTCCTTCACTTGAATATATATATATATATATATATATATATATATATATATATATATGTATATATATATATATATCCGTAGCTTTACTATTTATACCTTTTCGTATTCTTTTGTATCCATAGCTTTATAATTTACACCTTTTCATATATATATATATATATATATATATATATATATATATATATATACTAGCCGTTTACCCACGCAAAGCGACAGGTGCGGATCAACAAAATGATATAAAAAATTTGTTAAACAAAATGACGAACAGATAGAGATTTCTTATATTTGGGCTAGGATTAAACGTAAGACATTTTTGAGCTTATTCGATTTTAATAGAAAGAAAAACAAAGGAGGAGGTAGCGAGCATGACAGAGAACCAAGGTTTTGCGGTCAATGACAAGACATTCATGATAGACGAATGCTAGATCAATGCGCATCTTCCAGTTTATATGAAATGTTTTATAACGTGTACATCGTATTAGACCGATTCAAAAGAATATGAAGAACACTTGGTCAAACTTTGACCTATTCAAAATCTTAGCATCATCTTATTTGACTTTTTCATTATTATTGATAGGTTCAGTATTTAGCGACTCAATTGGATATGAGGAACACTTGGTCAAAGTTTGACCCATTCAAAATCTTATCATCATCATCTTATTTGACTTTTTCATAAATGTTGACTAGATAAGATTTAGTATTTACCGATTCAATTGGATATGAGGAACACTTGGTCAAACTTTGACCCATTCAAAATCTTATCATCATCATCTTATTTAACTTTTTCATAAATGTTGACCGGATAAGATTTAGTATTTACCGATTCAATTGGATATGAGGAACACTTGGTCAAACTTTAACCCATTCAAAATCTTATCATAATCATCTTATTTGACTTTTTCATATTTAACCAATTCAATTTGAAAATAAGCTTAGAAGACCTATTCAAAATCTGTTTTTGACCGAATAAGATTTATTATTCTCCGATGCATAAAATTATTGTATATGATGCTTAAAAGTTTGTACCTCTTAAAATTCAGCAAAATCTTGTAAATGTTTTTTAAGGTGTATATATATATATATATATATATATATATATATATATATATATATATATATATATATGAAAATGTGTAAATTATAAAGCTATGGATACAAAAGAATACGAAAAGGTATAAATAGTAAAGCTACGGATACAAGATAATTAAGCTTGTTTATACATCAAAATTCAATATATTAATTTTTTTTTTTATAGGGATAGAACTTGTACCCACACCGCACCGACTAAATACGCCAGTTCTGTGGGGATACGTATCTAAAATCATATCAACACACAATAGAATACTATTATTATTTTTTTCCCGATAACTTTTAGTTCTCGCAAGTTCCCCGATGTTGGAACGTCAATCAGTAGCATGAGTGTGCACGTGGTCGATATATATGTGGACAAGGGGTCGTTAAAAGCCTGTATCCCATGGTTAGGTGTTATGCATTTAGAAAACGAGCACGTGTTTCTTGCAATTAAAGAATTCTTTTCACTAAAATTTGAACTTCACTTTACTATATATGTATAATATATGTGTACGTATACAACAGTTGCATAGAGTAGAAACAAAATGAGACCATATAGTAATACGGGTCCTGAGTTAAGGAAAGGTGCATGGACTGTGCAAGAAGATACGCTTCTCAAGAACCATATTGATAAACATGGTGAAGGGAAATGGCACCTCATTCCTCTCAAAGCAGGTTACAAATTGCGTAATCCTTTTGGTGTTACTAAACATTCATTGGCTAACTCCTTTTTTATATATTTCGTTCTTTGTGTTAATAAGTTTCTTGTTATGTTTGCAGGTTTAAACAGGTGCAGGAAGAGTTGTAGGCTACGATGGTTGAATTATTTGAGGCCAAACATAAAACGAGGAGACTTTGCTCAAGATGAAGTTGATCTTATACTTAGGCTTCATAAGTTGTTAGGAAACAGGTGAGCCAACTTGAATATTTCTAATTAACTAGTTAATTTTTCATTCACTTTCGCTATATATTAATTAAGAAAAAAAGATTAGAGATACGAGTCATTTTCGATTATAATTTCAGATGGGCATTGATTGCTGGAAGAATACCAGGGAGAACCGCTAATGATGTGAAAAATTACTGGAACACTCATCAGCGTTCTTGTTCCAAACAACGAAAGAAATTACCTAAAGATGATGAATTATTACAAAAAAGCAAGGTGCCAATTATTAAGCCACAACCGCGGACCTTTTCCAAAACCCTAAATTTGGGTAACAACCCACACATTAAGGCTCGTGAAGGTGGTAACCTAAAATCTTGTAATGATGATATTAAAAATAACTTTAATCTGTCCTCAGGGTTGAACTTGCCATCTAATGTACTTGATGACAACATTAACAAGTATATAGACGACTTATTTGATGATCATGAAATATTTGTTACCCAAACTAATCTGTCCTCAGGGTTAAACTTGTCATTTTGTGGTTCTTTAGAGAAAGGAGAAACCTTAAATGTTGTTGATCAAGACGATGATGAAATTAGTTTCTTTGATTTCCCCATGGATGATATCACGATGGAGCTTATTAACTCAGATCAACTATGATCTTGAACATTGTTTCACTCATGTTTGTGTATTATTGATCAATAATTAAGAAAGTATATAGTGTTATGTTGTGATTTGTTGCATGGTATTAAGAAGCAACTCTTCTAAGTTTCTATATTGAATATATTTGTGATGTTTTAAGAGTGCAACACAAAAAGAAGCAATAAAGATTCATAAAGTTTTCTGACTTTATTGACAAAGACAGAAAGTCATTCAATAATCTATACAATAAATATGTCTGTTAAGTATACTCTTTTAATATTCTATACAGTAAATATATATGTCAATTAAGTATAAATTAAATAATAAACTTAAAATGGAATGATAGAATTATTTAGAAAAGTGTGCTATATCTTGGTTTTGTTTATTAGGAAAGGGAGATACCTTTTAAAATACAATCATTCTCTTGAATTTTTTTGTATGACATTTTTGTGTTTGATAAGGCAACATTTCTGTTACAATATTTGGTCATTTGTAGATTGGCTGTTTAAACGAATATATAGTTTATGATTTTTAAGTAACAAGTGTTTTTATATGACTGATACAATACTTGAGTCTTCCCGTCTACATACTAATAATGATGCTACTTCTTTTTTATTAACTGCTGGGCTAAAAAGTTACGATATAAACCAAAAAAGACAAATGTAATAACCAACAACCAAAAGATAAAAATATAATTAGATCATGATAAAGATATTAGATAACGCGATTGTTTGTTAAAGATATAGAAAAGCATAATAAATAACCGTATTTTTAATCATTTCTCAAATAATAACTACAAATAACCACATTTTTATTTTTTAGTGGGCCTACTACGAACACTATGAAACGTTATAGTACCCGGTGAAATGCCATACATGGATGTTTTTGTCAATTTAGTCTACGAAACAAAAAAATGGGTTTCCAGTTGTCTAATGCGGCTTTCAGCGTTTTGCAAGGATAGGAGGAGAAGTACCTCGTATATGATGAGAGACTATTTTGATTCAATCCTTTTTTTTTATACCTAATTTCACATTTTTTTATTAAAAATAAACATTTTTTTATCCAAAAAGAAATATAGTGCCACGAATGAGATCATTCCTGTAAAATGCTAAGAATAAGATGCTAACAAGGTAACAAACAAACAAAAAAAATATATGAAATTCAAAAAAAAAAAAATAATGAAACAAGATGATAAAAATACTACCACTTCTTTTAATATATTATCCGATAGACGACATAGTTGGTTTAGACTACAAAACATAACTCCCTACAAAATATCATGCCACACGCTATGAAACAGACTTATGGAAGCGCAGGCCCACTAGAATATACTAATAAATCAAAACAAATTTTGTAACCTATCATTTTCTTTTAATTTTCAATTTTTTTCTCGTAGGCTCTAAAATGACATGTGTATTTTGGCCACTTCTCATTTTTTTCATTATTTTTTTTTTTTAAAGTTTTATTTGTATTGATTAGCTTGTGTATAATCAAGATATTACATTTAAATTACACTTCTATTTATACCTCATTGATTTTCTGGTGTCACGTCTCCTTAATTTGCTCAACAATTTTACTAATAAGTAAATGATTTCAGACAGCGATTGATTCTTAAGTTCAAAATTGAATCCGATTGATTAGGTTCAAACCAATTTAATAGTTTTTATTATTATTATATATTAAATTACTTATTTATTTATCATTTCATTTGTATTTCTCTAAATTTTAATTATAAAATATTTAATATTTACATCTTTATATTAACAGACTAATACGCACATCTCACAACTAGTCATACAATATTTAAACTTTTTTTTGTGACTTTCATTCCAAAACCCATAAAAAGACTTAACTTAGATAATGGCCGAATAGAAAAATATGTGCATTTAAAGTAAACTTTTCTTATGAAACCTTTTAAATTGACATATAGGAGATTGTGAGTTGCTTCTTTGCATGTTGTAGCGGTTTTAGTTAAGTGATTGATTATAAATCATGGATACTTTTCGTAGAGCCATTAGGGTATTTCATAACCGATTGTTGTTTCATATTTTATCCGACTCCCATTATGTAGCTGGTACGCAACTCCTTATTTATGGAGGTTTTTTGAGGATCTCGTAAGAACAGTAAGAAGAGGACATTCATATTTTGCCTTTTTTTTTTTTTTTGGAATAATTTGCTAAAGTTTCCAATTGATGGATATATTGTATAATTTGGATGACATTTTTTGGCTCCTAATATTTCAGAACAAACAAAGTAGAACGGTCGTGATATATATTCCATGAACATCAAATAAGTCGTATAATTTTTTTTATTTATATAGTAAATTAGTACATATTATAGTTCGCTAAAAATTCGAGACGTAACCTAAAATGTATAAAATGTTAACAAAGGGTTAGCATAACTGGATACGTATCCCGCTAAATTTTCCGAAGCGAAAATCGAAACTGATGGTTCCTAAAATTCTGAAACGTGTGTAACGTCCCAAATTTTGATACAAAATTTTCTATTTTTAATATAAAAAAACCATACTAATTTCATTCCCAAACAAGTAAAATAACCAATTATACAAAAATCAACAGTCATAAAATCAGAAATGCACAACATCTCAAGTAATAAAAACATATGTGGTGTAATCAAGTCGAGCCCTTTCTTTTGCTACCGAAAGTACCTCAAACATTTAAACTTAAAACCATAAGCACAAATTTTAGTGGGTTCCCAAGATACCGCATACCATATGATAACGAGCCCAGCCCAACAATTAAGGTTCAATTATGCGATTCCCAGCCCAACTTGCCCACATTCGGGCCCATCCCACTAGACATATACAAACGACCCTAGCCCTGAAAACGTACAACATGCAAGAGTCACAAAGACTACAAGCATAACAATGACACATAATGTCTTAAAGTATAATTAGAAGACTCATCTGAATTAATGATGAATCTTAACAACTCTCCTAACGTGAACTAGATGAGTTTCTCTCTTTCCGAATACCTACATCACATACCAATATCTCTATTTAGACTATTTCTTGATAATACATATTTTTTACTTTATTTATACTTTTATGCAAGTATTAGGGTATGTATGTTTCCAAACATATTCTTAGGTTTACACACCAAATACACATATAACCCTAAACCGAGGCTTACTTCTGGTTTTAAATACTCACACCCAACTAAACTTGTAATACATGATATGAGTCATGTTTTAACAGTAAAACTCAACAAAACATCAGATTTCATGGACCAAAACCATTCACGAAGTGTAGCTCTTCAGCTTGAGAGTCTATGGACAAAAACTCGAGTAAAAGTTGGTGTTTCTTGGTTCTAAACACCAACACAAGACTCAAAGAGTTCAGGAAGTCAATTACTAATCCTATCAACCTTAAACATGCTATGAAAAAGATCGAAGAGCTTTAAAAAAAGAATTGAACTGTTCATTTAGAAAATCCGGAAATGTAGGTAAATAAGAATATTTTAATGCATTTAGAATCATATTCTTTGTTCAAGCAAACTATAATTGATCTTACATGATAAAGGGACAACAAGCAACTTAATCAAGAAATATAAGGGTCAATAACTTGTTCATCACAACTGAAACAGGATAGAACGTAAAATCCCGTATATTTGCATTTTCCGATAATAAATGGGTTATCGGAGGCTGCTTCGATCTCCACAACCTCCGGGAAGGTCCTAGGGTGTTACTATTGAGGTGTTGAAGTTGATACCTAACTTGGGGATGGTCTGAATCGAAGAAACAAGCTTGTAAACTCTCTTTTTTTCTAAAAAAAATCCTACTCCGATAGCTTCCTTCTTCTCTCGATTTCTGTCAGATACCGAGCACCAAAGAAGATGTGGCTAGCTCCAAAGTGTTAATGGTTTAAGTACTTAGGGTAGGGAATCGATTGGATTTTCTAAAACTCCCATTATGTAGGCCTCAAACGAGAAGGAATACAAGATGCGAGCTACGAAATTTTAACAAGAAGGAGACAAACCAGATTTCGAAAGTTGGCAAATGTGGTCTCGGGGGTTTGGTCTAGTGACATTTCCCACCATGAATCAAAATTTCTATGTTAAAACCAAATTTTGGAAATTACAGTCTAACATCTAGATTAATATTCCCTATTATTATTACTATAATAATAATTATTATAATTATTTATTTATTTTACTTTTTTTTAAATAAAATAATTACGTACGTGAAATCAGAAAACGTGTTAAAAATGTCCCCCCTTGAATCAGATTTTGCCCTCGAAACCTGTTGTTAAAAATAATTATAGATAGTCCTTACACATCTTATCCTCAGGCTCCTATATCTACTAAGAACCCTTATGGTGTTGCAACTGCACCTTCACCAATCAAATTACCTTGTTATGTAAGGGCTTTGTATTTCTTTCAAAAAAAGCAATCGGTCTCTCAATATAATTCAGACGCTCGTCGACCTGAATATCTACCAAAGGAACTACTGATGTAACATTTATAATACACTTCCTCAACTATGAGACATAAAGGGTGTTATGGATCTGACTAAGCTCCTATGCCAGATCCAAGCAATAAGTATGACATCCCCAAATTTCTTAGCCAGAAAAGACCGATTTAGTTTAAGCTTTTAAAATAAAATTAGAGTAATTTTCCAAAAGATGTGGAATTTGTTCCCAAAACAAAATATAATAAAAATTTATCAAAACATTTCTTAAAGAAATATATTTTCATTATATATCAAAACCTCGGGATTTCATGCTCCGATACAGACCAAAAGCATAAACAATATATTATAAGCCTTACAACAGTTATTTACGACTACTGACCTATAATCCAAAAATCCCTCGTCATCATCCAACTATGCTCGGGATCCACAACCTGTAATATAAAAAAGTTGAGTGGGTCAGACTTGGGAGCCTGATGATCATATAGGGTTTTCAACCCACAAATAATAAATTTATTATTTCATCAAACAACAATAACCATGATTACCCATTCCTGTTATCCTCACTTTAACTCCCTAAACATTTTTCATAAGGGACCTAGCCTAAGGATTTTCATCAGGGTGACAACACTGCTTTAGGGATTCCTCAACAATTTATGTTAAATAAGGTAACCATGTGGGGGATGGAGTATACCATTGAACACTAAGTTCACAAACACCTACAGGTTGCGAGCCTGCTAGCGTTCCACTGGACTGTCTAGAAAGGTTCGTTGTCGTCATCTATACTCTGCTAGATGACTGAAACAATAACAATATCGAGGCCTCTCATAATTTTAACACACATCAACTATTTCATCTACTCATGTTTTACCCAATATATTTGTAGATAAAAATATATATACGGCTTAAAACTTGAATAAACAACTATTCAACACCCATGTCAAATAAACAAACAATATAATTACATATACCACGTATTTTATAGAAAATACTTCATATCTATGTGTAATATGAAAGTGATTATACACTCACATGATTTAACGATAATTGGGCAGTACTTTGTTTCTTAAAACAATCGTTTCCGATAAAACCGGGATGTTTTTCCCAAAAACCGGGCTTCACGAGAGCAGAGTTTCGTCTCGAGAAACTCTTTTCTTGGGATCTTCGGGCTCTCCGGGGCTTTCTTATGATGCTAGGATGATATAATAGGGTTGGGGGTAATTTTTGCAATATAGAAGAAAGTACAAGGTAAGAGAATGAAAGTTTCTAACATAAATTCGGATGACATCGGTCACTATTTATAGGGGCTGAATACTCGAGTTACGTTGGGCATAACTTTAGAGTACGTGGGGCGTACTGCCTTTTTCACTAGTACGATGGGCGTACATCAAGTACGTTGGGCGTACAAAGAGATCAACTTGGACGCTTCAAGGCTACGACACGTTTCCATCATGCGAAAGAGTAGTGCTACGTGGCCAATATCGGACCGTGAACATGAGTACGTTGGGCGTACTTCGAATTTTCAAACTTCAAAAATTCGTAACTTTCACATACGAACTCCGTTTTTTGATTTTTCTTCATATCCACGCGTAGGTGAGACTATGCTCTACAACTTTCGTTTAGACTCCGTCTGCTAATTTTGACTTTATTTTTAAAGTTATATTTTTAACAGGCCGGGACAGGAATAGACCGTTAAAAATTCATAACTTCTTCATCCGATGTCCGTTTTCGTCTGTCTTTTTACCGTTGAACTACTATCAACAAGATCTTCGATTCTCGTTTAGGTTTTCGGCTAAAAATCACTCCATCTAAAATTCGAGTATCGGCCTGCATACAGCTAAGCTCAAACTTAGAAAAATCATAACTTCCTCATATAAAGTCAGATTTGGGCGTTCTTTTTATGCACACTCTCGGTTTAACGAACACTATGAATTTCATTTAGATTACTAAGGCTAAAAAGCATTTTATCGAAAACTCACTTTTTACATCACACAACGTTCTATCGGTTCTGTCGCGAAATTTCGATATGTAATAACTTCTTCATTATAACTCGGATATCGGTATTCTTTATATCTCCAGAATCTTTGTTTCAACCACTACAACTTTCTCCATGGATATCAAGGTTATCTATCATTTATTTTCGACGCTTATTTTTATCCTTAATTCATTAAACTATAATAATTAAGTATAAAACACATAATACTCAAATAATACATCTTATTATTTCAAAAAAAATTACAAAGGTTGGCCTAGACTATTACATCGTCATTAATGTCTAGCCTAGAAACACGGGCATTACAATTCTCCCCCCCCTTAGGATGATTCCATCCTCGAAATCACACATTAGCAAACAAATGCGGATAGCGACTCATCATGCCACTCTCTGTTTCCCAGGTGAGATTTGGCCCATTCGAATGTTTCCATCGCACAAGCACTAAATCGACCATCTTGTGTTGCAACTTCTTAGTATTATGGTCAAAAATTGCTTCCGGTTCTTCAATTAACACGCGTGGAAGGTGTTATGAATACCTTCTAGTTCTTCTGGTAGTTCTAGTTGGTAAGCTTGGTCCCCAATCCTCTGAATAACTTTAAACGGTCCAATAAACCTTGGACTTAATTTTCCCCTTTTACCAAATCTTATAAGTCCCTTCCATGGAAAGACTTTAAGTAAAACCGAATCACTAACTTCAAATGATATCAGTTGTCTTTTCTTGTCAGCATAGCTCTTTTGACGATCATGAGCTGCTAACATCCTTTCCCTAATCATTTTCAACTTTTCAACAGTTTGATGGACTATTTCTGGTCCCATAAACTGCTTTTCCCCAACTTTAAGCCAACACGACGGCGTTCGACACTTTTCTCCATACAAGGCTTGATAAGGTGCCATCTTGATGCTTGAATGGAAACTATTATTGTATGAAAATTCTACCAGAGGTAAATGTTCATCCCAGTTACCTTGGAATTCCAGGGTACATGCTCTCAGCATATCCTCCAATGTTTGAATCATTCTTTCGCTCTGACCATCGGTTTGCTGATGGTAAGTTGTACTTAAACATAATTTCGTACCCAATTCCTCTTTTAGACTTCTCCAAAACCTTGACGTGAAACGGTTATCATGATCTAACACAATCGCCAGGGGAACACCATGAGCTTTCACTATCTCTTTCACGTAAACCTCTGCAAGATTTTCCATAGACCACTTCTCATTAGCGGCTATGAAATGTGCACTTTTTGTGAACGGATCAACGACCACCCAAATAATGTCGTGATCGTTCTTTGTTCTGGGTAGTTTAGTTACAAAATCCATAGTGATGTCTTCCCATTTACCCATGGGTATAGGTAAAGGTTCTAAACACCCATACGGTTTATGATGTTGTGCCTTAACCCTCACACATGTCACATACTTTGCAACATCGAGCTTCATCGTCGGCCACCAATAGTAGGGTTTCAGATCCCTATACATCTTTGTGATGCTAGGATAAATCGAGTACATGGTCTTGTGAGCTTCCTCCATCAAAAGATCTCTTATTCCTCCTGTCTTATGTACCCAAATCATATCTTGGAATACCTTCAGTCCTTGACCGTTTATATCAAACACTAACGTTCTGCCCAAACGTTCTTCCTTTCGGTCATTTTTCTCTGAAGCTTCCTCCTGAGCTTTCTTTATACTTTCCACAATTGTCGAGGCAACTTAAATTCTCAACGCTCCTGGCCTTTTCTTTTCAAGGTTTTCCTTCCAACTGAGAGCATCAGCAACAACATTTTCTTTACTAGGGTGGTAAATTATCTCACAATCGTAGTCCTTGAGTAACTCCAGCCAATGTCGTTGCCTCATGTTCAATTCCTTCCGATTAAAGAGATACTGAAGACTCTTATAATTAGTGAAAAGTTGGCATTTTGTGCCATAGAGGTAATGCCTCCATATCTTTAGGGAAAATACTACCGCTGCCAACTCCAGATTGTGAGTGGGTAGTTCTTTTCATGCTCTTTCAATTGTCGAGATGCATATGCTATCACCTTTTCTCTTTGAGTTAGAACATATCCCAACCCGACTCCCGACGCATCGCTATACACTGTGAAGTCTTCAAATCCATCGGGTAGAGAAAGAATCGGTGCTTCACATAATTTCTTCTTTAGCTTCTCAAATGCTTCCTTATGCTTCTCACTCTAAGCATAAGTAGCTCCCATGAGGGTCGAAGCTATCAATTGAGCAGCTATCGAAGAAAAGCCTTAGATAAATCTTCGATAATATCTACCTAATCCTAGAAAGCTTCGGATCTCCGTAGGACTCTTTGGTTGTTCCCACTTTGTTATAGCTTCAATCTTAGTTGGGTCAACCATAATCCCTTCTTGGTTAACCACATGACCCAAAAATTGGACATCTTGGATCCAAAAATCACATTTGGAGAATTTCACATACAACTTCTCCTTCTTTAATACTTCTAACACTTCTTACAAGTGTCTGCCATGCTCCTCCTAGTTTTTCGAGTAAATCAGAATGTCATCTATAAACACTATCATGGATGTATCTAGGAATGGCTTACAAACCCTGTTCATTAAATCCATGAAGGCTGCTGGAGCATTGGTTAGTCCAAATAACATAACCAAAAACTCGTAGTGTCCATATCTTGTTCTGAACGTAGTCTTCTCAATATCCTGCTCTCTTACCTTTAGCTGATGATGTCCTAACCTAAGATCGATCTTTGAGAAATAACTTAAACCTTGCAACTGATCAAACAGGTCATCATTTCTTGGCAATGGAATTTGTTCTTTATTATTGCCTTATTCAGCTCTCTGTAATCTATAAACATTCTCATGCTCCCATCTTTCTTCTTTACGAATAACACCAGAGCTCCCCAGGGTGATAAACTAGGTCTAATAAAACCATTATCCAATAATTCCTGAAGTTGCGTCATAAGCTCCTTCATCTCTGCCGGTGCTAATTGATATGAGGCTTTTACTATAGGTGTTGTTCCTGGTAACAATTCTATTCTAAACTCCACTTGTATATCAGGGGGCAATCCAGGAAGATTTTTGGGAAAAGCTTCTTGATATTCACACACCACTAGTATACTTTGCATATTCTTTTTCTCCTTCTCAGCATCGATCAGGAATTCCAAGTATGAGGTGCATCGTTTACATAAACATTTTCTGGCTTTCATTAGGGAACTGATTCTAGAATTTACTATGTGCTTATCTCCATATACCATAAACTATTCCTTTCCAGGCGGGTTTACCCTTACTATCTTTTTCTTGCACAGTATTTCAGCATCATTGGCACTAAGCCAATCCATCCCCAGAACGATGTCGAAACCATTTAACTCGATGGGTAACAACTTCTCTTGGAATTCGTTTCCATTCAAGTCGATGACAATGTTCTTAATACAATCGCTAACAGGTATGAATTTGCTGCTAGCAACTTCTACAATTAGGGCATCATTTAGCTTTTCTATTGGCAATGCTAGTCTTTCACCAAATTTATGTGATATAAAGGAGTAATTCACTCCGGAATCAAAAAATAAATTGGCAGGCAATCCATTTACTAAAAAGGAACCTAAAGCGACATCCGCTGCATCCTTTGCAGCTTCCAGTGTCATTTGGAAAGCTATGGCTTTTAGCTATGGTGGGACATTGGGCTTCGTTGCATATTTCTTCCTCAGGCAATCCTTCAAAATGTGCCCTTCTTCGTGGCATCCATAGCATACCCTTTTGTTGGTTGTGCACTCGATGGCGTAGTGCCCTGGTTTTCCACATTTAAAACAAGTGACCTCCTCGCCACATTTCCTAACATGTTTCTTCTTACATTTATCACACCATTTTGCTTCGCCTCTTCTTCCTCCCGAATCAGACTTCGAGAATTTACTTTTCTTATTGGACCTCGATGATCCATCGAACTTTCTTTTCTCACCAACCTCTGCCCTCTCCTGACCGCTTTCCTTTAACTTGGTTTCCATATTTTTAGTTGCTCAGATTGTTTTCTTCAGAGTAGCTACCATCTTGACCATTGGGCCAAATTTGATTGGTAGTCTGTTTGCGAACCTCTCAATTTTTGAGAGTTCAGTTGGCACTAAATATGGAAATAATTTCATCTTTTAGGTAAACACATTAACTGATGGGTTTTGAGCATTCTAACACTTCCTAAGTGTACATGCAACCCTAATAACCTTGGATCTATGTTTGTCTAATAATCATGCAAAGTTGTTTTTCCAAGCTTACGAACCTATCTAGCATACATGGGGTACAATTTTCTTTGTATAAAAGATAGAACTACATACCTTATTGTTGAAAGTATTCCTTGAAACCTTGTGAGCCTAGCACCTCAAGTGTGATGCCTCAAATGCTTCACACAACACCAAATGCAAAGAATAAACTTGAGAGAATACTCTAACACATGCAAAATCGGCCAAGCCCTCTTGTTTCTTAGTGTAGCCAATTTTAGGGAGAGTTACATTGCTTATATAGTGTGTTGCATTAGGTAAACCCTAATGCTCCATGACTCTTCATTTCTTGATCCATGGGTTAACTCCATGGAGCATCTTATGGGTGGAACCCAACTTGATAATCCATGGAGCATCTTAGCCCACTATATAAGATATGGAAGATTTACATAATCTACCCATATATCTAATTAGTTATCTTTTGATCACTTAATTAATTATAAATTAATTCTTGATCAAAACTAATTAAATAATATTATTAATATATTAGAACTTATAATATATTAATAAATCTTATGTGTTATTTCTCTCATTTAGTTTATCCAATTGCATGGTGCCATGCAACCCAAATGGACCATGCCGGGTCGGGTCAAGTACTTACCAGAAATAGTTATGGACTTAGACACCTTATCCAACAGTCTCCCACTTGGATAAGTCTAATAACTATAACTGCAATACTTCAGGAACCGATCGGCAATCGTAGCTCTTTGAAGGTCACTTGGAACTGAGAAGATGTTGATACGCCATTTAAGATAAGCGATCATATAATCCTCTGTTCTAGATATCATCCGGACAAATACATGGAACAATGTCTTACTTATTGTCCAACAGTTTGTTTCCCGATTTCTGATTTGTTTGACAAAGAACTTAATTGAACACATCAACTTAGTTCTGATCGGGCCCGGTACATAGGTCAAAATAAAATCATTGAGGGGCCCAGATATCAGCTTCTAATCTAAGAAGGAACAAATAAACTTCGACTCATATGTTTTTTCTACTACTAGTTGAATTATACACAACAGCATGTTTTATAACAACGAGTTACCAATGTGTTTTCATACAATCAATGCATAACCAAATCATAGGCAACAAATCATATCTCTAGGTTTGAAGACTTATATGATATTATTGTCTCACGATCACTCGAGATAAAATTCCATGAAGTGATTCCAGTGAGCGTGGGTTGATTCCAATACTCAGAACTTATCAGCACTCATGATTGTTGTAGCCATGTATAACACCTTAGACCTCTGCAACCAATCATGACAGTCTTGATTCATACCTACTTCCGACATATGACTGACTGTGGAGGTTCGAATAATATGATATACCAAACATAATTATTCTGGAAGTCAAAACATGCAAAAGAAATATAGTAAACGATTGACAAAAGATAGTAACACTTTACTCATAAATAAACACAACTTTTATTCATCATCAAATGTCAATTACACTTTACAAATTTCATAATTTATCTAACTACTAAAACTTATATCATCCTTCAGCCCTATGCTCCGAGCATGCTGGAGATGCTTAACCCTACTCAGTCCCTTCGTGAGGGGATCTGCTGGGTTCTTATCTGATAATACCCTCTTGGCCACAAGGATTCCTTCTTCTATGCGATGTCTGATAAAATGATATTTTCTATCGATGTGTCTGGATCTCCCGTGATCCCTTGGTTCCTTGGCTAAGGCAACAACACTTTCACTATCACAGAAAATTTCCATGGGCTCCTTTATAGCTGGTACTACTCCAAGGTCTCCTATGAAGTTCTTCAGCCATATAGCCTCCTTTGCTGCCTCGCTCGCTGCTATATACTCTGATTCACAAGTGGAATCAGCCACTGTCTCCTGCTTGGAACTCTTCCAAGTGATTGCTCCTCCGTTTAGGGTGAAGACACAGCCCGACTGAGAGCGGAAATTTTCCCTATCAGTCTGGAAGCCAACATCACAATACCCTACAACTCTTAAGTCATCACTCCCATAGAGGGTAAGAACCCAGTCCTTAGTCCTCCGTAGGTACTTGAGAATATTCTTTTCCGCAGTCCAGTGAGCCTTGCCAGGATTCCCCTGATACCTGCTAACCGTGCTCAAGGAAAAGGCTACATCAGGTCGAGTACAATTCATAGCATACATGATCGAGCCTACTACCGAAGCATAAGGCACTCGACTCATTTCTGCTATCTGAGCCTCAGTACTAGGGCTTTGTGTCTTACTCAATCTAGCATTACTCTGGATGGGTAACTCTCATTTCTTCGAGTTCTGCATGCTGAATCTCTTCAACACCTTGTCCAAGTAGGTACTTTGACTAAGTCCAATTAGTCTTTTACTCCGGACTCTCAAAATCCTTATCCCTAGAATAGAGGCAGCTTCTCCTAGGTCCTTCATAGAGAAACACTTCGCAAGCCAGGACTTAACTTCCTGCAGAGTTGGGATGTCATTTCCTATGAGTAGTATGTCATCCACATACAATACCAAAAATCTAACTATACTCCCACTAGCCTTGACATACACACAAGATTCATCTTCACTCCTAGAAAAGCCAAATTCTTTGACTTTCTCATCAAAGCAAATATTCCATCTGCGAGGTGCTTGCTTTAATCCATAAATGGATTTCTCGAGCTTACACACTCTATTAGGGTACTTGTTGCTGACAAAACCTTTTGGCTGACTCATGTAAACATCTACGGTCAACTTTCCATTAAGGAAAGCGGTTTTGACATCCATTTGCCATATTTCATATTCATGAAATGCAGCTATGGCTAACATAAACCTAATAGACTTAATCTTGGCTACTGGAGAAAAGGTATCATCATAATCCACTCCAGGAGTTTGAGAGAAGCCCTTTGCAACCAGTCGAGCCTTATAAGTGTGTACATTACCATCCATGTTGGTCTTCTTCTTGAAGATCCATTTGCACCCTACAGTCTTACGACCTGGTACATTCTCAACCAAGTTTCAAACTTGATTGTCATACATGGATTGTATCTCGCTATCCATAGCCTCTTTCCATATAGCAGACTCAGGGCCTGCCATGGCTTCCGCGTAGCTGTTAGGTTCATCCAGACCTACTAGTTTCTCATCACTAATAAGTGTCTCACCTTCCGCAGTAATATGGAAACCATCGTAATGCTCAGGTGCATTCCTAACTCTCGTGGAACGTCTCAGAGATACAGACTCGCCAATTGGCTCAACAGGAGTTTCCTCCTCAAGTTGAGGGCTAGGGTTTGAAGTTGCTTCACCACTTGACTCTTGAAGTTCTTCAAGGTCAATTTTCCTCCCACTGTCTCCTTGGCTTATAAACTCTCTCTCTCGAAAGACTCCTCTTCTTGCTACAAAGACCACATTATCACTAGGTTTGTAGAAGAGGTACCCAAAGGATCCTTGTGGGTAGCCGATGAAAATACACCTCTCGCTTTGGGGTTCTAGCTTATCATGAGAATCGCGCCTCACAAAAGCCTCGCAACAATGTGGTCTAGTTTGGGTACTTTACCAGTCCACATCTCGTGAGGAGTTTTGGCAACTTTCTTTGTAGGGACTAGATTAAGGATATGGGCGGTAGTCTCTAAGGCATACCCCCAGAATGAGATTGGTAGTGAAGCTCGACTCATCATGGAACGAACCATATCCAACAAGGTTCGATTACGCCTCTCAGCCACACCATTCAACTGCGGTGTTCTGGGAGTTGTCAATTGTGAGACAATCCCACATTCCCTAAGATAGTCAAGGAACTCTAAACTAAGATACTCACCACCTCGATCGGATCAAAGCATCTTAATGTTCCTGCCCAACTGATTCTCGAATTCCTGTTTAAATTCCTTAAACCTTTCGAAAGTCTCTGACTTATGCTTGATTAAGTAGACATACCCATATCTACTATAATCATTATTAAAAGTCAAATAATAACGATAAGCATCCCTTGTGGCATGTTTGAAGGGTCCACACACATCTGTGTGTACAAGATCCAACAAACCTTCACCCCTCTCACAAGAACCTGTGAAGGGTGACTTTTTCATTTTTCCAAGTAAGCACGATTCGCAACTATCATCTGACCTTAGGTTAAATGACTCCAAGACTCCATTTTTTTGGAGTTGGCATATGAGTTTCTTGCTTATATGTCCAAGACGACAATGCCATAATGATGCTTTATCCAAGTTATTATTATTAAGAGAATCAATACACAAAACATTATTTCCTAAGTTATCTACCACAGATACAGTTTCATACACACCATCACAAGGTAATGCTTTAAAATAAAGAATATTATTAAAGAAAGCATTAATTGAACCAACTTCATTATCAAATGAAAAGGTAAAACCTTGTTTATAAAATGCATGAAAGGAAATAATATTTCTTGCCATTTCTGGTGAATAAAAACATTTATTCAAATCTAAACTAAATCCACTACTTATCGATAAAGTATAAACTCCAGTCTTGGTGACAGGTGAAGCCTTCCTGTTTCCCATGATCAAGTTTATTCTTCCTTGCTCCACATTCTCACTTCTTCTTAGTCCCTGCTTATCAGAACAGATATGAATACCACAACCGGTATCAAGGACCCATGAGTTAGAATGGGGTGAGTTATTAGATAAGATAGTGTAAATACCTGCATGGTTGGGTTTGACTTTCCCATCCTTCACATCTTGCTAGTACTTTGGGCAGTTTCGGTTCCAATGTGCCTTTTCATGGCAATAGAAGCATTCAACCTCTTTTGGTTCAGATGAAGGAGTGATGAAACCTTTCTTGGTTCCACTTGAAGAAGAGCCTTCAAGGGTCCTAGCCTTGGTACCCTTCGAAGAACTCTTTCTCTTCTTCCCTCGTCCTTTCCCAATTGCCAAGACAGGGGCGGAGTTGGTAGGAGTAGAAGTAGTAACAACCGTCTTACCCTTAAGACCACTTTCTGCGGTCTTTAAGAGTCCTTGAAGTTTGCTGAGAGTGACCTCTTCCTTATTCATGTGGTATGACATGCGGAATTGATCATAACATGAAGGTAAGGAGTGCAAAATGATATTTATTGCAAGCTCCTCGGGGAAGTTCACATTAAGCTTTAGCAAACGGTTCAAAAATCTTTGCATTTTCTGCATGTGGCCCGTGATGGGTTCACCATCCTTCATTCGGGTTGTTATCATGGAGGAGATGATTTCATACCTCTCTTGTCTTTCACTTTGATGGTATCTTTCCATCAAATCTTGGTGCATTTCAAAAGGGTAGAAGTCCTCGTAGGACTTGAGGTCGGCTCTCATAGTGCCATCATGATGCATGCAACCTTGGTGGCATCCGTTTCATGTTCCCTAAAGTCAGCGATCTCTTGAGGAGCAGCAACTGTCTCATCAATCTCCTTAAGCTCCTTATCCTGGACATATTCTTTTTCCTCGTAGCGGGTAATCATTTGGATGTTTTTGATCCATTCATTAAAGTTGGATCCATCAAAAGTGACTTTCCCACACAAGTTCACTAGAGAAAAGGAGCCATTAGGATTAGAGCCAGAAGCAACAGGGTTTGCAGACATCTGAAAGGAAGAAAAGTTTAGCATAGAAATAGAGATAGTCCTTAATAAAACACGCAAATGTAGTATTAAGGCTAGGATCCAATCACAATATATTATACTTAGAAGAGGTATGTCGTAATCTAAGTAATAACATATTTGAAAGGTAGGTGAATGACGATTCACCAATTTCCACCAAAGACGAAATATTAAAAATATTTAATTTGGTTTTCAGAAACTCCTAGTTTCTTTTGAGATTCAATGAACTTTTCAAAGGCATGTTTCAATCTCGAGTGTGCCCTCCAAGTTTTTGTGACTGGGATGCCAAGGATCACAAAACGAGGTGTGAATAACCATGCAAATCACTTGGTACCCTTAATGTATTACCTCCCAATCGATGTGCCGGTTAACCACACACGCTCCATCGATACTATGATAAACATTAAGTCACCCTTTACCTACCTTGTTAAGTTCAAGTTAGTGTGCCGGTTAACCACACATGCTCCACTAACTACTTAGACAAAGTGTAAAGTGTAACTTCATGGATTAGCACCTTATTCAAAATTTTCCTAAAGTAACTAAGATTGGGAATTTAATAAAACATTTAGTTACTTTATAATTATCATTATACTTTTAATGAGAATTTATAAGTCCTTGTCCTACCCGTTCGGCTAACGACCCTCCACCAGTCAAGCAAGTGGTAGGTGAGAGTGGACACCCATTAAGTTGCCATTTTATAGGCAACAACCTTATACCCACCTTATAGATTGACTTCGTGAATGAGGCGTACTAGCGGTAAGACAACTTTGATCTTATATATATATATATATATATATATATATATATATATATATATATATATATATTATTAACTTATAATATTATAAGTATAAGGGTTGAATTTTAACTTTTAAAATTCGAAGGGTTGGAACTAAAGTTTTAATCAAGACTTTACTTGTTCCAAAACTCGAGGGCAAGTTTTGTAAACTTTCAAAACTTTTCATTTCTTGTAACTTATGAGTTAATTAGAGTATTAAAAATGAAGACTCTTCATTTTTATAACCCATGTGTTCTTTTAATGGTTTTTAAAACAAGGTGACTTTTGGTTTTCCATAACTTGAGGACAAGTTATGGACTCCATTAAAACACATAATGATCATGAATTAATCTACCACATAGGTTACAAACAATTCCTATGATCCTCTAAACATCATAAGATCAAGAACATGAATATGAACACTTTCATGAATAAAAAATTACACTTAAAAACTTATAATTTTGATGATTTGTCATTGTTAATGGATTAATATGAACATTACACCAACTAAAACAAGTTTTAAAACACCAAAACAGTTTTAGGGTAATGTTCCTAGTCCATTTCCAACAACAAAAATCGAAATTCTAAAAACTGCAGCCTCTACTCGTCGAGTGCATGAACTGACTCGAGGAGTAGCTTGCATTTGGTCATGGACTCGTCGAGTCCCCCCATGGACTCGGCGAGTTCACACGGGCAGAAAGCAGAAAACTTGATTTTTTTAAGCAGTTTGCACAAAAATCAAACAAGCAAGCCTAGGCTATGATACCACTGATGGGTTTTGAGCATTCTAACACTTTCTAAGTGTACATGCAACCCTAATAACCTTGGATCTATGTTTTTCTAATAATCATGCAAAGTTTTTTTTCCAAGGTTATGAACCTATCTAGCATACATGGGGTACAATTTTCTTTGTATAAAAGATAGAACTACATACCTTGTTGTTGAAAGTTTTGCTTGAAACCTTGTGAGCCTAGCACCTCAAGTGTGATGCCTCAAATGATTCACACAACACCAAATGCAAAGAATAAACTTGAGAGAATACTCTAACACATGCAAAATCGGCCAAGCCCTCTTGTTTCTTAGTGTAGCTGATTTTGGGGAGAGTTACATTGCTTATATAGCATGTTGCATTAGGTAAACCCTAATGCTCCATGACTCTTCATTTCTTGATCCATGGGTTAACTCCATTGAGCATCCATGGAGCATCCTATGGGTGGAACCCAACTTGATAATCAATGGAGCATCATAGCCCACTATATAAGATATGGAAGATTTACATAATATACCTATATATATAATTATTTATCTTATGATCACTTAATTAATTCTAAATTAATTCTTGATCAAAACTAATTAATAATATTATTAATATATTAGAACTTATAATATATTAATAAATCTTATGTGTTATTTCTCTCATTTAGTTTATCCAATTGCATGGTGCCATGCAACCCAAATGAACCATGCCGGGTCGGGTCAAGTACTTATCAGAAATAGTTATGGACTTAGACACTTTATCTAACAGTAACATAGTTGTCTATGCTCATTATCCCTTTCTTCAAGTTCTGACATTCATTTTTTAGATTTATCAGATCTATCTCTGGGCAATCCTGCATCTTTAACTGCTCCAAGAACATTTCCCAAGATATTTTCAGGGCTTCTCCATGTGGCATCGTGTCTGCCAATAACTTCCACTTACTTAAAACTCTGGTCTTCAGTTGCCTGACCGCAAAAACAGTTTTCTGTTTGTCACTACAGTTGCAGCTTTCAAATATTATCTCCGTTTCGGAGATCCGGTCCATAATCTCAACAGGTTTTGGGCTTCCGGCAAGACTTGGCGGTTTGGCGCCCAAGAAATTCTTATACATTTGTCCATCTCTGTTGATTTCCCTTTCCAGGTTATTCCTTTCTGCCATTGTGGGTTCCGCTTAACTGACAGTACAACTGTAATTTCCTTCCTCTGACCATCCGTCATTTAATTCAGGTTGTTCAACAGGAATTGAAGGTTCACTCCTGTTGTTTAGCAATAATTGTCTCATTTCTTCCCTCTGATCAACCATCATTGCCTGAATCAAGGGTTGTACTCCAGCCATTGTGATGGGTTCTGGTGTAGCTTCTGCTATTGGCACCTTTTCCACCACTTGGGGTTGGGGTTGATGATTTCTATTTGTATTTCTAGCTCCACTTCGGGTTCTCGCCATTTGATCTATACACCAAATTAGGAGAATTTAGATCTTTATTCGCGATAGATATTTAAATTCTCCTTATCACTCAGAAACGTTTACATGCTAGTTCTAATATCGTAGTCATACGCTTAGAATCCTAAGCACATCAGGTTTCAAAATCTAGTCGGCAACAAACCATAGATCTGAACAAATAATGGCATATATGACAAACATATAACATTTAGCACATAAAAGTATTTTAAGCATCTTTCCTAAAATATACTAGTGTTCGTGTCTAAAATATGGTAGACACTCATCTCACAATCATCACTTAGCATTCTAAGTTTATGTCTAGAAATCCTACAAATTCATAGTTCGCTTAAACTAATGCTCTGATACCAACTATGACATCCCCAAATTTCTCGGCCAAAAAAAATCTATTTAGTTTATGCTTTTAAAATAAAATTAGAGTAATTTTCCAAAAGATGTTGCAGAATTTGTTCCCAAAACAAAATATAATAAAAATTAATCAAAACATTTCTTAAAGAAATATATTTTCATTATATATCAAAACCTCAGGATGTCATGTTCCGATACAGACCAAAAGCATAAACAATATATTATAAGCCTTACAACAGTTATTTACAACTACTGGCCTATAATCCAAAAATCCCTCGTCATCATCCAACTATGCTCGGGGTCCACTATCTGTAATATAAAAAGCTAAGTGTGTCAAGCTTCGGACCCTGGTGAGAAAATGGGGTTTTCAAACCACAAATAATAAATTTATTAATTTTCATCAACCAAAAATAAATTTATTAATTTCATCAAACAACAATAACCCTGATTACGCGTTCGCATTATCCTCACTTTATGTCCCTAAACAACTTTCATAAAGGACCTAGCCTAAGGATTTTCATCGGGGTGACAACACTGCTTTAGGTATTCCTCAACAATTTATGTTAAATAAGGCAACCATGTGGGGGATGGAGTATACCATTGAACACTAAGTTCACAAACACCTACAGGTTGCGAGCCTACTAGCGTTCCACTGGTCTGTCTAGAAAGGTTCGTGGTCGTCATCTAGATGACTGAAACAATAACAATACACTGGTAGATGACTGAAACAATAACAACATTGAGGCCTCTCATCATTTTAACACACATCAACTATTTCATCTACCCATGTTTTATGCAACATATTTGTAGATAAAAATACATATACAACTTAAAACTTGAATAAACAACTATTCAACACCCATGTCAAATAAACAAACAATATAATTACACATACCACATATTTTATAGAAAATACTTCATATCTATGTGTAATATGAAAGTGACTATACACTCACATGATTTAACGATAATTGGGCAACACTTCGTTTCATAAAACAATCGTTTCCGATAAAACCGAGTTTTTTTTCCCAAAAACCGGGCTTCACGAGAGCAGAGTTTCGTCTTGAAAAACTCTTTTCTCGGGATCTTCAGGCTCTCCGGGGCTTGGTTATGATGCTAGGATGATATAATAGGGTTGGGGGTAATTTTTGCAATATAGAAGAAAGTACAAGGTAAGAGAATGAAAGTTTCTAACATAAATTCGGATGGCATCAATCACTATTTAGAGGGGCTGAATACTTGAGTTACGCTGGGCGTAACTTTACAGTATGCGGGGCGTACTACCTCTTTCACCAGTACGATGGGCGTACATCAAGTATGTTGGGCATACAAAAAGATCAGCCTGGACGCGTCAATGCTACGACACGTGTCCATCATGCAAAAGAGTAGGGCGACGTGGCCAATCTCGGATCGTGAACACGAGTATGCTGGGTGTAATTTGAATTTTCAAACTTCAAAAATGTGTAACTTTCACATACGAGCTCCGTTTTTGACGTTCTTTTTATCCATGCGTAGGTGAGACTATGCCAAAAAACAATCGGAGTAAAATTATTCTCAATACATCAGACTAGAATCATAAACAATCAATGTGAAATAAATCTCCAAGGGATGTAATGCGATCATGTCGGACTCTTCCTTTTGAAACCAGATATACCTAACAACATTCTAAACATAAATTGTAAGCATAAAGCTTAGTGAGTTCCCAAAAATACCACATACCATACATACAATTGCCATGGGTTACCCCCACGGTCTTTTCCCTAGAATGCCATGGGTTACCCCCAGGGTCTTACAACCAATTGTTTTGGGCTACCTTGATGGTCTTTCCCTAGAATGCCATGGGAAACCCCCATGGTCTAACATCCTAGTGTAATGATCTACCCCATGGTCTTTCTTGCAATTATCATGGGCTACCCCATGGTCTTATACACAAATGTAACGGGCTACCTCCGGGGTATTCCATGCAAGTATCACAAAGACAACTACCATACTACATAATCCAAAGGGACGATGTTGGTGCCTTCGAACCATAAGTACAATTGCCATGGGTTACCCCCACGGTCTTTTCCCTAGAATGTCATGGGTTACCCCCAGGGTCTTACAACCAATTGTTTTGGGCTACCTCGATGGTCTTTCCCTAGAATGCCATGGGAAACCCCTATGGTCTAACATCCTAGTGTAATGAGCTACCCCATGGTCTTTCTTGCAATTATCATGGGATACCCCATGGTCTTATACACAAATGTAGCGGGCTACCTCCAGGGTATTCCATGCAAGTATCACAAAGATAACTAGCATACTACATAATCCAAAGGGACGATGTTGGTGCCTTCGAGCCATAAGTACAGTGAGAAGACTCACCTAAACTACTCAACAAAAGCTCAATAGTTACCTCAGCAACAACACAGCCAACCGGAGATTCCTAAATTTCAAACCGAGACTAATCCTTAGTTAAACACTCAATTCGACCCAAGTTTGACCAAAACTCAAACCGGTCAAAAATTCAACGGTCAACTCAACTCAGATGACCCCCACGTCGTGGCCATTCTTTTTCCATATCGTAGTCATGTCTAAATGAAATAGTGGCGATAACTCTTGGTACCATGTTGTGGCCTTCCTTAGCCACGTCGTGGTCTCTAGTCTGAAAGGCTTTTCTTCAATCAGAGCATAATCCATAAGGAATAAAGCTTAAATCATCAAATATGATTCCTAATAGTTTCATAAAGGATAAAATTTCTAACTTTATCCATTAGGAAGGTCCAAACCACCAAGATCTAGACTTTAAGTCTCAAAGGGACCTAAAAATGCCTCTTTCTTTACTTAATCCATTATGTCCAAGTCTCTATCCTTCAGATCTGGACCAACATGATGTTTAGATGGATAAAGTTTCTAATTCTATCTACTACAAGGTCACAAACTTTCAACATCTAAACTTTAATACACCAAAATGACCTAGAGGACCAAGATAACATGCATGGCTAAAAGGGAAGGCAAAAGATCACAACTTTCCTAGCCCATAATTTGCAAATTGCATTCTAAACTTATCAAAAGATGATGCAGTCCACTCAACGCCAAGATTTTCCATAAAATGGATCAAAAATGCCTAAAGCCCCAAACAACAAGATCTAAAGAACTAGATACCAATATTAGAACTTTAGACTTACAATAGTCAAGAAATGTAGTGTCATTGAAGGATCCAAACTTAAATCATCATTCCTTGCAACCAAAAGAACCTTCTTGATCTATAAACTTCATCAAGAAATGATAAAAAGTACCCAAAAGAAGAGATAGGAGAGAGGAGAAGCTCAAATCTTGAAGATGGAGGTTAGGATTTCTCCCAAGGGTTTCTAGAGGTGATAGAGGCTGATAAAATGGCCAAAAAGTCGGAACATTATGCTTAAATACGTTGAAAACCCTAAAAATCATGGGCTTCGGCTAGATTGGATGTTATGCCATCGCCATGCTTCGTCGTGTCATTGCGACTTTTTCACCGAAATCCACCTCAACTTCAAAAATTCAAAACCTCTTCATCTCAACTCTGTTTTCAGCAATCTTTATATCCACATAAATGTATTCACGAGCCCACACTTCTATGTAGTTAATTTTGGCTTAATACATGTCGAACTAAAAACCATAATCCATGCAAGAAGCCTATAATATTGCTTTTCCCATTTTCCCCTTTGACTCCAAAACACAAACCAAGGGCTTAGATCATAAAACTACTATTATCAACATCCAATAAGGTCTAAAACCTATTCCCTTGAAACCCAAGGATTTTACTTGATCCATTTTTTGTCCACAATCCTAAAATAAGAGAATTATTGAAATAGGATGCTCTCTGACTTAAAAGTGGATTTCATCCTCGAAATCCGTCTTGGTTAGAATCTCTGAAAACAACACCAACATATTCCATAAGCTCCTTCTAACCACATCGAAATTAAGGAATCTACGCCGAAAACTCGAGAGATCACTCGGAAACCCAAAGTTGCCAACAAACAACCCAATAATCTTGAGAATACTCAACCAAAACCACTATCTTTCTCTCCCTAACTGTAAGGCCCAACTCCCAGTGAAAACCACTCAAACTGGAAAACTTCTCAAAACTGGAACTACAACTAACTCCATCAATAAGCCCCCAAAATCGGGAACCCATCATTCTAAACTCTAGAAACCATACTTTGAGAAAGATGATCATCCATTACCTACCCATAATCCCTGACTAGAAACACCACCAAATCATGCAGAAAGAATACTCAAAACATACCAATCGTAAATTTCAACCAATCCCAAATCCGGAAGTTATGCATAAAAACCTTAAATACACACTTTACTTCCTGACAAGTCATCACCAACCCACTGCTCCCATGAGCATAATGATGATCCATCAAAGAATCACATGTTATATCCAAAACACTTATCATCTTAGGTGCACACCCACCTGACAAATCACTTGAGACATTTACTACGAACTTTGTGACTTGAGATTTCAAAACCAATACTTTGTTGGATAAGGTGTCTAAGTCCATAACTATTTTTGGTATGTACTTCACCCGGTTGGCATGGTCCATTTGGGTTGCATGGCATCATGACACTTGGATAGACAAAACGAGAAAAGCACACTTATGGTATATTAATATATTATAAGTTCTAATATATTAATAATATTATTTAATTAGTATTGATCAAGAATTAATTTGGAATTAATTTGGTGATCAAAAAGAGACTAATTACATATATGGGGTTGATTGTGTAAATCATACATTATTATATAATGGGCTAGTGATCCATGGTTTATTGAATTGGGCTAAAACCCATAGGGTGCTCCATGGATGGTCCATGGAGGTTAAAACCCATGGATCATGGAGGAAATGAAAATCCATGTCAATTAGGGTTTACATGGTGTAACCCTACTTGTGACACAGCTATAAAAGGACCCCATTAGCTACCAAAATCGGTACCAAGGAAAGAACAAGAGGGATAGCCGATTTTGAGTGTCTGTGTACTTCTCTAAAAGTTATTCCAAGAGTTTTGGTGTTGTGTGAAACACTTGAGGCATCACATTTAGGGTGCTAGGCTCACAAAGTTCTTAAGGAATCCAAGCAACAACAAAGGTATATTCTTCAACTAGCTTTTATGTTTCAAGTTCTCCATGCCATGCTAGTTAGGTTAAGAACCTTAGGAAAATAAAATTTGCATGTATCTTAGTAAAACATAGATCCAAGGTTTATAGGGTTGTATGTACACCTTAGGAGTGTTAGAATGCTCAAAACCCTTCAGTGGTATCAGATCTAGGTTTGTTTTCTTGATACTTGATGCAAATTGTTGGAGAAAGTCAAAATTTCTACATTCTTCTAATTGAACTCACCGAGTCCATGGGGGGACTCGACGATTCCATGCATATATTCATCTTACTCGTCGAGTAGGTTCGTGTACTCGACGAGTAGGAGGCCCAGAGTGCAATTTTTCGAGTTTTGCTGCCGGAAATGGACTAGAAACTATTTTGGACTTATAAAACCTGTTTTGGATGTGGTAATGATTATGCTAATCCATTTACAATGGTTATTATCAAAATTTCAAGTTTTATATATGTTTTTACGATTCTTGAAATTGTTGATATGAATGTTCTTATAGTTATGAGTTTGGTAGATCAAAGGAATTATTTGAAAATTGTTTGTTAGATTAATTCTTGATCTTGATGTATTTAATGGAATCCATAATTTGTCCTCAAATTATGGATTACCAAAAGTCTTTCTTTTAAAGTCCATTAAAGAAAACATAGGTTACATAAAATGAAGAGTCTTCATTTTAATAAACCAATAACTCATAAGTTATGAAGTTCAAAATTTTTGAATAATTACAAAACTTGCCCTCGAGTTTTGGAACATGTAAATTCACTTTAGAAAACTTTAGTTCCAACCCCTAGAATTTTAAATGTTAATATTTAACCCTTATACTTTATAATATAATAAGTTAATATATATATATATATATATATATATATATATATATATATATATATATATATATATAAGAACAAGTCGTTTTACCATTAGTAGGCCTCATTCACGAAGCTGGTCTATAAGAAGGGTATAAGATTGTTGCCTATAAAATGGCAGTTTAATGGGTGTCCACTCTCACCCACCGCTTCCTTGACTGGTGGAGGGTCGTTAGCCGAACGGGTAGGACAATGACATTAATTCTCATTAAAAGTATAATGATTATTATACAGTAACTAAATGTTTTTATAAATTCCCAATCTTAGTTACTTTAGGAAAATGTGAATTTGGTGCTAACCCATGAAATTACACTTTGCACCTTGCTTAAGTCGTTAGTGGAGCGTGTGTGGTTAACCGACACACTAACTTGGATTAAACAAGGTTGGAAAAAGGTGGCTTAAGGTTTATCATAGATTGGTGGAGTGCGTGTGGTTAACCGACACATTGATTAGGTGATAAACATTAATATTACCAAGTAATTTGCATGGTTATTCACACCAAGTTTTGTGATCGTCGGCATCCTAGTCACAAAACTTGAAGGGTACAATTGAGGTTGAAGCATGCCATTGAAAAGTTCATTGAATCTCAAAAGAATCTAGGAGTTTCAAAAGTAATTAAAACCTAATAATACATTTCGTTTTTCCTGGTGGAAATTGGTGAATCGTCATTCACCTACCTTCAAATATTTTATAGCTTGGAATACAACATCCCTCTTCTAAGTTATAAAATATTGTGTTGGGTCCTAGCCTTAATATTACATTTGGGTGTCTTATTAAGGACTATCTTTATATCTAATCTAAAATTGTCTTTCTTCTTTTTCAGATGTCTTCCAACAATGTTGCTTCTGGCTCAAACCCTACAAACTCCTTCTCTCTCATGAACCTTTGTAGGAGAGTCATCTTTGATGGGACTAATTTCAATGATTAGATTAGGAACATAAGGATGGTCGCTCACTATGAGGACAAGGAATATGTCCTCGACAAGGAGCTGAAGGATCTTGATGAGTCTACTGCTACTCCTGAGGAGATTGCTGACTTTAGGGCAAATGAAAGAGATGCTACCAAAGTGGAATGTATTATGCTGGCCACAATGACAACCGAGCTCCAAAAGTCCTATGAGGACTTTTATCCTTTTGAGATGCACCAGGATTTGACGGACAGATACCATCATAGTGCTCGTCAAGAGCGATATGGAATAATCTCCTCCATGATAACAACCCGAATGAAGGACGGTGAACCCATCACGGGCCACATGTAGAAAATGCAAAGTTTTGTGTACCGTCTACTGAAGTTGAATGTGAACTTCCCCAAGGAGTTGGATATTGATATCATACCGCACTCCTTACCTTCTTGTTATGATCAATTCTGAATGACCTATCATATGAACAAGGAGGAGGTCACACTTAGCAAACTTCAAGTACTTTTGAAGACCGCCGAAAGTGGTCTTAAAAGTAAATCGGTTGTTACCACTCCTACGCCTACCACCGCCCATGTTCTGGCTATCGGGCAAGGTAAAGGGAAGAAGAGGAAGAGCCCTTCAAAGTGTACCAAGGGACAGTCTCTTGATGGCTCCTCTTCAAGTAGAACCAAAGGTCGTTCTATCACTCCTTCTACCAACCCTAAAGAGATTGAATTCTGCTATTGCCAAGAAAAGGCACACTGGAAGCGAAACTGCACAAAGTACTTGCAATATGTTAAGCATGGGAAAGTAAAATCCAACCATGCAGGTATTTACACTATATTGTCTAATAACTCACCCTATTCTAATTATTGGATCCTTGATACTAGTTGTGGTATTCACATATGTTCTGATTTGTAGGGACTAAGAAGAATTGAGAATGTGGAGCATGGGAAGATAAATTTAATCTTGGGGAATAGGAAAGCTTCACCTGCCACCAAAATTGGAGTTTATTCTCTGTTTCTAAGTAGTGGGTTTACATTAGATTTGAATAAATTTTGTTACTCGTCTGAAATGGCGAGAAATATTATTTCCTTTCACGGTTTGTACAAACAAGGATTTACTTTTTCATTTGATAATTAATGTGGTGGTATTAATTCTTTCTATAATAATGCTCTTTATTTTAAAGAATTGCCTTGTGATGGTGTATATGAAACTGTGTCGGTTGTAGATAACCTGGGAAATAATGTGTTGTGTATTGACTCTTCCACTAGCTTGGATAAAGCATCATTATGGAATTGTTGTCGTGGACATGTTAGCAAGAAACACATAGGCCAACTCCAAAAGGATGGAGTCTTGGAGTCATTTGACTTGAAGTCAGATGATAGTTGTGAATCTTGTTTACTTGGAAAACTGACAACGTCACCCTTCACTGGTACTTGTGCTAGGGGTGAAGGTTTGTTGGATCTTGTACACACAGATGTGTGTGGACCCTTCAGAACCACCACAAGGGATGCTAACAGCTTCTATGTGACTTTTACTGATGATTATAGTAGATATTGTTATGTCGACTTAATCAAGCATAAGTCAGAAACCTTTGAAAAGCTTAAAGAGTTTAAACAGGAAGTGGAGAATCAGCTGGGCAGGAACATTAAGGTGCTTCGATTCGATCGAGGTGGTGAGTATCTTAGTACAGAGTTCCTTGACTATCTTAAGGAATGTGGTATTGTCTCACAATTGACACCTCCCAGAACACCACAACTTAATGGTGTGGCTGAGAGGCGTAATCGAACCTTGTTGGACATGGTTCCTTCGATGATGAGTCGAGCTTCGCTAACAATCCCATTTTGGGGGTATGCCTTAGAGATTGCTGCTTATATTTTTAATCTAGTCCCTACCAAAAAGTTTGCCAAAGCACCTCACGAGATGTGGACTGGGAAAGTTCCCAATTTGGACCACATCAAGATTTGGGGTTACGAGGCTTTCATGAGGCACGAGACTCATGATAAGCTCGAACCTCGGAGTGAGCGGTGTATTTTCATCGGCTACCCACAAAAATCCTTTGGTTACCTCTTCTATAGACCTAGTGATAATGTGGTCTTTGTGGCAAGGAGAGGAGTCTTTCAAGAGAGAGAGAGAGAGAGAGAGAGAGAGTGGGAGAGTTGATAAGCCAAGGAAACAGTGGGAGGAAAATTGACCTTGAATAAATTCAAGAGTCAAGTGCTGAAGGAACCTCAAACCCTAGCAATCAACTTCAGGAGGAGACTCTTGTTGATCCAATTGACGAGTCTGTACCTCTGAGGTGTTCCACGAGATTTAGGAATGCACCTGAGCATTACTATGGTTTCCATATTACTGCGGAAGGTGATACACTTATTAGTGATAGTACACTAGTAAGTTTTGATGAACCTAACAACTACATGGAAGCCATGGCAGGCCCCGAGTCTGCTAAATGGAAAGATGCTATGGACAGCGAGATACAATCCATGTATGACAATCAAGTTTGGAACTTGGTTGACAATGTACCAGGTCGTAAGACAGTCGGGTGCAAATGGATCTTCAAGAAGAAGACCGACATGGATGGTAATTTGCACACTTATAAGGTACGACTGGTTGCAAAGGGCTTCTTGCAAACTCCGGGAGTTGATTATGATGAGACTTTTTCACCATTAGTGAAGATTAATTCTATTAGGGTTATGCTAGCCATTGCTGCATTTAATGACTAAGAAATATGGCAAATGGATGGCAAAACCACTTTCTTTAATGGAAAGTCGGCTGAGGATGTTTATATGAGTTAGCCAGAGGGTTTTGTCAGCACAGAGTACCCTAATAGACTGTGTAAGCTTGAGAAATCCATATGTGGATTGAAGCAAGCACCTCGCAGATGGAATCTTTGTTTTGGTGAGAAAGTCAAAGAGTTTGGCTTTTCGAGGAGCGAAGATGAGTCCTGTGTATATGTCAATGCTAGTGGGAGTATAGTTAGCATTTTGGTATTGTATGTGGATGACATACTACTCATAGGAAATGACATCCGAACTTTGTAGGAAAGGAAGTCCTGGCTTGGGAAGTGTTTCGCAATGAAGGACCTTGGAGAAGCTGCCTATATCCTAGGGATAAGGATTTTGAGAGACAGGAAAGAGACTAATTGGACTTAGTCCGAGTACCTACTTGGATAAGGTGCTGAATAGGTTCAACATGCAGGATTCCAAGAAAGGAGAGTTACCGATCCAGAGCAACGCCAAAATGAGTAAGACTCAGAGCTCGAGTACCGAGGCTGAGATAGCTGAGATGAGTTGAGTATCATATGCTTCAGCTGAAGGCTTGATCATGTATGATATGACTTGTACTCGTCCTGATGTGGCCTTTGCTTTGAGCATGGTCAGCATATATCAGGGGAACCCTGGCAAGGCTCACTAGACTATGGTAAAGAACATTCTCAGGTACCTGCGGAGGACTTAGGACTGGGTCCTTACCCTCGGTGGGAGTGATGACTTGAGAGTAGTAGGGTATAGTGATGCGAGCTTCCAGACTGATAGGGATAATTTCTGCTCTCAGTCAAGCTGGGTCTTTACCTTAAACAGAGGACCAATTACCTGGAAAAGTTCCAAGCAGGAGACAGTGGCTAATTCAACTTGCAAATCAGAGTACATAGCAGCAAGCAAGGTAGCAGAGGAGGCAATATGGTTGAATAACTTCATTGGAGTCCTTGGAGTAGTACCAGCTATAAAGGAGCGTATGGAGATTTTATGTGATACTGAAAGTGCAGTTCTCTTAGCCAAGGAACCAAGGGATCATGGGAGATCCAGACACATCGACAGAAAATACCATTTCATTAGACATTGAATAGAAAAAGGAATCCTCGTGCCAAAGAGAGTATCATCGGATGAGAACCCAACAGATCCCTTCATGAAGGGACTGGCTAGGGTTAAGCATCTTCAGCATGCGAGGCGCATTAAGCTAATGGATGATATTAGTTTTAGAAATTAGATAGATTTTGAAATTTGTAAAGTATAATTGACAATTGATGATAAATAAAAGTTGTTGTGCATTTAAAATGATTTTTTTCAAATGGTTTTCAAAATAAGTAAAGGAGGATGCAGGGTGTATGATCAGTCGGAGCCATTAAGTAGACCCCAAAATACCATACGATTATTTGATATTGTGGTATGCTAGAAAAGCATGCTAGTACTAGGCTAGGGATCTTCATGGATTGCATGATAGAATTGCCTGATTACATGATGCCTGCTAGCCTAGGGTTTTCTTATATGAAATTGATATCATTACTGTAGTTACTTGTGTATGTATCCTGGTTGTACATAATTAAGATCTTATAGCATGAGAATGTTTGGCTTGGCCTTACGTTCTGTTCTTATTGATTAGGCTTAGGGTAGGGTCGGATATTCGAAAGTCTATAGGGTCCAGCGTTACGTATGGTTAGGATGCACTAATGCTGCAGGGTTGGTGGAAGTTTCATGGATGAGTGAGGTTGAGCGACCACCATTTGCATGTATAGTGTTAGGTTTTTGTGGTGATACTTGAGATAAATATGGGTAGGTGTGGAAGGTAGTATGGGCCAGTACTATTGAATGCACAAGACTCATACTCGTAGCAAGGAAGTCACAACCCCTAGGGTTTAGTAAGGAGTTGGTTCCCGGTTATCTATGCAGATTGTCTGATATCTTCTTGTTATATTTTCAATATGGTGGTTACGAGGCGTTTTGTGACTGGATCTGGATCCTGATCCGAAAAGGGTGATCAGGAGGCCCCATCGGTGCCTGAGATTATCGGCCAGGAGGCACCAGTGTTGACAGAGGATCGGGTCAGGGAGATCATCTGCAAGGAGGCGGACAAGATTGTCCGGGGTCAGATTCCGGAGTTGTTTGGGACTATTAAGTCCTATATGAGGGAGTACTTCGATGACAGATATGCAGCCCTTGCGGAGATGGCTACCGTTGCAGCTGCATCAGCTGTAACCGCGGCAGGATGAGGAGTAGGAGCTAGTCGGGGCTTCCAGTACAAGGACTTCGATAACACAAATCCCCCTACTTTTGATGGGACTCAGGATCCCATCAAGGCTATAAGGTAGATTTCTGACGTGGAGGGGTATTTCTTTACTTGCTCGTGTCCTACCGACTAGCAGGTCGGGTGTGCTCTGAACCTGCTAAGGTTCGGGGCCAAGGATTGGTGGAGGTTGATGATAGGATCGTACACTAATGATCAGAGAACTCCTTTTGCATGGGAGCAGTTTAGGGATATGTTCTGCGCACGATACATTCCATGGGTTGAGCGGGAACGATTGTCTTAGGAGTTTTTTAGTTTGAGACAGGATGGGCAGCCGGTGTCAGAGATCACCCGTATGTTCACCGAGAGGGCGGTGTTTTGCCAAGAGTTTGCTTTTGATCAGGCTTAGATGACTCGTTATCTGAGCATGCTCAAGACGTATATCCGTCAGTTTGTTGCCACATAGCGATCTGATACTCGTCTGGACTTACAGGAGGCCGCTAGGCGGGGTGAGTTAGAGATTGAGCTACAATTGAGGGAGCAGTGTCAGGCCCCAGCACAGTCTCAGTCGACGCCAAAGTGGTCTAAGACCGATGATACCAGTATTGGGGGACAACTAGGCCGCACTTGTGGGAAGTGCGGAAAGGCTCATTCAGGGATGTTCCAATCAGGGAGTGGGTGCCACCGATGTGGCAAGCAGGGCCATCTGGTCAGGGATTGCAGGCAGCAGACTCTGGCTTCCGAAGTCAGACTTTGTTATCATTGTGAGCAGGTGGGCTATATGAAGGCCCAATACCCTCTTCTAGCCGCCAAGCCGGCACCAGCTCTAGCACCGACAACATTGAGGATTGTAGATGGGAGGCCAGTTAAGGCCGAGCCTCTAAAGGCTCAGGGGCGTGCCTTCAAGCTTATGGTAGAGGAGGCCAGGGCAGCACCGAATGTGGTTGCTGGTATCTTTCTATCCTTTATCTCATTTATTATATCTATGTTATGCTTATCTGTTGTACCTATGTTTAGGTACGTTTTTAGTGAACTCCTTGCCGACATTGGTTTTATTTGACTAGGGGGCGAGTCGGTCTTTCGTATCTCAGGCTTTTAGTAGGGAGTTCAGTGTGCCAGTCGGTGAGCTAGAGTGTCCGTTGCGAGTCTGCATCATCAACGAACACGTATTTTTCTGCTTCTTCGATCTACCGAGGATGCGAGTTGGAGATCTTCGGAGTATCCTTTCCGATAAACTTGATTCCTATTCCCATGGGGGAAGTGTGTGTGATTGTGGGGATGGATTGGCTTAGCCGATTCGGTGCTATGATATATTGCGAGGGCCAGCGGGTGGAAGTTTGAACCCCAAGTGGGGGAGAACTGATGGTATACGGCGAGGGCACCAGAGTAGGATCAGGGTTCTATTCAACTGCCAGGGCTTGGCAGTATATTCAGCATGGGTGTGTGGGTTTTGTGGCATATGTGGTGGATATGCGAGCCAGGAAGCAAATTTCAGTTTCAGAGGTTCCAGTAGTCAGGGAGTTTGCAGATGTGTTTCCGGAGGAGTTTCTTGGGATACCTCCGGAGAGGCAGGTCGAGTTTCAAATCGACCTAGTGCCTAGTGCGGCCCTATCGCTAAGACGTCGTACCGGTTGGCGCCACCCGAGATGCAGGAGCTGTCATCACAGCTACAGGAACTGTTGGGCAAGTAGTTCATTCAACCTAGCAGTTCTCCATGGGGAGCACTGATCCTCTTCGTCAAGAAGAAGGACGGTTCGCACCAGATGTGCATTGATTATAAGGAGTTGAACAAGTTGACGGTGAAGAACCGTTATCCACTCCTAAGGATAGATGACCTCTTTGATCTATTACAGGGGGCATCTTGATTCTCCAAGATAGATTTGAGGTCGGGGTATCAACAGGTCCAAGTCAAAGAGGAAGACGTGGGCAAGACCGCATTTTGGACTCGTTATGGTCTTTACGAGTTCGTGGTGATGCCATTTGGGCTCACCAATGCGCCAACAATATTTATGGACCTGATGAATCAGTTTTGCAGATCGATGCTTGATCGCTCAGTCATAGTGTTTATTGATGATATCTTGGTATATTCTAAGACCCGAAAGCAGCACGAGGAGCAGCTCAGGGAGCTATTGGGAGTTCTGAGATGAGAACGGTTGTATGCTAAGTTCTCGAAGTGTGAGTTTTGGTTACGAGAGGTCCAATTCCTCAGACATCTCGTTAACCAGGATGAGATTTTGGTCGATCCGGCCAAAATCGAGGCAGTCATGTAGTGGGAGGTTGCGAGATCTCCCTCGGATATCAGGATTTTTCTGGGATTAGCATGGTACTGTCGGAGATTTATTAGGGATTTCTCCAAGATTGTAGTACCCTTCACTCATCTGACGAGGAAGGGGGTGGATTTCCGGTGGGGCCTTGAGCAGCAGAGGACATTTAAGACCCTTCGTCATCGGTTATGCGAGGTTCCAGTTTTGACTCTCCCGGAGGGAGTTGAGGATTTTGTGGTGTTCTGTGATGCATCCATCACAGGCTTGAGGACGGTCCTTATGCAGGGAGGACGGGTGATAGCCTACGCGTCGCGACATCTGAAGCCGCATGAGACGAGATATCCTACTCATGATTTAGAGCTGGGAGTGGTGGTGTTCGCTCTCAAGATATAGAGACATTACTTATACGGGGTCCATTGTACCATATACACGGATCACAAGAGCTTGAGACACATCATGGATCAGCCGAACCTGAATATGAAGTAGCGTAGGTGGCTGGACGTAGTCCAGGACTATGATTGTGAGATCCTTTACCATCCCGGTAAAGCGAATATGGTGGCAGACACCTTGTGCCGCAAGTCAGCTGGGTCTTCCACCCCAACGATATGTATGAGGATAGCGGTGGATTCTCCGCTTGTGAGTTTGATCAAAGATGCTCAGTTTGAACACCCAGTTTGTGCAGGATAGTCAGGTACTATTTTCGCGATGCGGTCGGGTATGGGTCCCGATGTTTGATGGGGTCAGACAGACAGTCATGGAGGAGGCTTATAAGTCTCATTTCTCTATTCACCCGGGGGCCACCAAGATGTACAGAGACCTGGCTTGAGTTATTGGTGGCCATGTATGAAGCGTGAAATCGCTTGGTATGTCGAGAGGTGCAAGACCTATAGGATGGTCAAGGCCGAGCATAAGAGGCCACATGGTATGTTGCAGCCCCTAGAGATTTCCATGTGGAAATGTAAACAGATCACGATGGATTTCATTACCAAACTGCCGAGGAAAGCGAAGGGGTTTGATGCTATATTGGTCATCGTAGATCGATTGACCAAGAGTGCCCTTTCTTGGATATACGGGAGAGTTCTTCTGTCGAGAAGTTGGCCGACATGTATGCTTACGAGATTGTTGCTCGCCATGGGGTTCCGGTCTCCACTGTTTCCGACTGAGATGTTTGATTTACCTGCCGTTTCTGGCAGAAGTTCCACGAGGAACTGGGCACACGGCTGCATTTTAGTATATCATTTCATCCGCAGACCGACGGTTAGAGTGAGTGGACCATCCAGACCCTCGAGGATATGTTGAGGGCGTGTGTCATTGATTTTGGTAGGAGCTGGGATTCCCACTTACCCCTTGTAGAGTTTGCCTACAACAACAGATATCATTCCAACATTGGTGCCCTGCCTTTCGAGCTATTGTATGGACGGAGATGTCACACCCCTATTTGTTGGGGTGAGGTCGGACACAGAGTGATGGGACAGAAGAAGGTAGTTTTCCAAATCACCAAGAAGATTCAGCAGATTAGCCGGCGACTGTAGACTGCAGACTGCTCAAAGTCGGCAGAAGAGTTACGCCGACAGACGTCGATCGGAGTTAGACTTCCAAGTGGGTGATAATGTACTCCAGAAGATCTCACCCTGGAAGGGTGTGATCCGCTTTAGTGAAGGTAATGTGGGAGAATTGGAAGGCATCCGAGTGGACATGGGAGCCCAAGTCCAAGATGCAAGAGCATTACTCGGATCTATTTGCCACAGCAGACTTCGAGGGCGAAATCTAGGTCAAGTGGGGGAGAATTCTAACATCCTGAGATTTGGCAGGTATTCCCGAACCCTCTTCTATCTTTTCCTTGTCATTATAGTCCTTGGGGTTGGAAGTGAAGAGCCAAAATAAGTTTAACGACCAAATTTGCAACTTGGGCTGAAAAGGGAGTACGCCGCGTGAACATAAGGGTACACTAAGTGTATTAAGGTCCGCCTTAGTACACTGGGCGTACACTTGTGTATGTTGGGCATACTAATGTCTGGGTGAAACCCTAATATTTAGGGTTTGGGGCTTATATAAGCAACATAATGTGCACCCACACCTCTTTTACCTCAGCCTCCACAGATAACACTCGCATCTCTCAAACCCTTGCCTCCCCTTTTTGTGTTAAGCTCATTTTGGTGTGTTCTTGAGTGCCTTAGGAGGAAACCATTGCATCAAAGAGTTGAAGGAAGAGACCAAGCTTGTAGATCTGAAGTTAGTTTGTGCACAAGAATCTCCAGAAGGTATAAAGTTCCAAACTTTATGCTTATATGATTAGATCTCTACATTTTGCATTAAAAGACCCATTTCTTATCCCAAAAACCACAAGGTGGTGCCTGTTGTGTTTTGAACGAAAATGATTGTCCTTCTGGTCTCTTGAGGGGACCTTGAATGATAAAAATGAGGTCCCATCAGCTGAATGTTTCCCATGCATGGAAAATAAGGTCTTAATGGATTAAGACTAAGCATTTAGAACTTTATGGATGTCGAAAGTGATAAAGTTCATAACTTTATGGATCCTCGACATGTTAGGTTTATGGATCTGAAGTTTAGGATTAAGTGCTTAAGGCATTAAGCACTTAATGAGACTTTGGCAAATCGTCCAGTACATACAACATAAATCCATTACGCCCAGTGTACTGGGTTAACCACCCCGATGGTGGTCAACATTTGGATGAGTATGCCCCGCATACGTCCTCTGTTTGGGTTTTTGTCTAATGGGCTTTGGATTTAGGCTGTTTATGGTCTATTGGATTTGGGCCTTTGCTGGACTTTGTAAATGAGATATTTTAGGAGAGGGAGTGATAGTGGATCATGGGGTTAAGCCCAATTAGGAGGTTCAACCCAATTTGGTAAATTAGCCCGATAATGGGCTTTTATATGGACTTTCAAGTCACGGATTGGGTATTTGGGCCTTTGCCCAATAACGTGAGTGGACTAAATGAATGGTGTGGAAATTTAGTCAAGAAGCTTATTTTGGGTATTAATTTCGGTGTTTATTATGTAATAGTTTGGGATTCCTGGTGAGATAGCAGTTAGAGATTTGTAGTATTTCAGCACTACTAGCGAGGTGAGTTATCCTCACTTTATTAATAGGATCTAAGGCACCAAGGCTGGCCCTTATGGATTGTATCTGGTTGTGGCATGATATGTTTATTGGTTTGCATCCTAGTAGTTAAGATGTGTTTATGTTATGATTAGCGACCTGGTTAGGTCAATGTCCTTGTGATAGGATGGTATTATGCTATATGCTAGTATGATCTGTTAGACTGGTATCCTGATAGACAGGATGGTATTATGTGTTATGTGGTATCGTCTGTTTTGTTCAATTGTTGTCTATAGACTATCTTGTGTTTATCTGTTATATATGTGCACATTTTTGTTTGACGGTTGAGGCTTATCTACTTTGTGTGGAGGCCAATAGACCTGGGCATTCCAACCTGCTGGTTGTGGGCCGTGAGTACTCCATCCCGAGCATGATTGGACTCATAGTATGTGGGCATCCAACCTGTTGGTTGTGGGCCTGCGGTATTCCAACCCAATGGTAGACTGGACCCATAGTATGTTGTTTATGATTGTACGTATATTATCGTGGGTATGGGTATTTTGGGGGTAGCTCACTAAGCTTTCGGGATTACAGTTTCAGTTTGTTGTTTCAGGTACTTCTAGTGATTGCGAGAAGGCGAAGGCATGATCGTACTACTCCTCCTATTGTTATGATTTTAAGATTTGATACTGGAATACTCTGATAATTATTATTTTGAAAAAAAACTATGTAATGTTGAATGGTTTTAAGTGTTTTGAAAAAGTTTAAAATTGGCTTAAATTCTATGGGTGTTACATTAGCACCTCAAGTGTTGCGCCTCAAACAAGTCACAAACACCAAATAAAGAACTAGATGGATATGAGAGAGGCTAAGGAGACTAAAAACCAATATTTCTTCTTGGAATGCATGTAGTGGTCCTTTTTAGGGCTTAGCAAAACACACACACACACACACACACACACACACATATATATATATATATATATATATATATATATATATATATATATATATATATATATATATATATTTGTGTGTGTGTGAAGAATATCAAAGGTCATGTGTAACCCTAATCCATACATATTAGCCCATGATCCATCCATTGGATTTGGATAAATACTTCATGGATTAACCCATAAGCCCATCATAAATCAAACCATGGATCATTAGCCCAACTTATATGTATCAATTTAATTAGTCTCTTTTGATCACTAAATTAATTCTTAATTAATTCTTGATCAATACTAATTAAATAATATGATTCCTCAATTAATATATTATACTTATTATATATTAATAAATCATAAATAACCTCTTACTCAAATATCCATCTATCAAATTGTTTTGGTGAAGGCAACCCGAATTGGACCATGTTACTATTGGGTCAATTACATATCGTTTATAGTTATAGGCTTAGACACCTAATCAAACAGTCTCCCACTGGGATAAGTCTAATAACTATAATTGCCAATTCAACTTAAAATCCGATTAGCAATCGTAGCTCTCAAAAAGCCGTTGTCAAACTTTGATGCGTCCATTAGATAAGTGATCATATAATCCTCTATTCTACAAGATATCATGAGGACAAATACATGGAACATATATTGTCTTGCAATTTGTTTCCCAAATTCTGATTTGTCTGACGTAGAACTTAATTGAACACATCAATAGAGTTCTGACCGGGCCCAACATATAAGTCAAAACAAAATCATCAAGGGTCCCAATATATCGCTTTTAATCCTCTTAGGATAAAAGGAACCGATAAACTTTGACTTATATGTTTCTACTAACTATTCGTTGAATCATACACAACATCGCGTTTTCTAACATCGAGTTACCAATGCGTTTTCATACTATCAATGTAAACCAACGAATAATCGCCAACCCATATATCTTGGTTTTAAAATTATACGATATTATTGTTTCACAATCACCCGTGATAAATTCCATGAAGTGATATGTGAGCGTGGGTTTAGTCCAATACTCAAACCTTATTTCAAGAGCACTCATGAATGTTTGTAGCAATCTTTTGCTATTTCTAACAACTTAGACAATCATACAAAACCCATTCATGATATTCTTCTTTCATAACCTACTTCCAAAGTATGATCGACTGTGGATAGTATGAATAATCTTATTATTCTAGAAGTCAAAACATACAAAATGAAACAATAGTAAGTAATTGACACAAGACAGTAACATTACTTATAAATAAAAAACACCTTTTATTCAATCATCAAATGTCAATTACATTTTAACTATTACAAGTTTCTAAAATTCTATCTAATCATTAAAACTAATATCATCCTTCAGCCCGATTCTTCTAGCGTGCTGCAAGTGCTTGACCCTACTCAGTCCGTTCATAAGGGAATCTTATGGGTTCTCCTCTGAAGATACCCCCTTCATTATGAGGACTCCTTCTTCTATTGGATGTCATATGAAGTGATATTTTTGTTGGAATAGTGTCTAAGGCTGCAACTATATTAGGCAAGTATTTGATCTGGTTGTGCATGGTCCTTTTGGGTTGCCTTCACCATAGCAACTTGACATGATGATTTATTATGAGAGAAGAAATAATATTAATATATTATGAGAACAATATAAGGAATAATAATATTATTATTTGATTAATATAATTAATAAATTAATTAGGAATTAATTTGGTGACTTAAAGAGTTTAATTAAATAAAGGGGTATAAACTGTCAATTGGTTGATAGTTGTACTTTGGGCTATAAATCCCTAAAGGATAAGGGGGGAAGATTTCTAGGGCTTAGGATAGGCTTAGAATTCGTCCAAAGGCTTATCAATTAGGGTATTGGATTGCTTAGGGCCTAAGTTATCCAATTAGGGTTTAAGGGTGAAACCCTAGGAACCTCATTAGTATAAATAGACCCTAGGGGTCAAGGGAAATCGGCACATGTGCTTTAGAAAGAAACCCTGGACGATTTTGATTCCCCCTCCTCTCTCTCAAATCATCCTCTTGCTAGTTAGTGTTTGTAAGCCATTAGAGGAGTGACAATTGTGACTCTAAAGCTCCAAGGACAAGAAGATCAAGCAAGTGATTCAAGATAAACTTCTAATTCTGATTTCTTATGTTATTATAATCTATTAGTCATTAGAAGTCTTGGATTCAATGCATGTTTAATTAGAGAAACCTAGATCCAAGCATTAGGGTTTGCATGTGCACATAGGAATGTTCATATGGCTAAAACCCATCAGTGGTATCAGAGCCTAGATTGGTTTCTATTGAATTGAAGCATTGATTGCTTGTTTGATGCTTTCTAAATTCGAATTTTATGTTTCTGTCTGATGGACTCGGCGAGTCCCATAGTGGACTCGGCGAGTAGGCTCGACTCGGCGAGTCCAAGCGTCAGAAAGAGCAAATGTCGGGATTTCTTGCTGTTTATCTTTGAGATACTTGCCTTTATAATATTAGATCAATATAAATCCGATTTTATGATATATATGAGTATATTCTTGATCTAATTGAAGATATTTATCAATTAATAAAATATTTGTTTCCTCATGTGATAATTGATTAATTATTTTAATTAAATTGGTAAATTGTTTTGCAAGAAATTATTAAATAAATCAAATATGGATAATTATGTGATTAAATGTTAATTTAGATTATTTGTTATTTGATCCCCTATGTTTTGAAAAGTTTAAAATTTGCCCTCAAGTTTTGAAATTTATGTTTTGTGATTAAAAGTTTAATTTAGACAATTTAAATTTCAAACCCTAGAATTTTACAAGTTTAACATTCAACCCTATACTAATATAATATTACAAGACTAATATATATATATATATATATATATATATATATATATATATATATAGATATATATATATATATATACATATATATATATATATATATATATATATATATATGTATAATTAAAATGTTTGTCTTACCGTTAGTAGGCCTCATTCACGAAGTCGGTCTATAAGGTGGGTATAAGGTTGCTGCCTATAAAATGGCGCTTAATGGGTGTACACTCACACCCACCGCTTGCTTGATCGGTGGAGGGTCGTTAGCCGAACGGGTAGGATAGGGCAACCTCATCTCTTCATTAAAAGTATAATATGAAATACAAAGTAACTACATGTTTTTCAAAATTCCTAATCCTAGTTACTTTAGGAAAAGTGAATTGATGCAATCCTATGAAATTACACTTTGCACCCTTGCTAAGAAGTTAGTGGAGCGTGTGTGGTTTACCGGCACACTAATTTGTTCTAAGCAAAGGTGGCAAAGGGTGATTCATTGTTTATCATAGTTCGATGGAGCGTGTGTGGTTTACCGGCACATCGAATAGGTGATTGTTACAATGAAGGCACCATGTGAATTTGCATGGTAATTCACACCCACTTTGTGATCCTTGGTATCCCAGTCACAAACGAGAGGGGCATATCGAGATTTAAACATGTCATTGAAAGGTTTCAATGAATCTCATCCAAACCTAGGAATTCTCAATACATTTAGAACTTAAAGTTATGTTTTCGTGATGGAGAATTAGTGAATCGTCATTCACTTACCTTCAAATTGTTTGCATGTTAGATTACGGCATCCCTTTTCTAATATGTGAATAGTTTTGTTGGATCCTAGCCCTAATTTTTCTTATTGGGTGATAATTAGGGATTCAAATTCTAATCTATCTTTGTCCTTTCTATTTGTATATGTCGAACGTGAACAACGCTGCTGCTAGCTCGTTCACATTGATGAGCCTTTGTCAAAAGGTGACTTTTGATGGAACGAACTTTAGCGAATGGATAAGATACATTCGCACAATTGCCCGCTACGAGGACAAGGAGTACGTCCTCGATGAGAAGCTCGAGAAGATCAACCCAAAAATCGCTACTCCGCCTGTGACCAAGATTGGAGAGTATTCTTTATTGCGTAGGAATGGTTTATGTTTAGATTTAAACAATTGTTGCTATTCGCCAGAAATGGCAAGAAACATCATTTAATTTCATGGTTTGTTTAGACAAGGTTTTAGATTTTCTTTTAATAATGAGAATGGTTCTATTCTTGCTTATCTAAATGGTGTCTTATATTTTGAAGCAATACCGTGTAATGGAATTTATGAAACTGTTATGATTGTAGATAACTTAGGAAATGATGCTTTATGCATGGATTCTTCCAATGGTATGGATAGAGCATCCTTATGGCATTGTCGTCTTGGACATGTCAACAAGAAACGCATAGCCCAACTCCAAAAGGATGGAGTGTTGGAGTCATTCGACCTTAGGGAAGATGACACATGCGAGTCTTGTTTTCTTGGAAAGATGATTAAGACACCCTTCACTAGTACATGTGAAAGGGGTGAGGGTCTATTGGACCTCATACATACCGCTGTATGTGGACCGTTTAGATCAACCACAAAGGATGGGAACCGCTTCTATGTGACTTTTACCGATGACTATAGTAGATATGGGAATATCTGCTTAATCAAGCAAAAGTCAGAAGCATTTGAAAATTTCAAAGAGTTCAAGAATGAAGTGGAGAATCAATTGGGCAGGAAAATCAAGATGCTTCGATCCGATCGAGGAGGAGAGTACCTAAGTCTTGAATTCCACGACTATCTCAAGGAGTGCGGAATATTTTCACAATTGACGCCACCTAGGACACCGCATTTAAATGGTGTGGCAGAAAGGCGTAATCGAACCTTGTTAGACATGGTTCACTCTATGATGAGTTGTGCTTCACTACCTATCTCATTTTGGGGGTATGCCTTAGAGACTGCCGCCCATATCCTTAACCGAGTCCCTACTAAGAAGGTTTCCAAAACACCTCACGAGATGTGGACAGGGAAAGCTCCCTCATTAGCACATATCAAGGTTTCGGGTTGCGAGGCTTTCGTAAGACGAGATACTCACGACAAGCTCGAACGTCGTAGTGAGCGATGTATTTTCATCGGCTACTCGCAGAAATCCTTTGGATATCTCTTCTATAGAACGAAGGACAATGTTGTCTTCGTTGCCAGGAGAGTAGTTTTCCGAGAGCGAGAACTCAGAAGCCAAGGAGACAGTGGGAGGCAAATCGAGCTTGAAGAGATTCAAGAGTCGATTGATGAAGGAACCTCTACCGCTGGCACTCAACCCGAGGAGGAAACTCCGGTTGAACCGATAGATGAGTCATTACCTCTTAGACGTTCCGAAAGAGTTAGAGTTGAACCCTAGTTTTATGGTTTTCATATTACTACCGAAGGGGATACGTATATTAGTGATGGTACACTAATAAATCTAGATGAACCTAATAGCTATAAGGAAGCCATGGCAGGCCCGGAGTCTGCGAAATGGAAAGAGGCAATGGACAGCGAGATCCAGTCCATGTATGACAACCAAGTTTGGAATTTGGTTGATAATGTGCCCGGACGTAAGACCGTTGGGTGCAAATGGATCTTCAAGAAGAAGACCGACGTGGATGGAAACATACACACATACAAGGCGCGATTGGTTGCGAAGGGCTTCACTCAAACTCCCGGAGTTGACTATGATGAGACCTTCTCACCAGTTGCAAAGATAAAGTCTATTAGAGTGATGCTAGCTATTGCCGCATTTTATGATTATGAGATTTGGCAAATGGATGTCAAAACTGCTTTCCTTAATGGGAAGTTGGCTGAGGATGTTTACATGGCTCAGCCAGAGGGTTTTGTTGATCCGAAGCATCCAAATAGAGTGTGTAAGCTTGAGAAGTCCATTTATGGACTTAAGCAAGCATCTCGCAGATGGAATCTTTGCTTCGATGAGAAAGTCAAAGAGTTTGGATTTGTACGAAGCGAAGACGAATCATGTGTATATGCCAAAGCGAGTGGGAGTATAGTAAGCTTCCTCGTTCTGTATGTCGATGACATACTACTCATAAGAAACGACGTTCCGACTCTACAGGAGGTTAAGTCCTGGCTCGGGAAGTGCTTCGCTATGAAGGACCTCAGAGAGGCTTCCTATATTTTGGGAATAAGGATACTGAGAGAACGAAGTAACAGACTAATAGGACTTAGTCAGAACACTTAGTTAGATAAAGTACTGAAACGTTTTAGTATGGAAAACTCGAAGAAGGGAGAATTACCGATACAAAGTAATGCCAAGTTGAGTAAGACTCAAAGTCCGAGTACCGAAGCTGAAATAGCGAAAATGAGCCGAGTTCCATACGCTTCAGCAGTTGGCTCAATCATGTATGCTATGACTTGCACTCGCCCTGATGTAGCCTTTTCTTTGAGCATGGTTAGTAGATATCAAGGGAACCCTGGCAGAGCCCATTGGATTGTGGTTAAGAATATCCTTAAGTACCTTCGGAGGACAAAGGAATGGTTCTTAGTCCTCGGAGGGAGTGATGACTTGAAGGTGCGAGGGTATAGTAACGTCAGCTTTCAGACCGACAGGGACAACTATCGTTCGCAGTCGGGCTGGGTCTTTACCCTGAATGGTTGAAGAACTTCATCGGTGATCTTGGAGTTGTAACTGCCATAAAGGTGCCCATGGAGATTTTCTGTGATAATGAAGGAGCGGTTGCCTTGACCAAGGAACCGAGGGATCATGGTAGATCTCGACATATCGACAGAAAATATCACTTTATTAGACATCGTGTAGAAGAAGGACAACTCGTGGTGAAGAGGATATCATCAGAAGATAACCCAGCAGATCCGCTTACGAAGGGACTGAGTAGGGTTAAGCACTTGCAGCATGCTAGGAGTATTGGGCTGAAGGATGATATCAGTATAGATTAGATAGTAGTAGAAACGTGTAATAGATAAATGTAATTAACATTTGATGATTAAATAAAAGAGTATTATTTATGAGTAATGTTACTATCTTATGTTAATTGTTTAACTATTGTTTCACTTTGCATGTTTTGAGTTCCAAAATAATTGAGTTTATTAAGAATAATCGAATTATTCAAATTGTCCACAATCGTTCATATGTTGGAAGTAGATATGAATGAAGATTGTCATGAATTGGTGTGTAGATTGTCTAAATGGAATTAGACATAGCAAAAGTTTGTTGCAACGTTCATGAGTGCTTATGAACTAGTTTTGAGCACTAGAACAAACCCGCGCTTGCTGGAATCACCTTATGGAATGTGATAAAAAGGGTGATCGCAAGACGATAATATCATATAGTCTTAAAACCTAGATATATGGTTTGTTATTTGTTAATTGGTTGTACATTGATAATGCGAAACCACATCAGTAACTTGATGTTATAAAACGCATTGTTGTGTATAGTTGATTAATGAATAAGTAAATGCATATATGTCGAAGTTTATCTGTTACTTTTATCCTAAGAGGGTAAAAGCGATATCTCGGCCGCTCGGTGATTTGATTTGACTTATGTGTCGGGCCCGGTCAGAACTGAATTGATGTGTTCAATTAAGTTCTATGTCAAATAAATCGTAGATCGAGAAACCAAATGCTAGACAAATTAGTTCCATATAAATGTCTTCATGATATCTAAACAGAGGACTGTACGATCCCTTATCTAAAGGAAAAAATTGATTAGATCAGAGTTTGGCAGCGTCTTTGAGAGCTACGATTGCTAATCGGATTATACTTGTGTATATAGTTACTAGACTTATCCAAGTGGGAGATTGTTGGAATAGTGTCTAAGGCTGCAACTATATTAGGCAAGTATTTGATCCGGTTGTGCATGGTCCTTTTGGGTTGCCTTCACCATAGCAACTTGACAGGATGATTTATTATGAGAGAAGAAATAATATTAATATATTATGAGAATAATATAGGGAATAATAATATTATTATTTGATTAATATAAGTCCCTTAAGGATAAGGGGGGACGATTTCTAGGGCTTAGAATAGGCTTAGAATTCGTCCAAAGGCTTATCAATTAGGGTATTGGATTGCTTAGGGCCTAAGTTATACAATTAGGGTTTAAAGGTGAAACCCTAGGAGCCTCATTAGTATAAATAGACCCTAGGGGTCAAGGGAAATCGACACCTGTGCTTTAGAAAGAAACCCTGGACGATTTTGATTCCCCCTCCTCTCTCTCAAATCATCCTATTGCTAGTTGGTGTTTATAAGCCATTAGAGGAGTGACAATTGTGACTCTAAAGCTCCAAGGACAAGAAGATCAAGCAAGTGATTCAAGGTAAACTTCTAATTCTGATTTCTTATGTTATTATACTCTATTAGTCATTAGAAGTCTTGGATTCAATGCATGTTTAATTAGAGAAACCTAGATCCAAGCATTAGGGTTTGCATGTGCACATAGGAATGTTCATATGGCTAAAACCCATCAATTTTCTGTCGATGTGCTACGATCTGCCATGATCCCTTGGTTCATTGGCTAAGGCTACCGCACCCTCGTTGTTACAGAAAATCTCCATAGGCTCCTTTACAGCTAGTTCCACTCCAAGGTTTCCGATGAAGTTCTTTAGCTGTATCGCCTCCTTCGATGCTTCACTTGCTGCTATATACTCTAATTCGCATTTTGAATCAGCTACAATCTGTTGTTTGGAACTTTTCCAAGTTACTGCTCCACCATTTAGGGTAAATATCCAGCCCGACTGAGAGTGGAAATTATCTCTTTCAGTCTGAAAGTTGGCGTCACTATACCCTGTCACTCTTAAGCCATCACTCCCATCGAGGGTAAGGACCCAATCCTGAGTCCTCCACAGGTACTTTATAATGTTCTTTACCATAGTCCAGTGAGCTTTACTAGGATTCCCGTGATATCTGCTAACCATCTTCGGAGAAAAGGCTACATCAGAGCGAGTACATATCATAGCATACATGATCGATCCAACAGCAGAAACATATGGTATTCGTCTCATTTCTGCTATCTCAGGATCTGTACTTGGACTCTGAGTCTTACTCAGTTTGGTATTGCTCTGGATAGGTAAGTCTCCTTTCTTGGACTCCTCTATGCTGAAATGTTTCAACACTTTGTCCAAGTAGGTAGTTTGACCAAGTCCGATTAGTCTTTTACTCATGTTTCTTAATATCCTTATCCCTAGAATATAAGCAGCTTCTCCGTGGTCCTTCACAGCGAAACACTTCCCAAGCCAGGACTTAACCTCCTGTAAGGTTGGGATGTCATTTCCTATGAGTAGTATGTCATCCACATAAAATACTAGAACGCTAACTATACTCCCACTAGCTTTGACATATAGACATGACTCATCCTCGCTCCTTGAGAAATGGGACTCTTTCTCTTTCTCATCAAAACAAAGATTCCATCTGCGATATGCTTGCTTTAATCGATAAATGGATTTCTCAAGCTTGCACACTTTATTAGGGTACTTTGCATCGAAAAAACCCTTTGGCTTATTAATGTAAAAATCCTCAGCCAACTTCCCATTAAGCAAAACGGTTTTGACATCCATTTGCCATATTTCATAACCATGAAATGCGGCTATGGCTAGCATAACCCTTATAGATTTAATCTTCTCTACTGGTGAAAAGGTCTCATCATAGTCAACTCCAGGTTGAGTAAAGCCCTTAAAAACCAATCGCGCCTTATAGGTGTGTACTTTCCCATCCATGTTGGTCTTCTTCTTGAAGATCTACTTGCACCTGACTATCTTACGGCCTGGTACATTGTCAACCAAGTTCCAAACTTGATTATCATACATGGACTGAATCTCGCTGTCCATTGCCTTTTTCCATTTAGCAGACTCAGGGCCTACCATGGCTTCTCTGTAGTTGTTAGGTTCATCCAAATTTACGAGTGTGCTATCACTGATAAATGTATCACCTTCAGTAGTAAGATGGAAACCATAAAACTCAGGTGCATTCCTAACTCTACTGGAGCGCCTCAGAGGTAAGGACTTTTCAATTGGTTCAACATGAGTTTCCTCCTTGGGTTGAGTGCTAGTGTCTGAGGTTCATTCATCACTTAACTCTTGAAGCTGTTGAAGGTCAATTTGCCTCCCACTATCCTCTCGGCATATGATTTCTCTCTCGCGAAAGACACCCCTCCTCGCAACGAAGAAAACATTGTCACTCGGTCTATAGAAGAGATATCTAAAGGATTTATGTGGGTAGCCGATGAAAATACATCGCTCACTACGAGGTTCGAGCTTGTCGTGAGTCTCTCGTCTAACGAAAGCCTCACAACCCCAAACCTTGATGTGTGCTAATGAGAGAACCTTCCCTGTCCACATCTCATGAGGTGTTTCGGAAACCTTTTTAGTTGGGACTAGATTAAGGATATGGGCGGCAGTTTCTAAGGCATACCCCCAGAATGAGATAGCTAACGAAGCTTGACTCATCATGAAACAAACCATGTCTAGAAAAGTACGATTGTGCCTCTCAGCTACACCATTAAGTGGGGGTGTTCTAGGCAGCATCAATTGTGAAACACATTCTTTAATATAGTCGTGGAAATCGATACTAAGATACTATCCTCCTCAATAGGATCGAAGCATCTTTATCTTCCAGCCCAATTGATTCTCCACTTGTTGCTTAAACTCTTTGAACTTTTCAATAGTTTCTGACTTATGCTTGATTAAGTAGATATAGCCATATCTGATGTAATCATCATTAAAAGTCACATATAAGCGGTTAGCATCCCTTGTGGTGGTTTTGAAGGGTCCACACACATCTGTGTGTATGAGATCCAACAGACCCTCACACCTTACACAAGTGCCAGTGAAGGGTCACTTTGTCATCTTTCCAAGTAAACAAGATTCACAAGTGTCATCGAAATTTAAGTCAAATGACTCCAACACTCCATCCTTTTGGAGTTGGGCTATGCGCTTCTTGTTAAAATGTCCAAGACGACTATGCCATAAGCATGCTTTATCCTAATCATTGGATGAATCAATATGAAACACATTATTCCTTAAGTTATCTACAACCATCACAGTTTCATATATGCCATTGCAAGGTAATGCTTCAAAATAAAATACACCATTAAAATAAGCATTTATTGAACCAATTACATTATTAAAAGAAAAGGTAAAACCTTGTTCATACAATCTGTGAAAGGAAATAATATTTCTCACCATATTAGACGAGTAGAAACAATTATTCAAATCTAATTTTAACCCACTACTAAGCAATAAAGAATACACCCTAATCTTGGTGACAAGTGACTTTTTCCTATTCCCCATGATTAAGTTCATCTTCCCGTGCTCCACATCCCTACTTCTTTTTAAACCCTGCAAATCAGAACAAATGTGAAAACCACATCCTGTATCATGGACCCAAGAATTAGCATGTGATGAGTTATTAGATAGAATAGTATAAATACCTGAAAAGGAGGGTTTAATCTTCCCATCCTTTATGTCCTACAAGTATTTGGGGAAGATTTATCTCCAATTCCGTTTTTCATGGCAATGGAAGCACTCGGCTTCCTTTGGATTGGAAGAGGATGTGACATAACCAACTTTGGTCCCACTAGAAAAGGATCCAACATGGGACTTTCCCTTATGACTCTTGGAAGGAGATTTCCTCTTCTTTCCCTTCCCATGTCCAATTGCCAAGACAGGGGCAATTGCAGTAGGAGTAGGTATAACAAATTTGTCTTTCAAACTGCTTTCAGCAGTTCTCAAGAGACTTTGAAGCTTGCTTAGGGTGACCTCCTCCTTTTTCATATGATAAGTCATAGGAAACTGATCATAACAGGGAGGTAAAGAGTGTAGAATAATATCTATGGCCAACTCTTCATCGAAGTTCACATTCAACTTCAGAAAGCGGTCCACAAACCTTTGCATCTTTTCCAAGTGGACCATGATGGACTCTCCATCCTTCATTTTGGTCATGATCATGGAGGAAATGATCTTATACCTCTCCCGTCGAGCACTTTGATGGTACTTTCCATCAAGTCCTGGTGCATTTCATAAGGCTAGAAGTCCTCATATGACTCTTTGAGCTCAACAGTCATGGTAGCGATCATTATACACGAAACTTTGGTCGCGTCCCTCTCATGAGTTTTGTACATAGCAATCTGTTCAGGAGTAGCAGTAGATTCATCAATTTCCTTAAGCTCTTTATCAAGGACATATTCTTTGTCCTCATAACAAATAGCCATTCGGATGTTTCGAATCCAGTCATTGAAATTCGATCCATCAAAGATGACCCTCCCACATAAGTTCAGGCGGGAGAAAGAGCCGGAAGGGATTGGGTTGGAAGCATTTTTTGAAGTAAATATCTGAAAAGAAAGACAAATTTTAGATTAGATAATGATTCTTAATATATCACCCAAATGAAATATTAAGGCTAGGATCTAACACAATATTCTACAATTCGGAAGAGGGATGCCGTCATCCAATTGTAAAATATTTGAAGGTAGGTAAATGACGATTTACCAATTTCCACCATGAAAAACGAAATTGAAGATTAGGTTTTAAATGAATTGAAATTCCTAGATTCCTTTGAGATTCATTGAACTTTTCAATGAAATGTTTAAATCTTGATTATGCCCTTCAAGTTTGTGACTGGGATACCGCAGATCACAAACAAGGTGTGACTAACCATGCAAATGTGCTTGGTACTATTAATGTTACATATCACCCAATCAATGTGCATGTTAAAAACACACGTTCCATTGATCCATGATTAACATCAAGCTACCCTTTGCCATACATTGTCAGTCCCAAATTAGTGTGTCGGTTAACCACACACGCTCCACTAACGACATAACAATGTGCAAAGTGCAACTTCATGGAATAGCACCATTTTCAAATTTTTCCTAAAGTAACTAATATCGAGAATTTATAAAATTTTAGTTACTTTAATAATTTTTATTATACTTATAAATGAGAATTAATGTCTGTCACACCCCCAAACCAGAATGGCAGAAACATTCGGGGGTGGATGACTTCACGTAGTACCATAACAATTGAATATTGTAAAGAAAGTAACACAACCATCATATATATATAATAAAAATGTATATTGTTGCGTTATACATATTTCCAAAAGAATATTACAATATGATGATGTAAAATATGTAATAATAAACGTTCTTAGCGTTCCTTCTACAAAAGCTGGTAGTTACCTGTATTACTGATTCCCTGAGAAATACAAGTGGTTTCGAAAAAGTGTCAACAATAAAGTTGTTGAGTTCATAAGTGATTTGTATTGAAAAGTATGTCTTTTTGGTAGAAAATCGATGTACGTGGTTTTCAGAAAATCTAATATTTTCTATATATATAGTTTGAAAAGTTTCCAAAGTTGGAGTGCATTAGTATTTTTCGTACCTGAATGATAAAGTTAAATTTTGTGCTCAAAATAATGTAAATACTGAATGCATATATGAATCTCGTAAATCAAACTTGTTTTTATACTTTCATGTGAGTCTTATAACCATACAATTGACACAGACTGCCTGTAACAACATTCTTCAGGTGTTGTAGTGTTATGACATTTGTCACCCCAGACCTGCCGGTCTAACTGTAGCTAACAGTTTAGGTGTGGGGTTGTCAATCCCGTATAGATCTATACACAAGTATCACGCTCTCCCTAAAAGAGATTATGGTATATAATACAGGACTTAAAATTCATACATAAGAGTACATTGAAGTTTGAATATCTCACATCACTTAGTATAAATAGATTTACGATAAGAAAGACTTTGCTTCATTTTTGTTGAAAGTATTTCGTTTTTCAAGATGTATACGTAAGAATGTATGAATAACTAGCTAACTATACCCATTATAGTTTTTCAGAAAGTGTGTTCCATTTGGTAAAAATAACTTGATGATATACTAAACTTTATACGTAAAGTAAGATATTGGTATTAATAAATAATAAGACGGATATTGCATTTGTGTTTATAAAATGATACGTTTACTTGTAATGTACCTGTATTTCCCCCCTAAAACATGAAAAGACTTGAAAAGTAGGGGTATGAACTCACTTGTTTGGTTAGAATAGAGTGGGACTAGAGTCGAGCAGAACTTTAACCGCAGAAAGCTGCGTCTTCGAGCTTCTCGGGGATCTCGGTAGCGTAGAACCTCCGTCGGGGCTCAGGTGCGGAAATCGAGGATGTCGGGATGGATTCTGGTGCTTGCACGTGTGTGAGAGTGTGTGGAAGTTTGAGAATGTATGCCAAAAACTCGTAGCTTATGCCTTCTATTTATAGTGTTGGAAAGGCGAGTACACTGGGTGTACCACCGGAGTACGTTGGGCGTACGCGTTATGCTGTGCGTACTTCGGTTACGTTGGGCGTAACTATGCGTCATGGCTTACGACTCGAGTCTAGCTAGGCGTAGAGCTGCAACCGATGGGACTCGACCCTGCACCTGAGTACGCTGGGCGTACTCCTACATTACGTTGGGCGTAATCCTGGCTTCTGTCTTCTAAATTCTATAAATTTCGCGTACGGGCTCCACTTTTCGCGTTCTTTATATCCACACGTAGGTGATATTATGCTCTACAACTTTCATTTAGACTCCGTCGGCTAGTTTTGAATTATTTTTTAATGATATGTTTTTAATAGGCCGGGCCTGCTAAAGTCCATTAAAATTTCATAGTTTCTTTATCCGCCGTTGGTTTTCGTTTGTCTTTTTATCATTTTACTCCTATTGTGGAGACCTTCAACTTTCGTTTAGGTTGCGTTAGCTAAATATCGCTCGATCTTCAATTCGAGTTTTTAGCTCTTTACTACTGTTACGAAACTTAGAAAATTCGTAACTTCTTCATACGAGGTCCGATTTGGGCGATCTTTTTATGTACGATTATAGTTTAACGAACTCTACAACTTTTGTTTAGATACTTAAGGCTAAAATTCATTTTATTAACATTTCACTTTTTACGTTAAATAGTGTTTTACCGGGTGTGTCGTAAATATTTGAGTGGTTATAGTTTCTTCAATATAACCTGGATTCGAATGTTCTTTATGTTTTCGGAAACCTTGGTACGATATCTAACACTTGATGTATCCCAATTTAGATATTTGAACACTTTATTTTTGGGGATAATTTCGTTGATTCCAAATAGTATCCATTGTATTTGACTTTTAAGTGTTACATTGCTTTTGGAAAAATACAGGGTTGTCACATCATCTTCCCGTTAGAGGGAATTTCATCCCGATATTTTATCTAAGATAGAGTTTACAGGTTAGGAAAAAGATGTGGGTATTTTTGTTTCATCTGATCCTCGTGTTCCCAGGTGTATTTAGGTCCTCGCTTGGCGTTCCAGCGGACCTTTACAATAGGTATGCGGCTCTGTTTAGTCCTTTTAATTTCCCGATCCATGATCTCTACTGGTTCTTCTACGAATTGGAGATTCTCGTTTATTGCAATTTCGTCTAGAGGGATGACAAGGGTCTCGTCGGACAAGCACTTCTTTAGGTTTGATATGTGAAAGGTAGGGTGTACGTTGTGGAGTTCCTGAGTTAATCAAAGTTTGTAAGCCACTGGACCGATCCTGGCAAGGATCTCGAATGGTCTGATGTATCTTGGGTTCAGTTTCCCCCGCTTTCCGAAGCGTATTAATCCCTTCCAGAGCGAGACTTTTAGTAGGACTCGGTCTCCAACCTGGAATTCCAAGGGTTTCCATCTTTTATCCGCGTAACTCTTTTGTCTATCCCTTGATGCTTTCAGTCGCTCCCGAATCTGAACAATCTTTTCCGTAGTTTCCCTTATGATTTCTGGCCCAGTGAGCGTATTGTCCGTTGCTTGTCATTTTGCTAGTTGTGTGTCCCCCACTTCAGCCCAGCACAGAGGTAATCTGCATTTACGGCCGTAGAGGGCTTCGAACGGGGCATCCTTGATACTAGTGTGGTAGCTATTGTTGTACAAGAACTCTACCAAGGGTAGATGGGTGTCCCATGCTTTGCCAAAATCGATCACGTAAGATCTCAACATATCCTCTAGGGTTTGTATGGTTCTTTCACTCTGGTCGTCCGTTTGTAGGTGATAAGCACTACTCATGTCTAATCTTGTTCCTAGAGATTTTTGTAGCGACTGCCAGAACCTTGAGGTGAATCTACTATCTCGGTCCGAGATAATGGATATGGGCACACCATGCAGTCGTACAATCTCTCTGAGGTATGTTCTAGTTAGTTTCTCCAATTTATCCGTTTCTTTGATTGGTAGGAAATGCGTTGATTTAGTTAACCTATCGACGATCACCCAGATGGTGTCGAGTCCGCTTGCCGTCTTGGGTAATTTGGTTATGAAATCCATGGTTATCCGTTCCCACTTCCATTCGGGTATTTCTGGTTGTTGCAACAATCCCGAGGGCTTTTGGTATTCCACCTTGACTTTGGCGCACGTCAGACATTTACTCACGTAGGTAGCAATTTCGACTTTCATGTTCGGCCACCAGTACAATTTCTTGCGGTCGAGATACATCTTATCGGAGCCGGGATGTATGGAGTATCGTGTCTTATGGGCTTCGTTCATGACGACTTCTCTAAATCCACTGAACCTCGGTGTCCAGATTCGATCCATGAAATAAAGAACTCCATCACTCTTGACTTCCAACTTCTTATCCATTCCCCTTAAAGCTTCCCCTGCCACATTTTCAGATGTTAAGGCTTCTATTTGGGCTTCCTTGATTTGCGTGGACAGGTGTGAATGGATTGTCATAGTTAAAGACCTCACTCTGCGGCCCGAGTATTCCTTCCGGCTGAGTGCATCGACCACCATGTTAGCCTTTCCGGGATGATATCGAATTTCGCATTCATAATCATTTAGTAGTTCTACCCACCGTCTTTGTCTCATGTTGAGTTTTTTCTGGTTGAGGATATGCTGGAGGCTTTTTTGATCGGTGAAGATTGTACATTTCGTGCCGTAGAGATAGTGCCTCCATATCTTTAGAGCGAAGACGACTGCTCCTAGCTCGAGATCATGCGCTGTGTAGTTTACTTCGTGCGTCTTTAGTTGCCTTGAGGCGTAGGCGATGACCTTCCCTCGTTGCATCAGGACACACCCGAGTCCTTGGTTTGATGCATCGCAATAGACCACGAAGTCCTCTGTTTCTTCTGGCAAGGTTAGGATGGGCGCACTACCTAAGGCTCGCTTTAGTGTCTGAAACGCAATGTCTTTTTTTTCTCCCCAGTCAAAGGTCACATTTTTCTGAGTTAAGGTGGCGAGTGGCTTGGAAATCTTTGAAAAGTTCTGTATGAACCTTCCGTAATACCCGACGAGTCCCAAAATTTGCCGAATTTCTGTAGGGGTTCTTGGAGTCGTCCAACTCTCTATTGCCTTGATCTTAGAAGGATCCACGTGTATCCCCCCCTTGCTTAGTACATGACCTAGGAAATCTACTTCCCGAATCCAAAATTCACACTTTGAAAATTTTGCGTACAGCTTGTCTGCCCTCAATGTTTCCAAAACTTGGCAGAGGTGTTGGCTGTGTTCTTCTTGGTTTCTCGAATAGATGAGTATATCATCTATGAACACGATCACGAATTTATCCAAGAAGGGACGACATACACGGTTTATCAAGTCCATGAACACCGCAGGTGCATTTGTCAACCCGAAGGGCATTACTAAAAACCCATAGTGACTGTAACGTGTTCGGAAAGTCATTTTGGGGATGTCTCCTTCCAGTACTCGCAGTTGGTGATAACCAGATCTTAGATCGATCTTTGAGAAGTAGCTCGCTCCTTGTATTTGGTCGAACAGATCGTCTATGCGCGGTAGGGGATATCAGTTCTTGATCGTGAGTTTGTTCAGCTCCCGGTAATCGATGCACATGCGAAAAGATCCGTCCTTCTTCTTCACGAATAGGACTGGTGCTCCCCATGGTGAGAAGCTCGGTCTGATGAAGCCCTTGCTCAACAGCTCGTTTAATTGACTGGACAGTTCCTGCATCTCGGCTGGGGCTAAACGGTAAGGTGACTTTGCTACTGGAGTACCTCCGGGGATTAAGTCGATTCTGAACTCGACTTGGTGTTCTGGTGGGATTCCTGGAAGATCTTCTGGGAAAATGTTTGGGAAGTTGTAGACTTCCGGAATGTCTTTAATGTTCTTTGGTTCTTGTTTCTGGTCTACTACGTGGGCTAGAAAGGCATGATATTCCTTGCGAAGATATTTTTGTGCTTTAACACAGGAGATGATTTGTAAATTTGAATTAGGCTTGTCTCCATATATGATAAGAGTTTCGCCGTTTGGCAAATTGAGGCGAATGGCCCTTTCGTGACAAATTATATTGACATGGTGAAGACTTAACCAGTCCATACCGATGATTACATCAAAACTTCTTATCGAAATGGGCATAAGGTCGATTTGAAATAAGTGCTCGTTTAAATTTAATGTGCACCCTACGTACATATCGCTTGTGATTTCCGTTTTACCGTTTTTCATTTCTACAGTGAATATTTTATTGAGTGGTTGGGGTTTTTGATTAAGTAGGTGTTTGAATTTATGACTCACAAAACTTCTCTCCGCACCGCAGTCAAAGAGTATGCATGCATAAATGTTGTCGAGGAGAAACGTACCCGTAACCACCGCGGGGTCAGCTATTGCTTCATTTTGTCCTAATGCCAGCACTCTCCTAACATCGCCAACATTCTTTTCGTTGGGGCAGTCCCTCTTCAAGTGCCCAGTTTCTCCACACCGATAAGATGCCTGGCTTATCCCAGTACCAGGAACTTGAGTGATTGGTCGCACCGGTGCCTTATAGAAACGGGTAGTGCGCCCTTTCCTTTCGCAGTTTCTACAGTGCATTTCGCGGCAATTACCATGGTGATGGTAATTGCATTTGCTGCACTTTGGTAGGTTCCCAGCATATTGTTTTGTTGGCGCAGGGGTAGCAGGAGTTGTAGTGGGAGCAGTAGCGGCATGAACCGACACCATTTGTTTCTTTGTAGGTTCTTGCGAAGTTTGCCCCTTTCTCTTGTTCCAGAATTTCTTCTTGTTGTTGTTGTTGACATTGTTATCGTTGTTGTTGTTCCCTTTGGTTGGTTCAGCGACGATAGCGGTGACTCCTTAACAGACACCATGATCAACGAGAGATTGCGCCAGTTCCTTGGCGCTGTCAAAGGTCATGGGTTTGGAGGCTAACACACTTCCTCAAAGTTGGGGTGATAGTCCCCAGATGTACCTCTCCACCTTTTGGCTTTCCAGGATCAGCATCCCTGGGCAAAGTATTATCAAGTCACTGAATCTGTTGGTATAGCCCGCGATGTCCGAGCCTACCATCGTAAGGCCCCACGGTTCCTGTTCGAGCTTCTAAATCTCGCCCCTTGGGCAGTACTCTCGTAGGAGCATTCGTTTCAGGTTTTCCCAACCCATGGAGTTCGCCACCACTAGGGTTAGTGCCTTGACGTGGCCGTTCCACCATGTCAGGGCTCGTTCAGAGAAAGTAAAAGCAGCAAAGTTTACTTTGCTTTCTTCAGGGCAAGCATAAATTTCGAATACAAATTTCGTTTTCTCTATCCATTGGGATAGAGCCATTACTCCCCCAGTGCCATAAAAGGGAATAGGTTTTCCGTTGGTGAAATCCTTGTAAGTACATACCCCTGAACGGCCTTGACTTTGGCCATTTGTAAAGCTGTTTGTTCCTCCTCCCGACCCTTTGTTGCTCAATTGAGCCATCGTTGCGGTTACAACGGCGGTTACAGCAGTTTGGAACATAGCGGCATCCATAATTGGAGGAATTGGTGGAGGTGGTGTTGGAGCTGAGTTTCTGCATGCTGATCTACGAAGAGGCATGTTCTGGTAGAGAAATAATAATGAACACTATAAGTTTCTAATGACTTGAAAATCGTGTACTAGAGGGTTAGTTGTATCTTGTAATTTGTTTTGACTTTAGTTATGATTTTAAAGTAGGTATAACAATTTAGTTAATCCCATAAGTTTCGAGAGGTATGTAAAGAAGTACTTCATATTCATATATATGTCACACATACAGTGCATTACATTATGTTTCGTTTTTAGGAAAATTTGACCTATCTAGAGGTCTCCGATTACAAGTACAAGGAAATAAGAGAAAAACTTTATCCGAGGTCCTATTTTATATCAAAATTGTTGAAGTTGAGCAAGTTCTACTTGCGGTGTGTTGTGCGTTTGGAGCTAGACTCAGCATCCGACTGCTTGACTCCCATTAGGCGCCTTTCAAGAACTGCTTGTTGTTCCTTCATCTCTTTTATTTCTGTCAGTGTTGTCACCATTTGGTTCTGGAGCGTCCCTGTGTGGAGTTGGGTACTTTCGTGTAGTCCTTCCAGACGACGGATGTCTGCGGCGTTACCCTGTGTAGCAGCATTGATCTCGCGAACTCTGGCTGCTTGCTTGTCTGCATGGTAGTTCTGGGTAGCTATAGTGCCCACAATAACGGGAAGCGATCGATCAGTTGAGCCTCCCCCACTGACATTGTAAAAGTCTCGACACATGCCGAAAGGAGGGCATACACCTAGTTGGCGGCTCCAGTAGTAGAGGTGACTTCCCCACATGGGAATGGGTCCTGGTTGATGTGGTCTGATTTCGGGAGGATGGGGGATGGGAGGGTCGATTACTTCCAGCTCGGAGTCTGTCCCACTAACAGCTTCTTCTTCCTCCTCGACCTCCACGTCGACTTCAAATTCCTCTCCAACTTCGACTTCGAATTCTTCTTCAACTTCCTCTTCGATTTCCTCTGGGTCTTCTTGTATCCATCCGCCATTGCCTTGGTTTGGGTAGTAGGGATCTCCCGGTAAATGGAATCTGGCCATTTGTCTGTACTAGGATAAAGGTATGAGATTTTTATAAGAAAATAAATTTCTATCCTATGTTTAACTATTTCTTATGGTGTGCAAGTTTTTCATTGTACTATTATTTTATAACAATAATCCTATAGTATTTCAAATTGGTGAATCTAAAAGAATTTTACTTGTTAAGTTTTTGGCTTGTTGTCCACTACGACCATTCCTCGACGTATGTTGGTCAAATCCAGGATAAATATAGTTTATCGGGCTATATTTATTCTTGATTTGATTACATACCTCAAGGCACAATCGTAGTGTCGCAACTTGCCTTAATACTTTTTAGAAAATTATGTTATGATATGAGACTGATACATCCGAGTAAAAATGTATATTTTTTTAAAAGAAAATATATTGTTTATGAAAACATTTTGTCAGAGGGTTTTTGGTCCCCCTTGCATTTATAGTTTGTATATATTATGTGGTTCGATATACTTATTTCACTATAAACAATGCTCTGATACCAATCTGTCACACCCCCAAACCAGAGTGGCGGAAACATTCGGGGGTGGATGACTTCACGTAGTACCATAACAATTGAATATTGTAAAGAAAGTAACAAAACCATCATATATATAATAAAAACGTATATTGTTGCGTTATACATATTTCCAAAAGAATATTACAATATGATGATGTAAAATATTTAATAATAAACGTCCTTAGCGTTCCTTCTACAAAAGCTGGTAGTTACCTGTATTACTGATTCCCTGAGAAATACAAGTGGTTTCGAAAAAGTGTCAACAATAAAGTTGGTGAGTCCATAAGTGATTTGTATTGAAAAGTATGTCTTTTTGGTAGAAAATCGATGTATGTGGTTTTCAGAAAATCCAATATTATATATATATATATATATATATATATATATATATATATATATATATATATATATATATATAGTTTGAAAAGTTTCCAAAGTTGGAGTGCATTAGTATTTTTCGTACCTGAATGATAAAGATAAATTTTGTGCTCAAAATAATGTAAATACTGAATGCATATATGAATCTCGTAAATCAAACTTGTTTTTATACTTTCATGTGAGTCTTATAACCATACTATTGACACAGACTGCCTGTAACAACATTCTTCAGGTGTTGTAGTGTTATGGCATTTGTCACCCCTGACCTGCCGGTCTAACTGTAGCTAACAGTTTAGGTGCGGGGTTGTCAATCCCGTATAGATCTATACACAAGTATCATGCTCTCCCTCCAAGAGATTATGGTATATAATACAGGACTTGAAATGCATCCATAAGAGTACGTTGAAGTTTGAATATCTCACATCACTTAGTACAAATAGATTTACGATAAGAAAGACTTTACTTCATTTTTGTTGAAAGTATTTCGTTTTTCAAGATGTATACGTAAGAATGTATGAATAACTAGCTAACTATACCCATTATAGTTTTTCAGAAAGTGTGTTCCATTTGGTAAAAATAACTTGATGATATACTAAACTTTATACGTAAAGTAAGATATTGGTATCGATAAATAAAAAGATGGATATTGCATTTGTGTTTATAAAACGATACGTTTACTTGTAATGTACTTGTATTTCCCCCCTAAAACATGAAAAGACTTGAAAAGTAGGGGTATGAACTCACTTGTTCAGTTTGAAGAGAGTGGGACTAGAGTCGAGCAGAACTTTAACCGCGGAAAGCTGTGTCTTCGAGCTTCGCGGGGATCTCGGTAGCGTAGAACCTTCGTCGGGGCTCGGGTGCGGAAATCGAGGATGTCGGGATGGCTTATGGTGCTTGCAAGTGTGTGAGAGTGTGTGGAAGTTTGAGAATGTGTGCCAAAAACCCGTAGCATATGCCTTCTATTTATGGTGCTGGAAAGGCGAGTACGCTGGGCGTACCACCGGAGTACGTTGGGCGTACTTCGGTTACGCTGGGCGTAACTATGCGTCATGGCTTATGACTCGAGTCTAGCTAGGCGTAGAGCTGCAGCCGATGGGACTTGACCCGGCACCTGAGTACGCTGGGCGTACTCCTACATTACGCTGGGCATAATCCTGGCTTCCGTCTTCTAAATTCCGTAAAGCGTACGGGCTCCGTTTTTCGCATTCTTTATATCCACGCGTAGGTGAGATTATGCTCTACAACTTTCATTTAGACTCCGTCGGCTAGATTTGAATTTATTTTTAATGATATGTTTTTAATAGGCCGGGCCTGCTAAAGTCCATTAATATTTCATAGTTTCTTTATCCTACGTTGGTTTTCGTTTGTCTTTTTTATCATTTTACTCCTATTGTGGAGACCTTCAACTTTCGTTTAGGTTGCGTTAGCTAAATAACGCTCGATCTTCAATTTGAGTTTTTAGCCCTTTACTACTGTTACGAAACTTAGAAAATTCGTAACTTCTTCATACGAGGTCCGATTTGGGCGATCTCTTTATGTACGTTTATATTTTAACGAACTCTACAACTTTTGTTTAGATACTTAAGGCTAGAATGCATTTTATTAACATTTCACTTTTTACGTTAAAAAGTGTTTTACCGGGTGTGTCGTAAATATTTAAGTGGTTATAGTTTCTTCAATATAACCCGGTTTCGAATGTTCTTTATGTTTTCGGAAACCTTGGCACGATATCTAACACTTGATGTATCCCAATTTAGATATTTGAACATTTTATTTTTGGGGTTAATTTCGTTGATTCCAAATAGTACTCATTGTATTTGACTTTTGAGTGTTACATTGCTTTTGGAAAAATACAGGGTTGTCACAATGTCCTATCCTACCTGTTCAGTTAACGACCCTCCACCAGTCAAGGAAGCGATGGGTAAGAGTAGACACCCATTAAACCACCATTTTATAGGCAGTAACCTTATCCCCCCCCCCACCCTTATAAATCGGCTTCGTAAATGAGGCCTACTAACGGTAAGACTGACTTGTCTTATACATAGATATAAGTATCAAACTTTAATATTATAATAGTATAAGGGTTGAATTTTAAACTTTTAAAACTCTATGATTTGGAATTAAAGTTTCATTAATGTAACTTTTCAAGTTTCAACACGTGAGGGAAAGTTTTGTAACTTGTCAAAAACTTTTGAAATTCATAACTTATGAACTTTTATGTTTCATGAATGAGACCTTTCAAATTCCAAACTTGAGGATAGGTTATGAAACCTTTCAAGACTCTTTGAATACTATAACTTACATCAGTTAATGGTTTCATAAATAAAAACTTTTTATATACCATAACTTGAGGACAAGTTATGGAACTTAATCAAGAACATACATAGATCAAATTAACTCATCCAATTATGATAGGGTGATCATTTACCAATTTGACCTAATTTTATTCATATTACATGATAACTTCAAATTTTACAAATAACTACTATTTCAAAAAAATCAAGTAGTTATCTTAGAACTTGACAAACATCATGTTAGTGGATGGGGATAAACATTACCATATCATTAAAATCGAATTTTATGAACCAAAATAGTTTGTGGTAATGTTCCTAATCAAAAACAGGCCAAAAACTCGAAAATTCTGCCCACTGACGAACCAACTCGTCGAGTGCACATATGAAATCGACGAGTTCATCGTCATAAGGCACCTACTCATCGAGTTCATATATGGACTCGTCGAGTAGGCCCTGGCAGAATCCAGTTTTGTAGTTCTTTCAGCTTTGAAAATTACACAGTTGGATCAATACAATAGAAAACACCCATGGCTCTAATACCACTGTTGGGTTTTATGTACTTTAACATTCCTATAGTGCATATACAACCCTAATTCTTTGGATCTAAGCTTTCTCTAATTATACATGCAACATTGGTTTCCAAAGCATGAAGCCTAAACTAGCATACAAAATTTAAAATATGAAGCATAAAATAAGTTAGAAAGTTACCTCTTGATGTAGCTAGTAAGACTTTGGCCTTGAGAGAACTTATCACCCCAAGTGTTGTGCCTCAAACAAGTCATAAACACCAAATAAACAACCAGATGGATATGAGAGAGGCTAAGGAGACTAAAAACAAATTTCTTTTCTTGGAATGCAAGTAGTGGTCGATTTTAGGGCTTAGCATATGTGTGTGTGTGTGTAGAATATCAAAGGTCATGTGAAACCCTAATCCATACACATTAGCCCATGATTCATCCACTTGATTTGGATAAATACTTCATGGATTAACCCATAAGCCCATCTCAAATCAAACCATGGATCATTAGCCCAACTTATATGTATTAATTTAATTAGTCTCTTTTGATTACTAAATTAATTCTTGATCAATACTAATTAAATAATATGATTCCTCAGTTAATATATTATACTTATAATATATTAATAAATCATAAATAACCTCTTACTCAAATATCCATCTATCAGATTGTTCTGTTGAAGGCAACCCGAAATGGACCATGCTACTATCGGGTTAAGTACATACCAATTATAGTTATGGGCTTAGACACCTAATCCAACAGGCCTATGGGCTAATGGGCTTGGCCCATTAGGGTTTTAGGTCTGATCCCTTAAGTATAAATAGGGATGAATGCTAGGTCATTTTGTATCTTGAATTCTAGAGTAATAGGCGAATCTCTATGGAATTGTACTTGTAACCTCTATTTGAGAGCTCTGAAACAAGAGAATACTCCCCTCCTGCCCGTGGACGTAGGTCACCTTGATCGAGCCACGTAAATACTATGTCTTGTGTGCTTAAAGTTTTGCTAGTTATCCGTTTTTCTTCCTAACACACACACACACACATACACACACACACACACACACATATATATATATATATATATATATATATATATATGTGTGTGTGTGTGTTTGTTGATATGTGAATTGTTAAAGATGCATACTTGTACATAGGCTAAGGATCCTTTTAGGAATTGAATGATAAAATTATCTGATTACTGTGATGCCATATAGCCTATGTGATTGTTTGTTTCGTGCTACTTGAAGTTGATAATAATATTGTTGGTTGTTAAGTGTATGCTTCATGGTTATACATACTTAGGATTCTATAGCCTTGAAATTCTTGTTTTATCCTTACTTCCTTTTCCTTGATTAGTTGTAGGCTTAGGGTAGAATCATTTATTCGACCTTTGATCTGATCGTGTATGACTGTGACAACCCGAAATTTCTATTCTGTACAAACAATATCAAGTCAATAGAAGTTAGAACAGTTGCAGTAAATTTTCAGACTTTTGGTATAAGTTTGAGTATTTCAGGATTTACACTTAAAGTGATATCAGGAGAGAGGATGCACTAGGGTATTGTGCAACTCTGTTATTCCAAAACTCATTGATATAAGATTTCACTGCCTGAATAAAATATTTTCTGCCAAAAACCCCAGGAGTATATATATGATTCTTAGCCAAATTTATTCATTTATTCCATTTCCAACTAGAGAAAAGCCAATTTCTCTCTCACGGATCTTCGGCCTTTCGTCCAAAATCGTGAGTACTTCTATCTAAGTGTGTTATATAGCTTCATATGTGTCTAATACACTAGAAATCATAAAAAGTCCACAAGATCAAAGAGTTTACAGCCCAAGAACATCTTGGACTGTAAACCCTTCTTTAAGGGACAAAGAGTGCCCTAGTCCCTTCCTCTTGCAATGAAACTTGCCTAGACTCGTATCCTAATGCATGTAGGACTAGAAAACACCCCAAGAACACCAAGATTAAGGTGTTCACGGCCCAAGAAGTTCTTGGACCGTGATCTCCAAACAAAAGGGCATGAGTGTGCTTTAAACTCTCCATAAGCCTTGGACACTAGCCTAGATTCATTCCTAGTTAAATTAGGGACTTGAAAACACCAAAAACACCCTTTCCATGAGAGATTACGGCCGTAATCTCTAAGGGGTTTGGTTCTAGGGCCGTGAACTCCTCAAAGGAGTTAAAGAATGCCCTAATCTCTTCCAAAGACCTTGCCGTTAAGTAGAAATACTTCTTAGGGACTTGCAAAGCCTCAAAAAATCAAGTGGTCATGTAAGTATGAGCTTACGGCCGTAAACCCATGAGTTTATGACCGTAAACTCCTTTGTTGATGACCTTAGGGCAGTGAACTCCATTAGAGAGTTTTCCTTGAACCCTACACACACTAGCCTTTCCCTACAACACCTAGATGCAATCTTTGAGGCTTAAAACACTTTTTAAAGGTGCTTAACATGTCCTAGGGTGTCTTGAATTTGTTTATTAGTTGTTTAAAGAATAATTTGATACATATATGTGATATTATATGTTAACTAGGATCATAGAGTGTGTTCAAGACTTCACTTGACACCTAGCAATCCTACGTCTTCAGTTCACCCGTACCACTCACTACAGGTGAGTTCATACCCCTTAATCAATGTTTTAAGATGCATTTTAAATGTTTTATGGGGGTATACAAGTAGAATCATGCTAGTTATTATCTCAATCACATGTGATTAATAGGCAGCATTCAAATGATTTACTACTCATTAGCCGTTTTACCAAACGGATTTCTTCAGATGATTTTCATAAGCGTTTTATATGTTTAAAACTCCTTATTAAACTGTTCATTATGCACTGTATGTTTCATTTCAAACTCATTTACAACTTTGTTTCAAACAAATGTTTCTTTATACTTAAAATTGTTTTATCAAACACATGCTTTCAACCCGTTTTATAGATTGACATCAAGTCGATCTTTTCTTAGATAGTAATCATGTTCAGAGGTTTTACAAAACTTATTTTATGCTTTTATATTGTCAATTGCATGCCTATGTATGTATAGTTATATAAGAAATGTTTAAAAGACTTAGGAAGGCTAGCCGCTTTATTTCCTTTTCCCCGTTGGGATGTAGTCTGGTGAGGAACCGGGTATCCGTCCGAAGCTCGTTTAAATATTAGTAATGTATCATGTGTACATATATCGTCATAAAGGTTCTTCCAGACAGTTCAATACCCTTGGGTAGCAAGGGTATACTTCCATGTTCATACGTACCAGTTATATTACTAGTAAGCTACCATATGGGTAGTTTAGGAAGATACTATTACGTTTACTAGAATGCGGAATCATACCACGAGTCAGTTCATTCATGAGTCTATAAATGCTAGATAGAGGGAGAACACACATTATAGCTAGTACACACAGTACATTACTATACATGCTAGATAGAGAGAGAACACACATTACAACTAGCACACGCAGAACATTACCGTACACTACTATACTATTGCATGATTACGTTTAGATGATTACGTTTACATGATTACGTTTAGATGATTACGGTTACATGAGTACGCTTACATAGATACGTTTACATGAGTGCGTTTACATATACGATAACAGGACAGACATCACTAGGTGCTATAGCATGGAACAAGTTCAGGATCTAACTATACCAATGAATCACAACGCATTGTGATAGTTATATTGGGTATACATGATCATAGTAATGTGGATGTTCACGGCTTGCAAACATGCAAGGGTCGTGTATAGGTCCCAAAATCTCTTTGACAAGGGAGCGTTTAGCCTGGGATCTAGCCATCACATTATGACTTATCCCTCAAATAAGGCAAAATTAGTACATAAGTAGTCACTTATTACAAATACTACATTACTTACTAGATTCAATAGATTTAAGGTAGTTAGTACGGTTGTAGTTTTGATACTACACCAAAGTACTATTTCCTTTTCCCATTACATTCACTTCGTGAACATTCACACGATGCACGGTAATGTAAAAGCTATATTTTGGATAATGATAGTCAGATTTGGGAAAATACACACTCTTACAAGAGACACACACACAGATACTAGATGCCTTGGTAGAAGGATACTTTTAGTAGGAAACATATGGTTTTCTAGGATGTTCAAAACGTTTTCATACAAATACTTACAGTTCATATACATACAATTACTTAAATACAAATTAAGACACTAAAATACTTATGATCTCACCAGCTTTAAAGTTGATACTCTCTTTCAAAATAACTTGTATCCTCAGGTCAACAATAGACAGGTACCGATGCAAGGTTTAGAGAAGATGGAGCTCGTTCAAGACTCATCTTTCATTTTCTTTTATACTTTAGTGTCTATTATAATTTGACAGAACACACTTGTATTAAAATTATATTATTAATGCAATGGATGATGTTGTTGCTTGTTTACTACTTTTCATTGTGATGATACTGTACATGACGTCCTCCGCCCCAGAACGTTTCTGCCGTTCATGGTTTTGGGGTGTGACAGATTGCTATCAGAGCATTGTTTATAGTGAATTAAGTATATCAACCCATAAAAGATATACAGACTATAAATACAATGGGATTAAAATACTCTGACCAAGAGTTTATACTTTAAATAGTAAAATATTTAATTAAGTATACGTGCCTACATTCATACTAAAATCAGTGTCACTAGGACAGCACAAAAGAATTACGATTGTTGGGCAACACAGGTGAACTTAGAGACATATAGTCAAAATTGGGAAGATATATCCTGATCAACTATATTATCCAAGGGTTGACTAGCATGTGCCTAAGTGTAGTTGTGAGGTTGCAACAAGTCTAAAATCTTACCAACAATACCACAATGAGAACAACAGAACATAAACCTAAAATACTATAGGGGTATTTTGTGTTACTATAGGTACTTTATACTTGAGAAATAAAAAGGATCTTCATTACTAAGTTAATAGTTACTAAGTGGATACACTAAGGCTATATGTAACTAGGATGTTATAGACTAAGAATCTGTGAAAATTTTGCTTTACCTTTATTCTTTGTGAATTTGGAGTTAAGGTTACTTATTCGAAGGCCTATCATATTTCGATTACATATAACTGGTATGCACTTCACAAATAGTGATGTAACTAATGAAGATTTTCTAAATAATTATCTAGATAGTTCGTCTAATAATTATTTTCTTACCCTAATTCTCGTGTAGATAACATGGCTGGACTCAATCCCCACGGCAACCAGTACCTTCCGAATGAAGTCATTGCTGGATGGTTTGGAGAAGAACCAGAGAATGATCATCCTATCCCTTTGAATGATCACCATGGTGAAGACCTTTCGGACGATGCTAACTCCGAACCCGAGGTTGAGAACCTACCCCAGGCAGCTCCATTTCCAATTCCTAACCCTCGTCTGGCTTTTCATGGCCCAACGCCTCCACGGGTGGAATGCTTGGAAACATGGAGCCAAGGACAAGATTAGCCCATGTCATTTAATGGTGACCGAAGCTTTTATGACCTAAGCAATGGGGGCTCAGCAGACATAATCTTGCCAATCTTGGTCCGCAGAGTGGCCCGAAATGAGATTCAAGGCAGGACAGCCCTACATCAGATCACGGAAGTTGTCACCAATGCGAGAATGCATACCCTCCGTACCATTCGTCTGGAAGATGATCGTGAGAGATCTGAGAGAGACCATGAAACCCTGCTGCAAGCATTGGCTGAATCACGAGCCGAAGTCATAGAACTCCGTGTATACCAGAGGGTGTACGAAAGACACCTACTTGATGTGGAACGCCAACTAGCTGAACTGAGAGTTCACCAGAGGGATGACCGTCGTCAGTAGTAGATTCCTTACTTTAGTTTTCCTTGTTAAAAAGGAATCGTTTTTCTGTCTATGCCCAATGTGACATTTTCTATGAAACTATCTTGTACTGTAAGTACTTTTGGTTAGGTCTTTATGCTGTCAAGGACTATCTTCTCTGGATATGATGTAAGACCTTTTACAAGGTCATTTTCCCGAACTTTTACGTCATGAATATCAAAGATATTGACAGTCGGCTAACTTATGTGTCATTCTTTATTCAAGTACTCTTATCATACTTTCATTGGAGTCTATCTGAAACATGCTTTAGTCAAGACTTTGGACTATAGTAATTTGACTCCGATGACATTTCCAAGTCTCTTTTAGTGGTTGGATCATGTTCTTCACCAACCAACGATACCTTAGCTTGAATGACAAACGTCTTGAGACCATTCTACGAACTTACTTCCACTCATTACTAGGACTACATCATAGGGATGTAGGTCAACCCTTCATGAACACACTTCCACACAGTACTAGGACTGCATCATGGGGATGTAGGTCAAACCTTCGCGAACACACTTCCAATCCGTACTAGGACTGCATTATAGGGATGTAGGTCAAACATTTGAGAACATACTCTTACTCTTTAATTGAGCAATCGAAGTACCTCTAGCTTCAACCAAAATCGCTCACAAAATCCTTATATTTCGTGTTACAGAATCATGTCGTCATCCGGAAACAGTCAGCCGAACAACGAAACCCCTATCCTCCATATCGACGCCGCTACATTACAAGCTGTAGTAGCAGCTGCGGTGACAAATTTCCTTACACAAATCAACTCCGGCAACACAAACAAGACTGACAATGGATTCGAGAGTTCCGATTGTAGTACCAAACCGAGAGGTCAACAAATGACAACAGTCATGGACTTGCGAAGCCGTAAGACTGAAAAGAAGAGACGATATCGCCAAGCCAGAAGTGAACGAAAGTGATCCCAAATACTTGCCATGCGACAGCAGCAAGTGGCAACTCCTGCCGAACTCTTTAGGAGATGATTTCCAAAGTGGAGTAATGAGAAAGGCACTCGTGTCCACGTAACTCTGGCTAAACACCTCACTCACACCACCAATGCTGGCACTAGCCAGATGTGTCATTTATGTGGAGAGATGGGACATCTCAAGAAGGACTGTCCAATAAGAAAGAACTCGGGCACAGATGGGAGGATTCTTAGGATCACAGCTACAGGAGAACCTACTCTAGACCCACGTTAATGTAAGTTAGGCGTTTCGTTGTAACAGACTTATAAACCATCCAAAACTAGTGCAACTAGAGTCTTATCTATTGCGAGATCATGTCGGTATACGGATGCTCGTGCTACGTATACTTGTCTTTTGTAGTATACCTTGATAGCAGCAATAGTCTTGTAGTATGTCTAAAGTACTGTAACTCTGTTGATGGTTGCACGGTTGTGTTTTATCTGTAACGCCTTATGTTCAATTCTAATGTCTTTAAGTTTCCTTATGATTCCGACATTACCATACGACCAGATTTAATTTTATCCGCACCATACCAGTTTCATAAGTACATCTCTTTCTCAGTGAACGTCTTTTTAGCGAAGCCGTCATATCAGAACACTGAAGTACTCATGCATGAAGTACCTCATAGTTCTTTTCCTTTCTGAAGAAGCCTCAACAAACCGCCCCAAAGTACCACTCGTAAAGTACGTCAAGTTCAATCCAAAGACCCATACGGTTGATCTATCGCTGATGAATGTATACATAGGGGTGATATATAATCAAGGTTCTACAGGTTTAGAATTGATGATTCCACTTTAACTTCTTTTTCCTCGATGGGATGTGAACGTAAAGAAGAATCAGTTATTCGACTATCTTTTCAATCTTAATTATATAGGACTCGTATACACGAGATTGTGATCGTTGAACCGTGTATGAATTCTAATATGAACTTCGAGACGGAGACTGCCCAAGACTACGAGTAATCGCATCGTCATGTGAACAAACTTAGAACCCAGTATGACTCCTGTAAACAGATCGCCCTACAGTCTAAACACCTACGGAGATACAAGAACAGTCCGGACAACTTAGCGAACTACACAGAAATAGAATTGGAAGACTAACCTTCTCACCCTGGAGAGCTCCGGTCTTATTCTTCCAGAGGTCGACATATTGCATCATATGTACCTCGGCTATCGAGGACTCCGTCAAAATTTCCATCAGAAATCATTATCTCTGCCTCGCATGAATGTGTTGGTTGAGCAAACGCAAGGAAAGAATTTCTTTCAGAAATGGACCTGAGATCCGAATATCACCAGTTCGAGTGTTAGGGAAGGATATCCTGAAGACTACCTTCCGAACTCGATGCGGACACTTCGAGTCCGTAGTGATACCCCTCGGATACGACCAATACGCCCATCATATTCATGAGCTTAATGAGTAGGGTGCTCCTTTCTTACTTGGATCAGTTCGTCATTCTCCAGGTAATGACTTACTTATCTACCCTCGTAGTAAGAAGGAATCCATGGAAACATTACCCTCAGAGAAACTTTCGCAAAGTTCTCTAAACACAAGTTTTGGAATTGAAGAGTCAAATTCCTAAGACACACTATTAGTGATGTGGGAATTCTTGAGTACTCTTTTAATTTATCAAAACTGTTGAGAATTTGTCGACATCGAAGACGCCGACAGAAATTCGCCAAATTCTAGGTCTTACAGACCTACTGTCATAGTTCATCCAGAACTCCTCACATATTACAGAAACCCTTACGACTTTGACCCATCAGAGTGTGGCCTTTGACTGGGAAGTTAAGCAAGAAAAAGAAAACTTGGAAATTCTAAGTGAGAGACCAAGTTCTTTAGGAAAACTCACTCTGGGAATGGCTTAATACGCTTCGCATCGCGTGAAAAGCTAAATCCAAGATAGCCAGGACCTCCGAGATCCTTACCAGAATTGGTCTTGTATCTCACAGACTAGATCAACTCCGTGAACTCAATAACGTACATTTTACCCTTTGCATCTCGATCTTGAAACCATACCTTTCCGTTAGTACTCTCGTAATTCCACTCGACGAGATCAAGATTAGCGAGATCCTCACCTTCGTGGAAGAACCATACTTGCCCTCGACCGAGAGGTCAAGTAGACGAAGCAACGCCATCGCCCGTTAGTAAAGGTTCGTTGGGATACCAACTGAGGACCCGAAATCACTTATGAGCGCGAGAACTAGTCGATTAGGAAGTTCCCTCCTCATGACTCGATCTGTAACACCCCGGATTCCCAAGTATTATTTTATTCTTTAATTTTGGGTGATTGTGAGGAGACTCGGCGAGTTGGAGTCGAAACTCGCCGAGTAGGATCGCGGTTTTGTACGCGGGTTCGCGTCTGGACTAAGCAAGTCCAAAAGTTGACTCGGCGAGTCCACGTTGTTTAATGAAACCCTAATTTCCAGGGTTTGAGACCTATTTAAAGGGGCTTATGGCCGTCATTTGCGGCCGCCAACCCCAGAGAGAAACCCTAAAGACATTTTGAGCGTTTTAGGAGGGAGAAGAGGCCATTATTGACCCTTGAAGCTTTGTTTGGCAAGGTAAAGGAGATTCTAGCTAAGAGGAGGCAAGGGAGGTGGACATCCTTCGATTTTGGAGCTCAGAACATCATTTTGGAGGTATATTTTGGCTTCCTTTTCTGTTGTCATGATAAACATAGGGGTTAGGGTTTCTTGACCCCTTTGTTGGTTAGATTTGATGTCCATTTCGTCCCTATTTGTGATGAGGCTTGAGATGAGATCCATAAAGGTCCAGAGAAGCTTTATTCCTTAAGCTTTATGAGGATTCATGGGAGTTTTGACCTAGAGTTATGAGATATGGGGCTAAAACATCATTTAGGAGCTAATAGTTGTTGTTTGAGCACCAAGGTTTGGACTTTACATGATTATCATGCCTGGGGAGGCCAGATCTATGATTGTATGGAACAGATCTGACCTCAAAAGTGAGTTTGAGTTATGCATGGCATGGACTCGTCGAGTCTGAAGAACAGACTCGGCGAGTAGCATGAAGTTTGCCCGTAACCACTCGACGAGTGGTCTTGTCGAGTTGAGGGGTCGACTCTGTAAGTCAGGGAGAGTCAGGGGGGACTGAGTCAATCCGGAACTTGCTAAGTTCTTCTTGAGACTCGGCGAGTTGAGTCGTGGTGGCCCCGCGATTTATGCCAGGTGAAACTCGTCGAGTCAGAGAAATACTCGACGTGTCAAGAGAGAATCCAAGGGAGTCAGAGGACACGTATAGACTCGCCGAGTCGCCCTAGTGCACTCGCCGAATCCGGTCAAAGTTGACCGTTGACTTTTGTTGACTTTAAGGGTTTGGTCAGCGATGTGGCCTTTGGGCCAAGAGAGGGGTAAAATGGTCTTTAACCCTTAAGAGGGTGCCAAGAGAGGGTTGATTCTAGTCTCGAGAGTTATATTCATGAGAGTATTTGCATTATGTGTTAGGCGGTGGCGAGTTCGAGATTCAAGTGTGGGGATATCTGCTTTCTGCTTGCCAGGTGAGTCTTCTCACTATACTTTACCTAGAGTGGTAACAGAGTTATGTGACAGAGTTAGTGTATGCTATCTATGTGATGTGTGGCATCGCATTATTTCTACGTGATTTATGTTGTGTGTATGTCAGAGATAAGACCAGAAGGTCCACAGAGCTAGGACCATAGGTTCTGCAGAGTTAGGGCCCAAGGGCCCACCGATTTATAGCCTCGAGTGGCTAATAGGTGTTGTATATGGTATTTTTAGTATTATTTTCCAGCATACTTGTATGCTATTTATGTGTTGAGATTTATTCTGATATGTGATATGCATGATTCAGAGTTATCAGAGTTAGGACCTTTGGGTCCATAGAGTTAGGGCCAGAGGGCCCACAGAGAGCTGGGACTGGAGGGTTCCACTGAGACACACTGACCGGAGGGTCAGCAGAGATTATAGCCTCGAGTGGCTAATATGTGTTTGAGTGGTATTTTGGGGAACTCACTAAGCTCCGTGCTTACAGTGTTTTGTGTTATGTGTTTCAGGTTATCACAGGATCACGGGACGGCACCGGCTCGATTGTACACACCAGAGAAAGCGTTTGTTTTGAGGATCCTGGTATATTAATTGATTGAACAAAAGAGTTATGTATTGAAATATTAAACAAAAAAGGATATTTTTGTGAAAAGTGTTAAAGAGATAAACGATTTTAAATGAAAATTTTTTTTTGAAAATCTCGGTGTTACAAGTTGGTATCAGAGCCTTGGTTTGAGGGATTCGAATGCACCTTCGGGTAAATCTGGACTTAAACTGAGGGAGTAAGAAAAGTTTTCAAAGAAATGATTTCCTAAAGGTGAATAAGAGTTCAAGGAGAAAGCGAGAAAGAGCAGTGTGTACAGTCAGCCAGAGCCCGAACGGTGATTTCCCAAAATACCCTTACATTTGTGTTATGAGATATTTATGATGCACTTTATGAGATATTATACATGCTAGAGACAGGCTAGGTACTTCATATCTTAGGACTAGAGTGACCTGATTTGTGATGCCTTAGCCTAGGAGTTGCTGTTATATGTGATGTGCTTTTGAGTGTAAGTGAGAATATTCAGTTGAAATCCTTTTAGGGGATTTGAGTAGAGGAGTAATCTAGGAGAGACACCTAGATGAGAGTTGTGGTGCTTATCGAAAGAATAGTTAGAACCCGCGAGGGGTAGAATTGCAGAGTACGGTGGTACTTTTGAGAAAGAGCAGAGCAAGCGGAGTTACCACCCAGAGTAAGTCTATGTATTCTTCGATGCTCGAATGCTGCTTGCTTCGTGCTTTGTGGAACTCTCGATGATGGGAGTCAACTACCAAATGAATCTGATGATATTCATGAGGTAGATGACTGGCATCATTAGGAGTTCTTCAGCAGCTGATGGCGGAGAAGTGGGAGGACTAAGGAAGAGCCTAGGGAGTGACCTTAGCCAGATGAGTATGCTGGCGGAGTAGATTATTTCGCTGAGGAGCGAGCACGCGTGGCGGGATTAGTAAACGAGAAGGTTGAGCAGCTACTTAGGAGCTCTGGATTGGTCCGTGTGGAAAGTATGGGTAGGTGTGGCAGGTAGTATGGGCCCGTACTACCGAAATCAGAGGACCCGTACTCGATACAGGGGGTAATCTGGAGGTTCCAAGTAGCAGATTGAGGAGTGATGTTATGGTTCGAGTACCATACATCGGATCAGGTTGAGGAGTGATGTTATGGTTCAAATACCATACATCGGAGCAGATTGAGGAGTGATGTTATGGTTCGAGTACCATACATCGGAGCAAATTGAGGAGTGATGTTATGGTGCGAGTACCATACATTGGAGCAGATTGAGGAGTGATGTTATGGTTCGAGTACCATACATTGGAGCAGATTGTGGAGTGATGTTATGGTTCGAGTACCATACGTCGGAGCAGAATGGGGAGTGGTGTTATGGTTCGTGTACCATGCATTGTAGTAGCTTGAGAAGAGACATCAGGGGCTGAATACCATGGTTCTTAGCAAATGATGCTAGTGATTCTCCGGTTATCTGATCAGGATTGAGTAGTGGAATTTGGACGCGATGGGTTTTAGGCCTGAGGGCCATGATTGAGTCTGAAGAGGCATCCCTTGAGAGGGAGTTCGGGAGCATTTCAGAGTACCTTGGTAGAGAAGGCATTGCGGACTGAGTGAACAATCATCCGAAGGAGGAGATGTCACCATCTGTGACTTGTTGGGTGTTATTTATGTTTCCTGTGGGAGAAGGAGAGGCGTGAGATTTCAGTTTTGGGTTTAGGAGTAAACCATACGGGTTGACATTGATGTCAATGTTTTCCACCAGAGTATTAGGCAGCGTGTCTGCCATGAGGAAGTGATCTACCATGAGCAGGTAGTCAGTAGGGACTGAGATGGTCAAGGACCACATTACATTGAGTATAGTAGGGCGTGTGGTAGCGGTATTAGCGGGTAATCCAGTTGAGTATATCAGAGCGGTGGTTCTTCTGTCTATGATGGGTCTTGAGCATGGAGGTGGAGTCCTTATTCTCGTGATGATTCATGTGTTGGAATGGGGGTTGAGAAGTCGAGGATGAGGAGTATGATGATTTATTGTCTCAGTCTAAGAGTCAGTGATAGTACTGGACAGTTGGGAGGTTCAGTATTGGGAGGGTATGAGACTTCGGATGGATAGAGGCGGTCATGATGAGAAGTTCCTGAGAATTTCTTCGAAGATTAGGGTATTTGAGGTTTCTTGATCCCTACGTGGGGAGATCATTGGGCGTTGAATGGCACCTTCCAAGCGTAAGTGCGATGCTTCTGGAGAAAACCTTCTGTGGGGTAGAGTGTTGATGCGTCAATTGGTGATGGTTCGAACCCTGAGTGGGGGAGAACCGGGTTTTTTAGGGAACCAGAGACTTGTGCAATAGCGGTTAGGGGTTGGACACCGAAACCTGCAGCTCGAATTAATGGGATCAGGGTCATGGGTAATCAAGGAAGCGAAAAGGGTTTCGGAGGATCGTCAGCGTGTTCTTAAGCATTAGCGCTTTCTTTGTATTCCGATTGAGTGTTTGGATACACTGAAGTTGCGCATTGGGTAAAGTGGAGAATTATTTATGGAGATCAGAGGAAAGGTATTGTTGTATCTGTATGGTGCTGGGGATAGGAGATCATTGGTTGAGGCAGGACATGGTGACGTTCTGTAATGGTGGTCCGTGGTACCCAAGTATTATGTCCCGATTTCGGAGTTATTTAGAATCTTGAGTTTGAGACGACTAGTGGTGCATCATGTATCCACGGTTCTAGTGGGAGCCCTTCAAGTATTGGCATCCAGAGGGATTATTTAAGAGAGTGGATCTCCGCTAGGGTAGGCATTTTGTTATGTCGATTGCCTCCAGAGTCTGTGATGCATATTCGGGTCGAGTATGGGTAGCTACCTATGATAGTCTGCGGAGCATGAGTTAATGGAGGTAGAGAGTGTTGTGATACTGCGGGGAGCCGTAGTACTCACTAGTCAGAGGGTGTTGTGATACTGCGGGGAGCCGTAGTACTCACTAGTCAGAGGGTGTTGTGACACTGCGGGGAGCCGTAGTACTCACTAGTCAGAGGGTGTTGTGATACTGCGGGGAGCCATAGTACTCCCTAGTCAGAGAGTGTTGTGATACTGCGGGGAGCCGTAGTACTCGCTAGTCATTGAGAGGTCATCATGATGTTGCGGGGAGCCATAGTACTCACTAGATGGCAAGAGAATGTGATGATGGAGTGTTCTCCGATCAGTGTATGATGTGGAAGAGTTTTGGGCTTAAGTGGCCCTAGTATTGAATTTTTGGAGCCTGGTTGTTGAACCGGGGGCGAGACTGGGGTCTCCTTCTCTGTCGGGAGATTCGGCGAGATACGCAAGGGATATGCGCAGCAGACACCAGAGATCAGAGTTGAGACGATCCTCGTTTGGATTATATTTTTTTCGCATAAGGAAAAGAGAATTTCCTGACTTGCGTGTCACTGGGCCGGGATAGTGGTCACGAGGAGGATGTTAGTGGGATATTTGGATCATGATATGGGTGACCTTTGGAGGCTTAGCTGTGGAGTCAAAAGCTGACCTGGTGCTTAGTCTTGAAGAGGGATATGAGAAATGAGCTAGAGCTTATCATGGTGATGTCTGAGGACACTTCAGAGCGAGCGAACGATTCAGATGCTCGAAGACGTGCTTCGGGCATGTGTATTAGATTTCGAAGGAAATTGTGGCCCGTATTTGCCCTTGGCAAAGTTTTCCTACAGCAACAGCCATCATTAGTGCATCAGTATGCCACCCTTTGAGCTGTTATAGGGAAGGAGGATCGGACCCCATTTGCTGGGGAGAGGTAGGGCAACGTGTGATCGGAAGTACAGAGATCGTGCTTCAGACGTCAGAGTAGATACAGCAGGTCAGGCAGAGGTTGTTGACCGCTCAGAGTCGCCAGAAGAGTTATGCGGACAGGCGCCGGTCCGAGCTCGAATTTTTGTTCGGTGACTTCGTGCTCCTGAAGATCTCTCTTTGGAAAGGAGTGATCCGATTCGGGAAGAGGGGCAAGTTGGGGCCCCGATATATCAGTCCTTTTCGGGTGATCGCGTGGGTAGGCAGGGTACCCTACCGGTTGGAGCTACCTGCAGAGCTAGGTCAGATCCATGACACTTTCCATGTGTCGCAGTTGTGAAAGTATATAGCCGATGAGTCGGCAGTAGTGCCATTAGAGGATATTCACGTGGATGTGGGCCTAAACTACGTTGAGAGACCGGTGGCTATTCGGGATCGAAAGATCGAGGTTCTGAGGAACAAAGAGGTGCCTCTGGTGCAGGTCCAGTGGCAACACCGGAAGGGGTCAGAGCTTACTTGGGAGCCGGAGCGTGAGATGCATGAGCAGCATCCAGAGTTTTTTTTTTTTATGCAGAGCGAGGCTTCGAGGGCGAAGTCTAATTCTAGTGGGGGAGAATTGTAACACCCCGGATTCCCAAGTATTATTTTATTCTTTAATTTTGGGTGATTGTGAGGAGACTCGGCGAGTTGGAGTCGAAACTCGCTGAGTAGGATCACGGTTTTGTATGCGGGTTCGCGTCAGGACTCGGCGAGTCCAAAAGTGGACTTGGTGAGTCCACGCTGTTTAATGAAACCCTAATTTCCAGGGTTTGAGACCTATTTAAAGGGGCTTATGGCCATCATTTGCAGCCACCAACCCCAGAGAGAAACCCTCAAGAGATTTTGAGCGTTTTGGGAGGGAGAAGAGGCCATTATTGACCCTTGAAGGTTTGTTTGGCAAGGTAAAGGAGATTCTAGCTAAGAGGAGGCAAGGGAGGTGGACATCCTTCGATTTTGGAGCTAAGAGCATCATTTTGGAGGTATATTTTGGCTTCCTTTTCTGTTGTCATGATAAACATAGGGGTTAGGGTTTCTTGACCCCTTTGTTGGTTAGATTTGATGTCCATTTCGTCCCTATTTGTGATGAGGCTTGAGATGAGATCCATAGAGCTCCAGAGAAGCTTTATTCCTTAAGCTTTATGAGGATTCATGGGAGTTTTGACCTAGAGTTATGAGATATGGGGCTAAAACATCATTTAGGAGCTAATAGTTGTTGTTTGAGCACCAAGGTTTGGACTTTACATGATTATCATGCCTGGGGAGGCCAGATCTATGATTGTATGGAACAGATCTGACCTCAAAAGTGAGTTTGAGTTATGCATGGCATGGACTCGTCGAGTCTGAAGAACAGACTCGGCGAGTAGCATGAAGTTTGCCCGTAACCACTCGACGAGTGGTCTTGTCGAGTTGAGGGGTCGACTCTGTAAGTCAGGGAGAGTCAGGGGGGACTGAGTCAATCCGGAACTTGCTAAGTTCTTCTTGAGACTCGGCGAGTTGAGTCGTGGTGGCCCCGCGATTTATGCCAGGTGAAACTCGTCGAGTCAGAGAAATACTCGACGTGTCAAGAGAGAATCCAAGGGAGTCAGAGGACACGTATAGACTCGCCGAGTCGCCCTAGTGCACTCGCCGAATCCGGTCGAAGTTGACCGTTGACTTTTGTTGACTTTAAGGGTTTGGTCAGCGATGTGGCCTTTGGGCCAAGAGAGGGGTAAAATGGTCTTTTACCCTTAAGAGGGTGCCAAGAGAGGGTTGATTCTAGTCTCGAGAGTTATATTCATGAGAGTATTTGCATTATGTGTTAGGCGGTGGCGAGTTCGAGATTCAAGTGTGGGGATATCTGCTTTCTGCTTGCCAGGTGAGTCTTCTCACTATACTTTACCTAGAGTGGTAACAGAGTTATGTGACAGAGTTAGTGTATGCTATCTATGTGATGTGTGGCATCGCATTATTTCTACGTGATTTATGCTGTGTGTATGTCAGAGATAGGACCAGAAGGTCCACAGAGCTAGGACCAGAGGTTCTGCAGAGTTAGGGCCCAAGGGCCCACCGATTTATAGCCTCGAGTGGCTAATAGGTGTTGTATATGGTATTTTTAGTATTATTTTCTAGCATACTTGTATGCTATTTATGTGTTGAGATTTATTCTGATATGTGATATGCATGATTCAGAGTTATCAGAGTTAGGACCTTTGGGTCCATAGAGTTAGGGCCAGAGGGCCCACAGAGAGTTGGGACTGGAGGGTTCCACAGAGACACACTGACCGGAGGGTCAGCAGAGATTATAGCCTCGAGTGGCTAATATGTGTTAGAGTGGTATTTTGGGGAACTCACTAAGCTCCGTGCTTACAGTGTTTTGTGTTATGTGTTTCAGGTTATCACAGGATCACGGGACGGCACCGGCTCGATTGTACACACCAGAGAAAGCGTTTGTTTTGAGGATCCTGGTTTATTAATTGATTGAACAAAAGACTTATGTATTGAAATATTAAACAAAAAAGGAGATTTTTGTGAAAAGTGTTAAAGAGATAAACGATTTTAAATGAAAATTCCTGTTGGAATAGTGTCTAAGGCTGCAACTATATTAGGCAAGTATTTGACCCGGTTGTGCATGGTCCTTTTGGGTTGCCTTCACCATAGCAACTTGATAGGATGATTTATTAAGAGAGAGTAAATATTATTAATATATTATGAGAATAATATAAAGAATAATATATTGTTATTTGATTAATATAAGTCATAGAATTAATTGGAATTAATTTGGTGACTTAAAGAGATTAATTAAATAAGAGGGTATAAACTGTCAATTGTTTGATAGTTAAACTTTAGACTGTAAATCCATATAGATATGGATTGGACGGATTCTAGAAGCTAAGGATTGCTTCAAATCGTCCAAGAGTTATCTAAGGAATGGATTTGGATAGCCTTAAGAGAAGATTATCCAATTAGGGTTTAGGTTGTAACCCTTAAGGAGTCTACAAGTATAAATAGACCCTATGACATAAGGAAATCGGCACCTAACCTAAAGTAGAGAAGCCCTGGCCGATTTCCTCCCCTCTCCTCTCTCCCAAATCATCCTCCTTGCTATTTGGTGTTTGTAAGCCATTAGAGGAGTGACAATTGTGACTCTAGAAGCTCCAAGACAACAAGATCAACAAGGAATTCAAAGGTATGATTCTAGATCTGTTTTAACATTGTTCTTATTCCTAAATAGTCATTAGAAGTCTTGGATTCAAAGCATGTTTAATTAGAAAGCCTAGATCCAAGCATTAGGGTTTTGCATGCGCACATAGGAAAGTTCTTATGGCTAAAACCCATCAATTCCCTCTAACAGGGGGATGATGTGACAACCTGAAATTTCTATTCTGTACAAACAATATCAAGTCAATAGAAGTTAGAACAGTTGCAGTAAATTTTCAGACTTTTGGTATAAGTTTAAGTATTTCAGGATTTACACTTAAAGAGATATTAGGAGAGAGGATGCACTAGGGTATTGTGCAACTCTGTTATTCCAAAACTCGTTGATATAAGATTTCACTGCCTGAATAAAATATTTTCTGCCAAAAACCCCAGGAGTATATATATGATTCTTAGCCAAATTTATTCATTTATTCCATTTCCAACTAGAGAAAAGCCAATTTCTCTCTCACGGATCTTCGGCCTTTCATCCCAAATCGTGAGTACTTCTATCTAAGTGTGTTATAGAGCTTGATATGTGTCTAATACACTAGAAATCATAAGAAATCCACAAGATCAAAGAGTTTACGGCCCAAGAACATCTTGGACCGTAAACCCTTCTTTAAGGGACAAAGAGTGCCCTAGTCCCTTCCTCTTGCAATGAAAATAGCCTAGACTCGTATCCTAATGCATGTAGGACTAGAAAACACCCCAAGAACACCAAGATTAAGGTGTTCACTGCCCAAGAAGTTTTTGGACCGTGAACTCCAAACAAAAGGGCCAAAGTGTGCTTTAAACTCTCCATAAGCCTTGGACACTAGCCTAGATTCATTCCTAGTTAAATTAGGGACTTTAAAACACCAAAAACACCCTTTTCATGAGAGATTACGGCCGTAATCTCTAAGGGGTTTGGTTCTAGGGCCGTGAACTACTCAAAGGAGTTAAAGAATGCCCTAATCTCTTCCAAAGACCTTGCCATTAAGTAGAAATGATTCTTAGGGACTTTCAAAGACTCAAAACATCAAGTGGTCATGTAAGTATGAGCTTACGGCCGCAAACCCATGAGTTTACGATCGTAAACTCCTTTGTTGATTACCTTAGGGCCATGAACTCCATTAGAGAGTTTTCCTTGAACCCTACACACACTAGCCTTTCCCTACAACACCTAGATGCAATCCTTGAGGCTTAAAACACTTGTTAATGGTGTTTAACATGTCCTAGGGTGTCTTGACTTTGTTTATTAGTTGTTTAAAGACTAATTTGAGACATATATGTGATATTATATGTTAACTAGGATCATAGAGTGTGTTCAAGACTTCACTTGACACCTAGCAATCCTACACCTTCAGTTCACCCGTACCACTCACTACAGGAGAGTTCATACCCCTTAATCAATGATTTAAAATGTTTTTAAATGTTTTATGGGGGGATACAAGTAGAATCATGCTAGTTATTATATCAATCACATGTGATTAATAGGCAGCATTCAAATGATTTACTACTCATTAGCCGTTTTACCAAACGGATTTCTTCAGATGATTTTCATAAGCGTTTTATATGTTTAAAACTCCTTATTAAACTGTTCATTATGCACTGTATGTTTCATTTCAAACTCATTTACAACTTTGTTTCAAACAAATGTTTCTTTATACTTAAAGTGTTTTATCAAATACATGCTTTCAACCCGTTTTATAGATTGACATCAAGTCGATCTTTTCTTAGATAGTAATCATGTTCAGAGGTTTTACAAAAACTTATTTTATGCTTTTATATTGTCAATTGCATGCCTATGTATGTATAGTTATATAAGCAATGTTTAAAAGACTTAGGAAGGCTAGCCGCTTTATTTCCTTTTCCCCGTTGGGATGTAGTCTGGTGAGGTACCGGGTATCCGTCAGAAGCTCGTTTAAATATTAGTTATGTATCATGTGTACATATATAGTCATAACGGTTCTTCCAGACAGTTTAATACCCTTGGGTAGCAAGGGTATACTTCCATGTTCATACATACCAGTTATATTACTAGTAAACTACCATATGGGTAGTTTAGGAAGATACTACTACATTTACTAGAATGCGGAATCATACCACGAGTCAGTTCATTCATGAGTCTATACATGCTAGATAGAGGGAGAACACACATTACAACTAGTACACACAGTACATTACTATACATGCTAGATAGAGAGAACACACGTTACAGCTAGCACACACAGAACATTACCATACACTACTATACTATTACATGATTATGTTTAGATGATTACGTTTACATGATTACGCTTACATGAGTACGTTTACATAGATATGTTTACATGAGTGCGTTTACATATACGATAATAGGACAGACATCACTAGGTGCTATAGCATGGAACAAGTTCAGGATCTAACTAAACCAATGAATCACACCGCATTGTGATAGTTATATTGGGTATACATGATCATAGTAATGTGGATGTTCACGACTTGCAAACATGCAGGGGTCGTGTATAGGTCTCAAAATCTCTTTGACAAGGGAGCGTTTAGCCTAGGATCTAGCCATCACATTATGCCTTATCCCTCAAATAAGGCAAAATTAGTACAGAAGTAGTCACTTATTACAAATACTATAGTACTTACTAGATTCAATAGATTTAAGGTAGTTAGTACGGTTGTAGTTTTGATACTACACCAAATTACTATTTCCTTTTCCCATTACATTCACTTCGTGAACATTCACACGATGCACGGTAATGTAAAAGCTATATTTTGGATAATGATAGTCAGATTTGGGAAAATACACACTCTTACAAGAGACACACAAACAGATACTAGATGCCTTTGTAGAAGGATACTTTTAGTAGGAAACATATGGTTTTCTAGGATGTTCAAAACGTTTTCATACAAATACTTACAGTTCATATACATACAAATACTTACATACAAATTAAGACACTAAAATACTTATGATCTCACCAGCTTTAAAGCTGATACTCTCTTTCAAAATAACTTGTATCCTCAGGTCAACAGTAGACAGGTACAGATGCAAGGTTTAGAGAAGATGGAGCTCGTTCAGGACTCATCTTTCATTTTGTTTTATACTTTAGTGTCTATTATAATTTGGCAGAACACACTTGTATTAAAATTATAGTATTAATGCAATGGATGATGTTGTTGCTTGTTTACTACTTTTCATTGTTGTGATACTGTACATGACGTCCTCCGCCCCAGAACATTTCCGCCGTTCATGGTTTTGGGGTGTGACAATTACGTATGTGTAACATCTCAAAAATACAGATAATTTTTTTTTTGTTAATTTCATTCAAATCACACGACAATGTAACGCCTGCAAATTCGGGTTAGTCAATTTAGAGACTATAAACGTTATAAATGACTCTTTGATAGGAGATTATTTAGGATAAATAATCTTAACAAAAGTTATAGTATGTGTCACAAGAATTTCATACATATAAAGAACATTTTAATGCAACTTATAACGAAGAACTTATGACCTGTTGAAAGTTCACGAATAAACCGACACGGCTCTACGTATCGTAAAAAGTAAATTTTTGTAGTAATACTTTTTAGCCTTACCAATCTAAATGAAAGTCATAGTATAAGTTAAACCGAGAACGTCCAAATCTGACTTCGTTTGAGGAAGTTACGATTTTTCTAAGATTTTGAATAATAGTATACAACTCGGAAATCGAATTTTAGATCGGTCAATTTTTAGCCAAAACAATCTAAACAAGAATTGAAGATCTCATTAATAGGAGTTCAAAGATAAAAATACAGTCGAAAACGGAGCTAATATGTGAAAGATATCGACGAAACTTAGTCCATACTCTTCAAGCGCGACGAATTCGATACACATTTGTAAATTTTAGATAGAATGTGAATTAGCCGATGAAGTCTAAATGAAAGTTGTAGCAATCGAACATACCAACACGTGGATAAACAAAGTCGAGAATAGAGTTCGTATGTAAAAGAAATGGGTGAAACTTAGTCCCTGCTCTTCGAGCGCGATAAATTCGATACAGTTTTGTAAATCTGAGACAGAATGAGAATTAGTCAACGGGTTCTAATTGAAAGTTGTAGTACTCGGAAGTAACAATGTTTGGATATAAAAACGTATAAAATGAAGCTCGTATGTAGAAGATACGAACAAAACTTAGGGCCTACTCTATGCTAAAACCCCTATAAATAGATGATGAATTCTTCATATTTCCTTACTGAATTCCTCTAAACTCTCTCTAGAATTATTTTTTTCTTTCTTATTCTATTTCTCTTACTTTTAGGGTGCGATAGAGAAACTTTGAGTCGTCAAAAAACCCATGAAAGAAGTTTTTAGAGTCGGAGTTCAGCCCATGTAATTTCTTGGTTTTCATTAAAAGCCCGATAAGTTAAGGTACACTATTCTGTTTTCAGTGTAACTTATATTTATAGCCATAAGTCGTTATTATGAACCTATAAATAAGATTTATCAGTTATTCAAAGTTGTTATACTGATTGATCTACTTACGGGGATGATGTCTAGTCTGTGATTTAGTGAGGTGTTTAAAGTTTGGTTTCCAAACAATATACTTCATATACCAAAGGAACCCTACCTCCGATATGATCTTACCTGGTTGTTCCTTACTTCATAGATCATGAAAGTAGACTTTGAGTTAATGATGAATCTAGACTAATAATTAGCCACAACAAATATTAGACTAAAACTTAGCGATAATAATGCTAGGTTACGTCAAAGGAAAAGATAGTTGCTAGAAGCGAAGCGCTGCTCAAATTTGAAGTCGTCACTTTAACAAGTGAGTGCATAGTCCCTTTCATGAACATGATTTAATACAAGTACTAATAAAGGTATTAAATATATGTTGAAAGTTTATATGTGAGTTATATACTTATTATCTTGAAATATGTGATATATGTATATTTCATGATATATGCTATGTGAACCAGACATGGTTCTATATGTGTTAAGATGTATTTACATGATAATAATAATAATAATAATAATAATAATAATAATAATAATAATAATAATAATAATAATAATAATAGAAGTGTTATAAATGAGAAGATAAATGTATGTTAATACTTAATACTCTGTATAAAATATTACACTAAATTAGGAAAGTGTTGCCGAAACAGAGTTAGCATTGAAAGTTGATTATAAGCATTGTAGGCTTGCTTCGTGATTAAATAAGACTTAAAATAGATGCTTAGTTCAATTAGGTTTGGATAGTGGGTAGTATCTTATTAAGGGTACGTGTGTGATCGAAATAGAGAGTAGAAACTCTATTCGAGGAGATTGATGATCAATGGAGTATGTCCTCATATAAAAGTACTTTCTATGCACCAAGTCATTTTCAAAGCTCTGTGTCTTAGGTTGTGCTTGTGCTGGGGGTATTATTATGTTCTACGGTGCAAGTCCTACTGATACCAGGGTACTATAATGTGTCAGAAGTACTATCATGTACAAAGTCTTTTTTTTACACTATTGTGTGTCGAGGTACGGGAGCATATGGGAGTACTTTATTAGTATTTACCCATACTTTTTCTTTTAATGAGCTTTGTGTGTCAGCATTTCCTTTCACGAAGTAATTGAGGGAACTTCATAGACTGCCTAATAGAGTGTGTCAGTAACAAACCACTACTAGGTATATATGACGTTGTATTGCCGGATAGGGTGAGTCTCGACGTAAAATACCTCACGGTGTCAAACCACTACTAGATATAGTTATCTAGATAAGCACCCAGACTTAATTGTCTTGTTGTTTTTTACGAACGGAGGTTCATGGTGAAACTTATTCCATTCCCCTCATTTGATGTATTTATTTATCCTCGTTTGCTGTCGGGGAATTTCCAAAGTAGCATCGTCATTTTGTTATTCATATTGATCCTTTACGCTAGATCTTGTAAGATTGTTGCATAGGATCTATACGTGGGAATCGATGGGATGGGATAAATTTTTTTAGAGATATGATATATTTGTGTTAATGATAATAGTTGGATTTGCAGGTTTGAGATATACATTACTATCACATTGTGGGATTTGAATCCCTATGTACTCACCAGGTTTCCCAACCGGACCCACTCAGTTTATTGTATCATAGGTAGCTATATGAAAGATACAATCTATTGAGAGATTCAAGGAGTATTAAGACACTAGTTTAATTACTGTAAGACTTGTAATATTTCGTTATGCTTATGTTTCTATATTGAAGATGACATCCCAATGTTGTAATATAAATAAAAATACATTTCTTCGGAAATGATTTGATAATACATTTATCATATTTTTAGGAACAAATTTCGCAACCTTATTCTTCAAAAAAAGATACTCTGATTTTTAAATAAGCATAAATAAATCGGTCTTTTCTGGCCGTGAAATCGGGGATGTCACAAACACTAATATCAAAATAGTCATAAGAGTATCATAGTAACATGTTATATGAGTATGAATTCCCAAAATCTCTAAATGCGGAAAAACATAGGGAGATGCGGTGCGATCAGGCCGGACCCTTCCCCATCGAACTGGAAGTACCTAAAACATATACTGAAAACTGTAAGCACAAAGCTTAGTGAGTTCCCCCAAAATACGATATACTAAAAAAAACATACAACCAAGCATATTTGGGTGCTTGCCTACCCCTTCGGTCTATCTCAACCGAATACTATCAAGCATATATAGGTGTTTGAAATCCCCTTCGGTCTATTTAACTGGATACTGTCAAGCATATATGGGTGCTTGCAATCCCCTCGGTCTAGTTCAACCAGATACTAGATCTATTTCACTCTTAATACTACCACATAATATCATAACAAGAATACAGATTCATTAAGAAAATATAGGCATAACTGACAATTGTCATGTAACACTTGGTTTCAGATTGCTTCATTATTCGGGGCCGTGGCCCAATCGTCAGTTATAATGAGTCTTAGGGCCTTGGGGAAGAAACGATTTGGCCCTTTTTGGATGTGGGTGCTACAGTTTAAGTGATCCAAGTGTTCGATGGCATGACTTGGGACGAAGGATTTATGGCTAAATTAAGTTTGAGTGTTTTGGAGGGCCAGCTAGTACGTGGGGCATACTTGATATGTACGCGAGGCGTACTGAGTCGTGAAGTCGCTGGTGGTCTTCGAGTCCGCCAAGCGTACCAAGGGGTATGCGGGTCGTACTCCCTTCAGACATGAAACCCTAAATTGTGACCCTTGACCGTATTTAAACCTCATTTCTTTCATGAGCCTCATCTTTTATCAAACTCTAAGCCTCCTAAACCCTAAAAGTCGACCCATATCTCTTATCTAGGAGAATTTAAGCCATTGAGAAGGATTTTGGAGTATTTTTGTGCTCTTGGAAGAGCTTGGAGCTTGTTGAAGAATCACCACCTAGAAGAGAGCTTGTAGATCCAGAAGTTTGCCATCTTTTGCAATCTCTTAAAGGTATAAAGTTTCTATCTTGTTCACCCTTTGGTTATATCTTCTTTTTGGGTTTGTTCATAGTCCATGTAGCCTCTTTTAGTGGTCCTTGTGAGCTATGGTTGTTTCAGAGGTTTGATCTTGTGGATCTGGACGTTTTAGGTGTCCTAAAGGCATAAAAATGTGATATATGTGGTTTATTTGGACTCATGCATGTGATAAGAGCTTTCATTTAGCTCTTTTGAGCTCTAGAGTCCCATTAAGTCATGTATGCAAGTAAAGTTGTCAACTTTACGTGATAAGTCATCCATCGGAAGCAAATATGAGAATTTGAAGCAAGGACTTAAGTGGTTGAGTGCTTAATGGAGAAGGTTGGGGTTTAGGGGAGTACGTTGGGTGTACCCATCTGGTATGTTGCGCGTACTGGCCCCAAAGGGTCTACGTTGGGCGTACCAGCTGAGTACGCGGGGCGTACTCGGCCTGTTGGGCTTTTCTTGTTTTATTGACTTGTTGTCCATGGAGTGTTGACCAGGAGTTTGACCAGGTTTGACCATTGATTATTTTGAGCATTTTGGGATGTTGTGCCTTCTCTAGTTAGGCCCATGATGGGTTTGGGCGCAATTTGGATATTTGGGTCTTAGTGGGTCTTATGGAGTCATTTCAGGTTTGGGCTATCGTTTGGGCTTGGATTGTTTAGGGCTTTATTGGGCCATTAGTAGAAATGTGTTGGGTTTGAGGAAAAGTTAATGGGCTTTAGGGTAAGGCCCATGTAAGGGTTTGAGCCCAATTTGGAAAATTGGGCCATAAGTGGGCTTTGGATGAGTATTTGGTGTATGAGCCTTTGATTGTGAGTTTGGGCCATAGTCTTGGACCAAACTAGGTGAGGGGTAAAATGGTCTTTTTACCCCATATATGGATTATTGGATTGGGTATTGGAACCTAATTGCTAAATGAATGTCTTCATGTTTGTTAGCGTGGGGATTCTAGCGGATCTGCAGTCAAAGATATATTTGTGGGTTCATCTATCAAGGTAAGTCTCGTTTCGTAGAATCTGTGGGTCGAAGGCACCAAGGCCGGCCCACTAGCCATGTTATAGTATGATGATTGTCTTTGTGATAATTGTTAGTTGTGCATGTTTTTCTTGATGATTTATGTGTGATATTATGTGGTAGTGGTAGGGTGAAATAGACCCGGTATCCGGTTGAAATAGACTGAAGGGGTAGGTCGAGCACCCATATATGCTTGACATTATCCGGTTGAAATAGACCGAAGGGGTAGGTCGAGTACCCAGATATGCTCAGCAGTATCCGGTTGAAATAGACCGAAGGGGTAGGCCAGTACATGGAACTCACTCAGCTTTGTGCTTACAGTTTGTGGTTTATGGTTTCAGGTACTTCCGGTTCGAAAGGGAATGTTCCGTCTTGATCGCAACGCATACACCCGTATTTTTCCGTAATTCATGATTTTGGCATTCTACTCTGATAACTGTTTTACTCTGGAATACTTTTAAATGTTTGGCATTCTACTCTGATAACTGTTTTACTCTGGAATACTTTTAAATGTTTGGATAAAGATAAATGAATGTTTTAATACATATTAAAATTAAAATTTTAACCCTATGATTTTCGGGATGTTACATGTCACAAAGCCAATCATCACACTACATCATAAACTAGTGGGTTGGCATTGGTGCCTTCGACCCACGAATACAGTAAAGAAAAACTTACCTCAGACTGAAGGTATCAAATTACACTCGACGGATGACTCGTGAAATCCTCTCCCTAACGCACAACCATAAAAACCTAATTAAATTAGGCCATATTCTAACCCGAAGGCCCAAACCCTAATTCTTGACATAAGGCAAAAAGGGCTTCTTTACCCTTGCCTCATTGGGCCTCCCTCTCTCCAAGGCCCAAATCCATAAAAATTCTAAAAATGAATCCAATCCCAACTACAAGGCCTCTAAGGCCTAATATGGCCCAAGAACACCAAACATGGCCTTAGGCCCAAAAATGTCCTACTACAATAGGTAGGCCCTAGGCCCAACCTAAACAAGCCAAAGCCCAACCGAAACACGAGCCTAAAGTCTTTCAAGCACACATACAACGTATGTGCGACGTACATGGCTCGTACGCCCAACGTACGCTGATGATCCAAAAGTCGAAGCATTGGCTCAGTACACACAGTGTATTCTACAGTACGTGCAGTGTATTGGCAAGTCAGCCTATTTTTGTTCCTAATTCTTAATCCATTCAACTTTAACGTCTAAAACTTAGATCCAAGCTCATAATAACGACTTAAGCCATAAAGTTGCAAACTTTATGCTTTTGCATGCCTTGTTGGGGATCAAACTATTATTTAAGCCATATAACTCACTTAGGAAGTCACTAACACATTCATGGTTGAGTCTTAACTTCCAAGATATGATTTTTTTGACTCCAAACACTTCAAAGAGTCCGAAAGGACAACTCATATGGTGTGGAGTAGCTCATACTCAAAGAAACCAAGTTATGGGACCAAAAGATGCTAAAATCTACCCTAAACCTAGATCTTAGCTTTGAATGATCAAGGTTCAGACTTTATACCGTCAATGGGCTAGAAATGGTGCACAAATTATGGATCTAAAAGCTCATTCTTCTCCTTTGCTTCTTCCCAAACTTCCTTCTTCTTCAAAACCACCAAAGAACACCCAAACAGTCAAGGTAAGCTAAAAAATGCACTCAAGAAGGCTAGGGCTCGAGATTGGCACAAAAAAAAGAAATGGAGGCTGAAAGGGTAATGGATTGGAGAGCCTTAAGCTATTTAAATATGGTGCAAACCCTAAAAATTATGGTTTGCCACTGGCATGAGTACGCCCAGCGTACGCCAGGATCACCCCTGATGGTGTGAACACATGGAGTATGTCGTGCGTACCTAATGTACGCTCAATGTACTAACGAGCCTCTTTCCCCCCCCCCCCCCCCCCCCTTTTGGTCTAAATCAAATAAGATAATAGGTTGGGTCCATACCAGGCAACTTGGGCGCTACAATATAACTTACATACACGAGGAGACCAACATTTTTAATAGACTTCTAGCGGTGTGGGAGCGTGGTAGAAGAGAATTGTATGATAAGTCTCACACCCCCCCAGTCGGCGGCGGAAACATCGGGGTTGAGACGTAAACGTTAGATCACAATTAACATACACATAATGAAGATTACAACAATTAGATAATATTACATTCTTCATTTAATATGGCTTCAAAAGTTGCATCATTTTGAACTGTGAATATATGATAGTATAAATATTAGTTCAGCAAAACGTAAATCAAAATAACATAAAGGCATGAACATATATGCCAATAAAGAAGGCAAGGAAATAGATTTTCCATGAATCGCATGCCATAAACTCCAGCTTCTAAGCTTTTGAGAATACTTGCGTTTAAAATACGTAAACAAAAATTGTTTGTGTACAAAAGTTTTGACTTTGTGTACTTTCATAACAAAAAGTATATTTTATATAAATAAGTTTGGATTTCAAATTATATAAAATAAAAGTACTTTTTCGACTGCAAAGTGTAAAGATAAATCATTACATACCTGGAATCCCATACAAGTAGAGGCGCTTAGTTTATATAATTAACTAAGTTAATATAAGTTTATAAACAAAAATTCGTGTTATAATATTTATTAAGTATTCTTTACTTAATGTATTAGTCGACACTAATCCATTTAAGCAATAACGTTCCTACTTCACACAGTCCTATTTCAACTCGTATGAGTTACCAAACTATGTGTAAATATTATTTCAATTCTATACATGTACAAAAACGAACTTCAGCGTCTATAATGAGTCTATATCCGAATTGCGGATGCATAATATATATATATATATATATATATATATATATATATATATATATATATATATATATATATATATATATATATATATATATATATATATATATATATATATATGGGGGAGATCCATTGAGATCACTAACGTTGGGATCTGTATTCACACATCAGAAGAGAAACGACATCAGTCACTTCCCGAGAGGAGGTCCTAGGATAGCGCTCAGACAAGTTAGATAATGATCGGAGTAATGTATTAGGGTATTGAATGTCAAGGAGACCATCCCTATGCATGAGCAATGTTGGTCGTTATATAGTTATGGTTAAGGACTCCTAGAGTGGGGACTACCAAAACAATTTTTTTAGTACACAAAGGTGTTGATTGGTCCAGTTGTCCTTTGGAAGATCCGTGCGGAAGGTGATTAATGTAGAAAGAATATCGGTGGTGGCATGGACACTACTCGACACCGACATCTACCCTCGTGGCCCTACCGGATGACATGTTTCGGGCGAGACTGACATTTGTTGTGAATAGCTTGTTCTTTTGGAGTCTGGGTCGACCACCAAATGGTGAAGCTACGTATGCCTGGATAGTTGCTTGACAACAAGGCACACTATGTTGCTATTTGTGGATCGATCCATCGTCGTAGGACAACTGGTTGAAATCTCTATCGACATTGGTGGGGACTTGCCAATGCGCCCTCGTCACTTTCTAATGTATCTTGAGGGATACGTTATTACATACCAATAAGAATGTAGTATCTATAGATGTAGTCATCATTCTCTCATTTGCAATGACGTCTAGTTTGCTCTATAGATTGGTAGGAAGAAAGTTTATCTTCTCTTGCCAATGATGGAAGTTGTTTGGTTGGAACTTCTCTAGTCTGTCCAACTTCGAGGTCATATCTTTCATAGTTTAGCTCATGATTTCAGAAAACATAGTAACAACTATTAGATTACGGTTTGGGACGAACATGGTCACTTCAAAAATTGAGGTATCCTAGATATGCTTGAATATTGTGTTGACCGAATAGTTAATTTCAAATGGTTTCAAATCAAGACACTGATAATTAACATTCCTTATTTATCATAATCATCCAACACTGTGAACAAAATATAATTGAAACATACAAAAACAAAGTCATCATATTTAAAGCAGTTGGCCCAAAAGACAAAATTCACCTAAATCTAGACAAAAACACTAATGGTTATGGAAGAAATTCAAGTGGTGATAGGAGGAGGGTCAAAATCACAAGACTAGACAATAATAAATACCGAGTGTCGAGTGGGGTATCCCTCCAAACTCAGCTACATTTGATCTCTCTTTCAATTCAGTTATTTCCCATTCAGAAATATTTTCGATTATTTATTCACACATACGTTATCATAAAAATACTCTAGAACTGCATAGAAAAATATCTTGGTTTTCAAGATTGCTCATTTGTTTCTTAACTAATTAAAGAACATTAAGTTAAATATCCACTAAGTAGAACATAAAAAGTACATGAATTTTTTTAAAATATAATACGATTTGTTTATAATAGATTAAAAACCGGTATATATGGTAGAAATTAAAGGATTAAGAAAAGATAAAGACGGTACAACCACCAAACTAAAAACATCACCCTCCATTAACAGAATTTTATATAGTGAAGTGAACGCAAAGATACGTACCCTCTTTTTATTCAACTCTCTCTCACACTCTATTATATCATTACAATCTTCATTACACCTTAAATTCAATGTGTGCTTGTTTGTGCATGCATGTACAAGTGGTTTGAACATTAGGGTTCTGAAAAAGATCGATGGAGATGGAGGAAGGTTTGGTAGTGAGAGGGAATATTGAGATTGATATGCGGAGACCATTCAAGTCCGTTAAAGAGGCTGTCATGTTGTTCGGAGAAAAAGTTTTGGCCGGAGAGGTCTATGCCGGCCAGCAGATCAAACAGGTTTACTTCTTTAATATATATCTCCTATTTCGTGCTTCATACTTTGCCATATAGTTGATTGTACATTAATTATTATGCATTACACCCCATGTACTTTTGCATGGCTATAACCTAGCTAAATAAACCTATCAACTTTTCACATGCATATATATCTTGCGTGTCTATGCATGTATGTCCACTACTTTTAACCGATGGATTTTGATGCTAAAGTTATTCAAATTCGAAGGACGAATATGTTCATTTGTGTTTATGGTCAGTTGGTCATTTGTACGAGTGACCTTCGCAGGCTGAGAGCTTTGTTGATCAAAGCAATGTCAACCAATACCGAACAAAAGTTGGAGCCATAGCAGCAGAGCTCGAAGAGACGAAACAAACCCTTGAAAAAGCAAAAGAGGAGGACACATGCATGGCTTACTACCTCGCATCGCTCAAACAAGAGCTAGAAGAGACCAAGTCTGAACTCAAACAATTGAAGTCGAGAAAAGAAACATTTCATCCAAAACAGCCTTCGCCTGTTGATAAGGAGATAGAAGAGATCAAATTCATTGAAAGAGCGGAAGTAAATCATCCGGAGATTGAAGAAAGTAGCGATGAAGATGATTACTTGGGGTTTGAAAATAACAGGTCAGTGAAGTTTGCTAGTCCCCCATCTTTAACCAAAGTGATGATTGAAGCACCCAAACAGCAGGAAACAAGCCCATCTTCTCTCAAGAAGAAAGCCCAAAAGAAAACCTTAATTCCTTCACTTAGTGGGATTTTCTCAAGAAAAAAAGGTGGTCAATCTACAAGAACACCGAAATCTTTCAAATGAAAAAACGTGGTTCTTCTAACTAATTCAAAGTCGATTAATTTTGATTTTGATCAGCACGTTATGATGGGTCTATATATATGAACGGAGACCCACCAATTGAGGATTATGAGATGAGATGAGGTACCCGAATTAAACAAGTTATATTTCAAATATTGCATAGGAAATAAAATGATCTTTCATTTGTTGCCAAATGTTAGGCTTGTTTAGTTCCCTGTAATGATGAGTTAAGAACTTATGATGATTAATACAAAACATTTTTGTATTTTCAACTCAATATCGAACGAACATGTTTACAACATATTTAACATACCGGAGAAAAAGAATAAAAATAGAATTGCACCGCGTATTTTACAATTCAAAATGGGAAACAATATTGTTGATTTTCGAGCTCACGTTGACGACGACGTCGACCAATTAATCATTAAGCAACTGCAATATTCATTTTTGAAAAAAAATGCAAGAACAATGAGAAATTTTTTTATCGAACTTTCTAACAAGCAATCAATATTATCAAAGCGAAATGGGATCGAACAATGAACCTTAAAGACCACATCATGCCAGAATTATCATATTATCCTAAAACTAGCGAACAGCGGAACATCCAAACACTCTTTGTAGTTCTCAAACAAGAAATATACTTAGTTTTTAGTGTGGGCCATTAATTTAGGCAGCCGCACACCCGTCGTCACTATGCGACTCCACATCGATGACCAGGCGTCGCTAAAGCATTTGTAAGACAATTTTCAAAGTCTAACTAACGATGACGACGCTTGCCGTTATTTAGTGTTGCATTATAGACTTAACAATAAACAACTCCACAATTAGTATTGAACTGCTAGCGAATTGTTATTACGTCAAATGCAAACAGGCTTACAGTTAAATAATATTGAAAATTATATGTCCAACAAATACTTATAATAAATCATATTATGTTTACTTAATTACAAAGTTTCGTCCAAGAATGAGATTGATCTGGTCAAATTTGATCATAAAAAAAGGTAGAAGAACATGTTTTTGTTGTCGGGCGAATTAAAATATCAGCAACCTGAAAATCATTGATTCTTAACTATTTAAATTGCAAGAATGACTCAACTCAAGTTCTTAAAAGTTTTTATATTGCTCAAGAGTTTAAACTCCAACGTACAACCAAACATTTGATGTAAATTATTGTTCATTCCAACATTTATGGAAGAACCGGTAAACGCAAAGTGAATACTCTAAAACTCAGAAGGATTGGAATTGTCTAACCACAACAAGAAAACGCACCTTTAGAGACGACAAAAAGCATCGCAAATAGTCAAGAAAGTCGCCCCTAAAGGTATTAGGGACGACAAGTCGTCTCGATTGGCTTGCCGCAAATACCTCATAGCTAATACTCCAAAGTCGTCCCTAAAGGCGTCGTCTCTAATACATATCGTCCCTAATACCAATCGTCGTCCCTAAAGGTTTTGTCCCTGATAATATTCCGGGTGGCGGGATGTGTCGTCGCTAAGCTTAAGATCGTCTCTAAAGGTGTCGCCACTAATGATTTTTTTTAGATAAAATTTATATTTTATGTTAGTTTATATTATAACAATGAAATTTATAAAATTATAAAACTTATAATTTAAAAATATGCATTACATAAAACATCAAATAACATAAACAATGTATATCACATTAACATCATTTAAATCCATAATAACATCATCTATAACATAAAACAATATATATTAATCGTCTTCCCCATCATTGTTTTCATCGTCGTCGTTGGTCGCATTGTCGACTTGCATGCTAAATGAGCAGATAATATCTTCAATTGCCGTCACAAACACCAGGTTTTGGAGAAAAGCATTAACACCTACATCCTACAAAGTAAGAATATAAATTAAAATATATCATACTATAAAAGCAAATTATTCTTACTTAAAAATTAAGTCACAAACACATTAAGTCCTTAACAATTTAACAAACTACCAAATTTATAACAATTTAACAAACTAACAAACTACCAAACTATCAAACAACAAAATTCACAACAAAATAATAGGTACCTGTGTTGGTTGCAGTGTTTGTGACTGTGACTATCATTGGGTGGGAACACTTGTACCCGCTACAGAAGGCTTAGGCCCGATGCCTCTCACATGTCCCCTTCAAGCACCTAACACCTTCTTAAATAAAGTTATCCAATCAATGGAGTTTGAATCACCACCGGAGTCGACTATGTGTTGAGTTTGTAAAGCAACCTCAGCAACTAAAGCATTCTGCATTTCACAAAGATTGTCAATATACTTCAAAAAAAAGCATTCTACTTCATTTTTAGGTAATAATAACTTACATATTGTTATTCAACTAAAAGGTCAACAAATTCTTCTTGTTTATTGACATGTGCATGCTGAAATACTTCAAGTTTATTCAAATTTTGTTTAACATAAAAAAAAATGTTATACTTAACATTACAAAATATGTTATAACTAACTAAATATTAATGTAACTTACATTTTTGAAAGAAACACTACCGTAGCTCAAACTATGTGTAGACTAGCTGGGTAATGCACATTTCTTGCTAAAAAATGGAGCTAGTTCGACTCCTTTATCAATCTATCAAATTATTATTTAAAAAAAGTTCTACTCCACGGATAACATACAAAGGTTTATATGAAGATAAATGATATCCACTGCCACATAATTAAATAATTGGACCCACCCTACAAAAGTTTTATGCGGTTCTTTTTTTTCTATTATTCATACATATTACTTATGAGCAAAAAGTTCTTATTTAAAAATGTTGCACTGATGTTATCTTTACATTTGATTTGTTTTAGTTTATTTGTAACATTATTTTATGTTATTGAAATTTAAATAATATATACTCCTATGTAGTTGCAACTGATGTGATATTTACTCTCATTTTATCTTAAATCAAACCATATACATTTTTGCAATTATAACATCATATATACACTAAATTAATATAAAATCAAGCACAGTTTCTTGAAACAAATTTTCAAATGCACATACATACATATACACTTACCAAATAGACATGTACACATACCAATTCAATACCAAATAAAAAATACAAATTATACATATACAAATACACATACACAAAATACCAAATAGACATATACACATTCCAAACATACCAAATAGACATATACACATTCCAAACATACATATACATATACACATATAGACATACACATATATCAAATACATTTTCTTGAAATACAATTTCAAATAGACATACACATACATCAAATTCCTTGTACAAAATAAACATGCAAACTTATATCAATTTCATACATACACATATACACAAAAATTGAACGCACCTGTGGTTGTAGAGCTGAAAACAGTGGAGCCAGTGGAGACAAAAAATTGATGTGAACAGTAACTAACTCCATCCGTTGGATCAGGATGCAATCGTAGGGACAAAAATTGATCCGAAGGCATTCACGCTGATATGTGTATTTTTATATATATTTTTATACATTATATCTTAATATTTTAGCCTGTATTATTCTCTTTTAGAACTAAAAAGTAATTATAATGCTTTGAATTATGATTTACAGCTATTCGTTGACGATAGATCACAAAAGAGAAGACTGGAGCGGAATTAGGACTTAGAAGCTAAAAGAAAGAAAAAATGTTGAAAGAGTTAATTACGCCCCGCGTAATTAATAAGCACGCTAAGCGTAATAGCAAAAACGAATTACGCTCAGCGTAATATATGGTTACGCCCAGCGTACTTGCTTGCATCCGGATAACCTCATCGCGCATTGATCTTCAGTACGCCCAACATAATCCGACTTACGCCCAGCGTACGTAAGTCGGTTATAAGGGATATAAAAAGCAATATTCAGCTAACCAGAGGGGGGGATTCAACTTCTAACCTAATTTAGTCGATAATTAACTTCTATTAAGCCGTTTTGAGGGTCTAGAAGGCGGCCGGAAGGCCGTTAAGCTAACGGGAGCGAGATCGGAAGGATTGGAGAGCGGATACATGTCGGTAATCATATGGATTGTTAACGTGACCATGTTTAGCCTTCCATTGTGATAGTATTATGTGTTTAGTTTCTGATTTAGGTGTAAAAACCTTTTACTTTTGTTTATGATTGAATAAAACCTTGATTATTGGATTAATTGCTATATTGAATTGTTTGTTTATGTTTAATTTATCTTGCCAAGCTTGTTAAAAGATCCTCATGTGTTAATGATAATTATTTTCTGTTAATTGTCAAGTAAATTAAGTTGTATGAACATCTGCTTGATTGCTTGTATCTTATTACTTTGATGACCATCAAGATTATAAGTCTAGAAATAGCGAATGCGAAACTAGGATTAACTCGTAAATAAGTAAGTTAATTTGTGAGCCTTGTTTGATGACCATCAACAAGAGGTTAGTTGAACGACCAATTTGATTAACTATAATTACAAGTCTTGCTTGATACGAACTGAACACTAGGAAGCATGTTAGTTTAATCAACTGATCACTATTTAAACTAACTTGTTTGCTAAAGGATTAGTTACAGTGAATGCAAATCTAATCATTTTAGGAATCGGTGAACATAAATAAATGAATATGTTTATGTAATTGTCTATGCTTTTAAGGTGTAATCTGTCTAAACCAAAGTACCTGAAGAGATTTGCCTTCCTGTTAATCTATCGAGAATTGTTAATTAATTGTTAGTTTGAGATTCAATAACCATTTCTTTATTTCTTTCGTGTGTCTTACAACCTATAATCAAATATTTTAAATTAATTCACCACCGTTCCCTGTGATCGACACCCGACTTACCTAAGCTATACTGTAATCTGACTAGGTACACTGCCTATAAGTGAATAGTTAGTCTAAGTTTGTTAGGTTATAAATATTAAAATTAGTGGGTACTTCCGTGCACATCACACGCGGATAGCCGATCAAACCCTTTAGCGACGCCCTTATTAGCGACAACAAAAACGCGTATTGTCAAGTGTCGTCCCTAAAACTTCGTGTCTTCCCTAATGGTGTTGTCCCTAATGCTTATATTTCTTGTTGTGAACTCCAAATCGTACAATGAGAAGAAGAATAGGAGATCTCAATTTTGGAGTGTGGAATATGGCTCCATGATAGTTGTATTTATAGTCGTATAAAGCTTAGGAAGCTGCCAAAAAACATGGATTATGAATATAGAAGCCCTATCGCGGTTTGTAACATCCCGATGTTTAGGTATTTCCACATTTATAAATTTAAGTTTATTATATGACATTTTGGTCGCCACGTGGAAGAGAATGTGCCTTAAAGCCCTAGTGGCATTCTTGTAATTTTGGTAGGAGGAGTACGCTAAGCGTACATGTGTGTATGCTAAGCGTACTAGGGCGTGCCCTAGTATGCTGGGCGTACAAATATGTACTCGATGCATACTAAAGAAAGATGGAAACCCTAATTTTTAGGGTGTAGGTGGTATTTAAGCATCTTTATGGCCTCATTTCTCTTCATCTAACAAGCATCTACCCTCTCTTCGTGATTTGAAACCCTAAAAGCACCTTGTGAGGACATTTCAAGCATTAATTAAAGGGTGTGTTTGTGTGATTTGAAGAGGAAGGAAGAAGATCAAGCTCAACTTGGAGGAAGAAGCACCTTAGATCTGGGATTTATCTTTCATTTGCAAGCCTTACAAGGTATAAAGCTTGCACCTTTGTCTCTTAATCTTGTAGATCTAGTTATGGGGGTTTTATGTCATCTTTTTGGTCCCAAAGTATCATCTTTATCATGGCCTGTTCTGGATATTTTGAGTTGTCCTTTCAGACCCTAGGAAGGGTCCTTAGCCATAAAAATGAAGTCCCTTTGGTTAGTTTTTCTCCATGCATCTTGTAGGAGGTCTTAATGGATTAAGACTTTGCGTTAAGCTCTTATTATGCATGTATAGTCATAAAGTTGGAAACTTTATGACTTTAGGGTGTGTTTTAGTCATGAATCTAAAATATGGGCTTGAGTGCTTAAGCCATTAAGCACTTAATGAAGATTTGGGGTTGCGAGGTTACGCCCCGTGTAAGTGGGAGTACGCCCCTCATACTTGGTCAACCACCCCGATGATGGTTAATATGAGGCTTCACGTATGCTAAGCGTACCTCCGGGGTACGCCCCGCGTACTCGCATGGGTCAGCTTTGTGAGTGACTCGATTGAGTTGGCTCGGCCGGGTTGACTCATTTGGCTTAGTGGGTTTGACCAGTGGACTTTGACTTTGACTTTGACCAAATTTGACGTTGAGTGTATTTTGGGTATTTTGGGATTTTGATGGAATTGGTCATTTGATGGAATTAGGTATCGGTTAGAGAGCTGAGACTTAGAGTTGGGCCTTATCAGTTTTGTTCAGTTTGCGAGGTGAGTTTTCCTCACTGTACTTACGGGTTGAAGGCACCAAGGTCGGCCCTTTGGATTGTTATCCTGGTTTATTGTATGATTGTGAACTGTAGTGATCTATTAGATCTGTATCCTGGTAGATATGATGATGTTATGCTTAGTGATCTATAAGATATCTGTCTGTTTGGTTTACTGGTTGGTTATTCGTATGCTTGTCTATTATATATGTGTGTGAACACGGTGTATGTGCCGATGGGTTAAGGTGGTACTACTTTGTACTGAAGGCCAACAGACCCAGGGCATCTTGGATAGACTAAAGGCCAGTAGGGCGTACCATTCAAGCTGAAGGCCCAGAGAATGGTCAAGATAGGCTGAAGGCCCAGTGTGGCATACCAGTCATGTTATATGTTTTGTGAGCATACCAGGTAGACTGTAGGCCGGTGGGGCGTTCCAGTCAGACTGAAAGCTCTATATGCATGTTGTTTGTTGTTATGATTATGATTATGTGATGTGTTGGTATTTTGGGGGAAACTCACTAAGCTTTGGGCTTATAGTTTTGGTTTATGTTTCAGGTACCTCAGATATGCGGGAAGGCAAAGGCGTGATCATGCACCTCCTTTTGTTTTGACATATGGTCTTAGGAAAACTCTAATATTAAACATGTTTTGGAAACTAAATTGTAAACAATGATGATTTGTGGGTTGGTTTTAAAAGTCTAAATTTTTCATGAAGTTCATGGATGTTACAAGTTGGTATCCGAACCTTAGTTTAAGTGAATTGGAGTAACACTCGTGTAAATCCAGTCTCAAACTAAGGAAAAATATTTTTTTAAACAAATTTTCAAATAGTTTTCAAAATAATCAAGTAGGATGCGATGTGTACGATCAGCCGGAGCCAGTAAGTGTAACACCTGTGTTTCTTGTCTTGTCATTAATGTTGATATAATAGTCTAGGTTAAACTTTGTAACCCGTTTTGAAATAAAAGAAGTGTATTATTTGATTATTATGTGTTTTGTGCTTAACTGTGTGACTTAATTGAATTAAGAATAAAAATAAGCGTCAAAATGAAATGTTAGATAAGCTCGATATCTATGGATAATGTTGTAGTAGTTTAAATAAGGTTTCCGAATATATAAATAATGCCGAAATCCGAGTTATAACGAAGAAGTTATGATCTGTCGAAGTTTCGCCACAGAACCGGCACGACGCTGAATGACGTAAAAAGTGAATTTACGTTAGAGCGATATTTAGCCCTAGTGATCTAAGAGAATGTTGTAGAGTTCGTTAAACCGAGAGTGTGCATAAAAAGAACGCCCAAATCTGACTTCGTATGAGGAAGTTATGATTTTTCGAAGTTTCGACTTAACAGTATGCAGCCCGAATACTCGATTTAAGACCAAGCGGTTTTTAGCCGAAACAATCTAAACAAGAATCGAAGATCTCGTTAATTGTAGTGAAACGATGAAAATATAGGCGAAAACGGACGTCGGATGAAGAAGTTATGAATTTATAACGGAGTTTTCTTGTCCCAGCCTACTAAAAATAAAGTCAAAATTAGCCGACGGAGTCTAAACGAAAGTTCTAGAGCGTAGTCTCACCTACGCGGGGATATAAAGAACGTCGAAAACGGAGTCCGTATGAGGAAGATATGAGATTTTGAAGTTTATTTAATAATTTCGGTATTTATTTTAAATTAAAAATATTCGATATTATCCAAAGGGGGGGAGTCAGCGACCCTATCCTCGTTATGCCCAGCGTAATTTCATTTACGCCCAGCGTAATTTGGGTTTCCAGCCCCCTATTTAGCCTGACCCACTCAGTTTTATTTGTATCACAGGTAGTGGCGTGAGGGCATAAGATGGATGAATCATCAAGTTGTTTTGTTTACAAGTCTGTATATGTATATATTTGTTGAATAACTTGTAATGCAATCGTTTATGCTTTATGGTCTGTATTGGAACATGACATCCCAAGTTTTGATTATATAATGAAAATGCATCTCTTGATGAAATGCTTTGATAAATATTATTTTATCATATTTTGTTTTTAGGAACAAATTCCACAACTCTTTTAAATCAAAAGGATTTACTCTGAAATTATTTTAAAAATCATAAATGAAATCGGTCTTTTCTGGCCGTGATTTTGGGGATTTCACAGTAAGTAGACCCCAAATTACTGAACAGTTATTTGAGATTATACTTTGATATGTTAGAACAACATGCTAGTATTAGGATAGGGATCTTCAGGAACTGTATGATAGAATTGTCTAATATATGGTGCTTTATCTCTTATAGAGTCCTCGATTGATTTTTGTATGAATCTTTCGTGTGTGAACTGGCTATTGAGTGGATACACTAAGTCACATGCTGCATGGGTTAAATGATCTTAGGATAAGGGATTTGGTCCTGTTGCGCAGATCTTGTTTGATACCAACCGTTATGGGATTGAGTCTTTTAGCCTAAGATGGTTTAAATTGTCTGACATGTGATTATATTCAAGCAATAATTATCTAGCACCAATGGAGGGTCGTATGGCAGTTATTGGTAGGATGGGTTGTGTGGGGTCAGCTGGCCGGTCTCGAGATATGTACTTTTCCTTTAGGATGTGAGGATCTCGTATGTATATATGTTAGTATGTATTGTTAGGGTTGTTGTGATGATCCTTGAGACAAATATGGGTAGGTGTGGAAGGTAGTATGGGCCCGTACTATTGAAAGTACAGGACTCATACATATAACAAGGAAGTCACACCCCCTAGGGCTTTGTTGGGAGTTGGTTCCCCTATTACAATATGTGTGTTATCTGATATCTCCCTGGTATATTTTCAGTATGGTGTCGACGAGGCGATTTGAGGCTAAATCTGGGTCGGGATCGGGAGCTATCAGTCAGGCTGGGCCAGCTGTGTTTGAGGACAAGATCAGGGAGATCCTAATGGGTTTTGAGCATAGCAAACAATTTTTATGTGTGCATGCCACCGTAATTGAACATCTACGTTTTTTTCTAATTGAACATACAATAATGAACAATAAAGTATAAAGCCTAGATCTATGGATAATAATCGAAAATCACATAATAGGATTATAGAATTTCCCAATGTTAAACTATTGAACATTGTCACCTTTAGTCCCTTCAGTTTTAATTAATTCCTTTTAACTAAAAAAATTAATTCCAAATTAATTTATGATTAAATATTAATTAAACAATATGATTTCTAATTAATATATTATTTCCATAATCCATTAATAAATCATTTTTGATTTGTAATTAATTTATTAACCAAGTAATAAATTAATAAATCATTCTTCTCTTTAACAGTCGTCCTATTCAATTGCCAGGTTTGAAGGCAACCCAAAAGGACTGTGCTACTATCAATTCAAGATTATACCAATTATAGTTATGGGCTTAGACACCAAATCCAACAGTCTCCCACTTGGATAAGTCTAATAACTATAACTGCCAGCATAACTACCAAATTGTAGCTACTAAAAGTCGTTATCAAACTATAACCCAGTCAGTGACTTGTCCTAAGATAAGTGATCAAATATTCATCCGTTCTACAAGATATTGTATAGACATGACACATGGATTATAATCAATCTCATTATCCAAGTTTTGTTTCCCGATTTCTGATTTATGATGATTGATATCAAACTACTAATTGAACACATCAATTCAGTCTAGGCTTGGCCAAGAACTTTAGATGTCATTATCAAATCATTGAGGGGCCCACAGATATCGCATTTCCCGTTAGGGAAAAATGAACGGATAAACTTCAGAGTATTCTTGCACTATTCACTCATCAAATCACGCACAACAATACGTTTTATAACATCAAGTTACTGATACATTTACGTATTATCAATGCACAACTTACTCGTAAACAACAACTCATATATCTCCATTTCAAGAATATAAGATATTAATGTAACAACCCATTGTTTCGAGTCAATGTAAGTCAAACTAAGTTAAATAAAAGTATAGACTACAACCATGTACAAGTGAATTCACCCCCATAACATTGTTACAATAAGAATTTGAATACCAAGAATACTTGTATATATAAGTTCATATAATCACACAATGGTTAAATTGAAACCCACGTTGATTTAAGTTGTTAAAAGTCGACAAAACTTACACTAGCTCAAAACAAAGATTTAATATTTAACTTAAAATCATAATATACTTTATGTATATATGGATTTTGGTCTAGAGTTAGGCTTGGCCGAAACACAGGCTTTTGGGAAAGCCTTGACCGAAAACACATTCTTTTGGGAAAGCCCTGACCGAAAACACATGCTTTTGGAAAGCCTTGGCCGCAAACCCTTTTCCCTTTGACTATTTGGCTGAAAACTCTTTCTTTATTGACCCTAAGACCGCAAACCCTTTACTCTTTGACTTTAAGACCGAAAACACTTCCTTTATGGAAGTGTAGGACCGAAAACCATCTATATATATATATATATATATATATATATATATATGTGTGTGTGTGTGTGTGTGTGTGTTTAGCCGTGAACCCAATTCATTTCTCAATTTCCCAACCGTAAACACCCTCATTTTGCTCTCAAAAGTCATATAGAATCTTCATATCTTCAAGAGTTTTCTACCCAGATCATCATAATTCCACCTAGAACCCAATAACACTAAGAACAATCTTCAAATCTTCATAATTTCACCAAGAACACCAAGAACGCACCAAAAACCCCCGAAACTCACCGAAAACTACCCAAACCCACCGAAAATGCCTAGCACACTCCAAATAATTTTGTAAGTATTTCTTACATAATTAGGGTGTTGTCTAACACTTTAATTATTATTTAAATCATTATTTATTCTATTATTTAAATTCATATCTTATTAATTTAAATACGACGTCGGATATAATTATTTTTAGGATAACGCTATTCCCACGTACGCTAGCCTGAGGATCGTTTCTACAGTTTTGCTATCTGAATGCGAACACGCACTAGAGGTGAGTTCATACCCCTACGTTTTCACTATTCTTTAATGTTTTTAGGGGCACTATTTTTCAATGTTTTCAGTTCATTACAGAGCACATATTTAAACTATAATAGGTATAGTTTGTGAATCGCTACACTATTTTACTAACTCAAAAAAACCATACAAGAACATACATTTAAACTATAATAGGTATAGTTTGAGAATCACTACACTATTTTACAAGCTCAATAACACTATATGGATAACAAGCATATAAACTATAATAATTATAGTTTATGGGACACTACTCTACTTCACTAATTCAAGGATACTCTACTAAAATAATTATTTAAGTATAATTATTTTACATTACAAAGTACACTCCTACAAGGAAATACATACAGATTCAAGTACAAGAGAACCCTATAACACTACACGTAAACTAGTTAATACAAGGTTGTGAGACACTACTTCATTGTACCTATCAGGGTACATGTTCAAGTCCTATAAATTATAACCAGAGTCTCATGGAGGGAGAGCGTGAATTTGTGTATAGATCTATACGGGACTGAGAATCCCGCACCTGAGATGCTTGCAACAGCTAGGCCAACAGGCCTGGGGTGACATATGTCATAACATTCTAACGCCTGAAGAACATCATAGAGGCCACTAGTCATTTTAGCATGGTTATATAAAACTCAAAATAGTATCAACTAAAATATTGTTTACGGGATTAACATTACTTCAATGGTTTTATTTTAAATAATGAAACTATAGTACACTATTTTACACCACAGCTAGTGGGTTCCAGGCATTCATACAAAAGGTTTTCATACAAACACTACTATGAAACACTACTTCCTTAATACAGAGTACACTAGTACAACATACAATTTAGGGAAACATTCATGATATGGTTTTATTCATTAATAAGACTACATTATACTATTACAAAGTACAGTATCAAGCATAGATTTTGGTATTAAGGCCTAAGACTACATTACATTAAGAAAATATTGGATTTTCTGGAGGAAGATACTAACGTTTTTCAAAGGACAAAGACAAGTTTTCCATCACAAAAACATATTTATTAACTCACAAACTTAAATGTTGATACACTTTCAAAATCACTTGTATTCTTAGGGAACCAATAGATAGGTACACTACAGGTTTTTGAGAAGACGGAGCATTCATGGTGTCTGTCTATAGTTTTTGCTATACATTTTGGTGTTATACAAACAATGTTACAAACTCAATGTAAACACTATATTATCAATGCAGTGGTTATTTTTACTTTGATTACTATTATTCAATTGTTGTGATACTATACATTATGTCCTCCACCCCCGAACGTTTCCGCCATCTCGGTTTGGGGGTGTGACAGATTGGTATCAGAGCATTGTTTGTAGTGAACTAAGTATATAAAACCATGTAAGATATACAATTATAAATAGAATGGGGCCGAAGTGCTCTGAAAATTAAGGGCTGGTGAACAGTTTTGGATTTTTTAATGTGCATATTTTTTCGTGAACAGAAAATTAAGGATTCCATCAAGTCTTGGCTGTTCAGAAAGTCGTTTTTTGTAATAATGTCAAATTTTTTCGACTCTTTCGGATTTTAAACTTCATTGTTTATATCATTTTGTTGCGGGGGAGCATAGTAATTATTTATCCATTCAAGATCATTCTCATGACCATTTGAAGGATTTATAATCACGTTTTTTATTATAAATCGGGGGAGAATTTGGTATGGCCATTTGAAATTGAATTTGTGACTTTTCAAATTTGAATATTTTTTATGAAGCTTGTGGTAGAATTATGAAGGTAGTTTTTACAGTAGCATCGAGTTCTTCTAAAGCTTTTACAGAGAAGTAGCCTTTACAGTAGCAGTTCTTCATCGCTCTTCTAAGGCCTTGATATATCTCCGACTTCTAAGTATTTTCTCGATCAAGTGGCTTTACGAATCTTAAAATTTGGGTTGTTACATGATATTTTTTGATGGCTTATATCATTAGTTTATTTGAAGATCATTGTGACTTGGAGGGGGAGTTCTTCAAAGACAAGAAGTGATTTTTTGGTGGGTTTGGCTTTATTGAAGATCTTTGGGATTACATTAGAAACTGAAGTTTGAATACATTACTTCAGTGCTTGGTTTATATATATCCTAGAACCCGTTTTTGAAGACTATTGAAGAATCAAGATTCATGGATTGCTTTATATATTCCTCGCTGCGAGATCTTTTCTTATTTGCTAGATGCTTGTTTTGGATGTCGAAGCCTTGTCATCCATTCCATACTTTGAGGGAGAGATTGTAGTGTTCAAAGTACTCCATGGATTATGGCAATGGGCCCCTTGAACAAGTGTAGGTTAAAAGTTCAATACTTGTCTTTTCCCTATAAATAGTAATGTATTATTCATAATTAGGGTTAAGAGTGAGGCAAAATGTAGCCACTATATTGTGAGGTTTCTTATGTAGAGCTAGATTCTTTAGTCTATTCTGAAAGTGTAATTTATTCCTCATGTTTTGAATAAATCGAGTGATCATTAAAAATATCTTCTTTATTATGTGTGTTCTTATTTTCTACATCTTGTTCATCAAATCACAATTAGGGTTTTATTCCTAACACTTTTCACCCAAATCCATACCAACTTCAAACAACCATAACTTCTTCGTTTCAACTTCGTTTTTGGCGATCTTTATAGGTACAGAAAGGTATTTGTCACACCCCAAAACCGAGAACGGCGGAATACGTTCTGGGGTGGAGGACGTCATGTACAGTATCATAACAATGCATAATAGTAAAAACAAGCGACAACAACCATTGCATTAATATGGTAATTGTAATAAATGTGTGTTCTGTACAGTTTGATAGACACCAAAAGTATAATGAAAAATAAATAGGAGTCTTGTATGCGCTCCGTCTTCTCAAAAACTGCATCTGTACCTGTCTAACGTCGACCTGAGAATACAAGTTATTTTGAAAACGAGTATCAGCATAAAGCTGGTGAGTTCATAAGATTTTAGTGTCATTGCTTGTATAAAAGTGTTTACAATCGTGTAATATGAAAGTTGTTATCAAGTTTGAAAATAGTGTGAATCTCTAGAAAATCCTATATTTTCTAATAAAAGTAGTCTTTTACCAAGACTTGGTTACTTGTAAGTTTGATCCTTTGAGTATGTAAAAGTTTTTCCCAATTAGACTCATAATTATAAAAATATAATTTGGACTTCATTTGAACAAAGTAAATGGGAAAATATTGTATTACTCCAGCAGTGTTACTGCCAACTGGATAGTAAATAATCACAGACTCTAGGTAGTGATATGTATTTAATACACCTCAGGGAGTCTACTTTACCTTTAATTCGTAATTTGTTAGTTTAGGGTTCCGAATGTGTATGTAACCATGCGGATAGGCGATTGAATGTATCATGATCCTCCAGGTCATATGTAATGTGGTAGCATGTTATCATCCCTAGGCCTAGTCGGCTCGGACTGTAGCTAGCAGTCGGGATGTGTGAGTGACCTCCATGTATAGATCTATACACGTAGAGCCCGCTCTCCCTCCAGGAGACTAAGGTTACACGGTGAGGACGCAGTAAAGTGTCGTATAGAGAGATAGTGTCTCACATTTTGTTTTAGTGTGTTCTCTTGTATTAGTGTATAGTGTGCTTCTCAGTATAATGTATCAAATGTTTCTTTGTATAGCATATAGTATTCATCATGTATAGTACTTAACATGTAGTGACTCATAATAGCACTAACCGTGATAAGTATCATAGTAATAGTAGTGAGGAGTGGTAAATCTTAACTATACCTATTATAGTTAACTGGCATGTTACAGTCATTCTTGGATACTCATAAGTATTGAACTGAGTGAAGGTATTCATATCCAACACAAATACATACAATATATAACTTAGAATTCAACGACAGTCGGACGGATAACAATTTACCCTAAGACCCCAATCAAACAAGAACAGGAAATAAGGCGAGCTATCGATCCTAAGTCCTTCAAGTCTTACTTATATAAATATATTGGTGTGGATATATATTTTAGAAACATAATAAGTTTTAAAAGAATTTTGAAAATAGTTTTTATAACACATTATCATGAAAATGAATTTGAAACATTGAAAGCAGTTTTGATGGCAAAATGGTTAAAAGTATACATATCCTTTATGATTGTAAGCTACAAATCACATGTGATTGATACTATAAATTATTGGATTCAACTTGTATTCCCTCCATAAAAGCATTTAAAAACATTTGAAAGGTTGATTAAGGGGTATGAACTCACCTGCAGCGAGTGGATCGGATGGAAGTGTTGGTTGAGTGCTTGGTGTCAAGTGAAGACTTGAACACACTTTATGACCCTAGTAACATATGAAGACATATGTTTACATATAATTAGTGATTAAGACACTAATTAAACACGTATAGACATCCTAATGCGAAGAAAATGCTTTGGTCAAGTGCTAGGAGGTTATTGGGTTGAAAGGAAGGAGTGTAAGGCCTCACTATGGAGTTTACTCCTCAAATACCCACCTTAGGTGATTTTGCGGTTGAAGGACCAATTCCCCCATGATTTTACGGCCGTAAACTCATGGGAGGAGTGTATTTGTGTGCTTAAGGGTCTCTTACATCACTAGGAAGGGTTCTAAGGTTAAATCCAAGGCTTGTGAAGGGATTAGGGTTCAAAAGGGGTACTCCCTTAGATTTTGCGGTCCTTGGACCACTCCTTGGGAGTTTACGGTCGTAAACACTAGGGTTTACGGCCATAAACCCTTGGGCAGAACATTTCCTTTGTATTTTGTGGTCCTAGGCTCATTCATACAAGTTTCTAGTCCATTAAACATGCTAAGGAAGGAGTTAGGGACACCAAAACACCCTTTATGGTGTTTACGGTTTTGGTGTTTACGGTTCATGAATGTTCATGGAACGTAAACTCATGTTTACTCCCTTAAAGGCATGATTTTGGGTTTCTAATTTCATGAACGCAAGTTTCCAAGTCAAAGATGAGCATTAGAAAGGTTTTGGAGGGATTTTGGGGCTTCAAAACCCCCTTATAGGAGTTTACGGTTTTGGGAGGTGTTCCCCAACCATAAAGTCTAGTTTTTAAGGTATTTGGGTGGTTAAATCCCTAATTTGCATGAACACAAAGCAAAACAACAAGCTAGGAATGATTACTTACGGATTTGGAGCTTGAATGGGGTGTTTCTTGGCCAAAACTCACTTGTAGAGAGAGAGAGAGAGAGAGAGTAGAGAGAGAAAGCTTCTAGGAGTGAGAAAAGGTTCAAGTGAAAGCCACTCAACCCTTATATAGGGCTTGAGTTGGCGGCCAGGTGGGGATCCACCCCATACCGACGTTAAACGGAGTTTAAAAATTTTACCCGATTAAATGGTCGTAACCCGGCTTAGTCGTAAACTAAAATTTTTCCACAAATAAACTCGAGGGTGTTACACGTGTTTTTATTTCGTTTCAACACTTATGAAATAAAATAAAAACATTAATTTATTTGCCTAACCCAAATGTTAATGAAAAAAATAATAATAAAATATATTTATTAACGGAAATGGGTTACGGTGATGGAATAAATTTCAGGTTGTCACAGTATTGAAGTGCCCCACACTTCTATCTAGTTAATTTTTGTTTGACACATGTCGAACTAAAAACCATAATCCATACAAGAAGCTTAACATATAACGTTTCTCATTTTACCCATTAGCTCCAAAACACAAACCAAGGGCTTAGATCACATAACTAATATTATTAACATCCAATAGAGTCTAAACCATATTCCCTTGAAGTCCCACACCTTTACTTGATCCATTTATTGTCTGAAATCCCGAAATAAGAAACTTCTCAAAACAGGATGTTAAACATTGACTTTGCAAATCCACATAACTCTCGTAATTAAAACAGATCGCAAGTTGATAATGAGTGGTTTGGTATCGAATGGTTGATAACCAATGGATGGATGTCGATTTTGGATAACAAGTGGTTGAATAGGTGCTCGCAATCGTAACGAATGTTGTGATCTATTTTGCAACGAGGATGATCGACTTATGTTACATGTTTTTGCATCGAAATTGTTTTGGCGAATAAGATAACAATTTTTCACATATTGTCCCTAATTTCAGCCTAATTACAGTTTATACCCCAAAAACTAAAATCTTTCCAAATTTTGGAGATTTTTCTCAAGATATCAAAGTTGTCATTTCTACAATACATTTTCCAGCAATATGAACAGATTTTGTTCATTTTTCAAGTAAAAGTAGTCCGGGAAGTCAAGATTTCGTAAATTGTCATATTTTGCGTGTTTTCTGGATTTGAAGCTTTGAGTTTTTGTCACATATCGAGGGGGAGTATTTCATTGAAAAATCCATAATGATCACTTTCTCATTCCCTTTTGGAGGTTTTATAATCATGTTTCGATTATAAATAGGGGAGAGATTTCGATATGGGTATTCGAAAGTTTTTTGGATATTCATTTTCGTAGTGAATAATATTTTATGATTAAAGACCGATGTGACTTTGAGGGGGAGTTATTAGTGATTATGAAGTGATTCGGATTTTATTTTCCGAAGTAGGTTTTTATGTAGGGTTTGGACTTCTTGTAGACTTTTGGGATGTGCTTTTATGCTCAATGAAGGGCAATTATGCTTGGAGTTTTGGATATCAAGGACCCAAATTGCCTCATGGACTTTTATGCTCAAGATTCTTGTTGCTTTGGATTGGAATGTCTCAAATCCTAGGACTCGGATTAGAAGGCTATTGCAGATTTGATGATCACTTCTACATTTTTGTCACGCTTAAGGTCTTATTGGATTATTATATATTAATAAATATTATTTATAAATGTATAATATTTATATGTTAATAAATATTATTTTATTGGATTATTAATTTCTTTTAGTTAGTTTTTTTATTCTTTTTTATTGGATTATTTATTTATTTATTTATTTATTTATTTATTTATTTATTTATTTATTTTGACAACATCACCATCATCCTAATATTTTTAAAAAAATTCATCTATCCTACCACAATCGGACATAAACTAGGTCAAGAATCACATGTTGAGTTATAAAAAATAAATTGAAATTGCTAGAAAGAATAACAATGTAACATCAACTTGAAAATAAAAAAAATTAAAAATTAAAAAATAAAAAAAACAACTTAATCGACATTATGTTTTGATTTTTACATGATTATTGTGTAACTTTGATTTTGTATGACAATTTGTACGTTGTTAAAATTATTTAGCAACTTCATCTAAAACAGTATAGAACAGCAGGTTAATATTGTCATTTTTCATTATTCACCAAAGTCAATCAGATATACAATCAAACAATATGGTTTTTTTCTCAGTCAGAAAACTTTCCCATACAACACTTTCCCATACAGAAACTATTAAACTAGACATAAATCGATTATGAAGCTAATATATAATTATTTTTATGCATTTTTCTGCCTTTTTTTAAAGAAATAGCCATTAGATTGGAAAACACCCGTCAATTCTTGTCATTGTGATCAATGGCCATTATTATTATTACTTTTTTTTAACGTCAAACTATCCTCCTCCTAATCTAATCCTAAACATCACATATGTCTCCTAGTGATACTTGAACTCATGACCTCTCATTTGAGATAATTACTCCTTACCGCTTTGCCAACAATAATCCTAAACACCATGGCACCTGGACACAAGCAAGTCTCATTTGAGAAAACCCTAAACACCATGGCACCAAGGATGACAACAGTGGCCACCTGGACACAAGCAAGTCTCATGACACCCATAATTTTTCAAAGTGTGATGTAGACGTTTCTTTCTGCCATAAGACACTAGAAATTATATTTAAAATTACAAACCAAAGATCAAAAAAATAAAACAATAAAATAAAAAATAAAAAATAAAACTTCAACTGATTCTTTGACGTGCGACTAGTATACTTTCTAATAACAAAAAACGAGTCGTCACGTAGGAAAATACACGATGCTGTATACCAAAATATAGAAATAAAAATGAATATGGCAACCGTCACTTCTATCTTTAATTAAAAACATAAATACGTATGGCAGACTTGTTAAAAAGGAGCATGTCCTCTCTGTGGCTTCTTTAGGCGTCCTGATGGAATTAGTAAGTACCACATTTTGTTGTTGTAAAGATTCTTTTAGTAAATATTTATCTATATATAAAAAAGAGAATCAAAGACTTGTTTATAAATTACCAAATAAATAAAAACAATCAAGTTTTAATTACATACACTCTCCTTCACGTGTTCAAAAAGTCTACATACAAGGAAACAAACCACTCATCAAGATCAAACCACCCATTACCATAATCTTCTACTACAACATTTCAAAATGGTATTTTGTGTATATGATTAGATGCAAAAACAAATAGCAATGCACTTTCATTTATTTGTTCATTTATAACAACCCTTCTCATTTTTTTCCCAATTACATCATTTTTATATTTTTATTTGATTTTTCAAAGTACAATGTTATAATATGAGAAAATAAAAGTAGGATGTTGTAATAAACAAATATATAAAAGTACATTCTTGTTTCCTGCATTTAACCCTTTTTTCCATGGTGACTAAGCAACACCAACTGAGAGACTAGGTCCTTCTCTTTGTGTGTTACACCTACAAACACAAGTTGAAAATCATTAATTGATTTGTAGATTAAAATCAACGATATTACTTTTTTTAGGGTTATATACTTATATATGCAAGAAATAGAAAACCATTTATAGCAATGTCATCCATATACAAATCAACTTTTATTGCTACAATTGGGTAGATTTTTTAAAATACAATATCGTAATGTAAAAAATAAATGAAAATATAATGCTATGACTAGATAAAAAAAATTATGTTCAAAAAAGAAATAAACTTAAAAAACAAATGCTATAGTTTGATAGGTTTTTAAAAGTACTCTGTTGATATATATATATATATATATATATATATATATATATATATATATATATATATATATATATATATATATATTACAATGTTGTAATAAACAAATAAATAAAATATGTTGCTATTTATTGCATTTAGATTTTTTTTTTACTATAAACTTACTTATTGCATTTGGAGCGAGATGCATAATTGTGATTGTGACAATTAGTGCACATCCAATCCCCATCACGCCATTGCTTTGCCCTGGTAATTTTCAACATATAAAATGTTGGAATTATTCTTGAAGTAAGGCTATTTTTTTTTCTTGTTTTTGTTGTTTGAATAAACGATGTGTAAAAAATATTTACAACAGTGAAAACACACATGAGGAAATGGAAGGGAAAAAATAAATGAGGGTGAATTTGTAAAAGGTTACTTTGAGGTTTTCATTTTTCTATATTTTTTTTTTCACATGTTTAATGAATATTTACAAAAGTTTAGACATGTTGTAACTAAATAAAAAATAACTTTTTTGATAGATTTATAAAGATTTAAATACAAAATCGTGGAAAATTTTGTAACAATTGAAAATATATTAGTTTAAAAGAATAAAAAGTACACAATTTTAAAATTTGTAGGACGTATAAGCATTAAATTATGTTTGTGATACTAAATAACGCTGATGTGGGGCAACAAAATTTCATATCTTAAAATATATTTTACTTCATCACAATCTAACAAACACAACAACATTTCATACACAAAAAAGCATAAATACTATCTCAAAAGCTTCTAATACAACCAAACAATTTATTGATAATTGATTAAAATAGTAACTACTTCATGTGTTTTTCCTGAGATACATAATTCGAATATGTAAGCTTTAAGCATAAAATATAGTTATGGTTTTTACTTTTTACGTTTAACATAAAGCTTTAATCAAACTTGATGCAAAAATAACAATTAATGCATTCTTTCTTTTTCGGAGTGTTTCTAACTTTGGGGTGAAAAATAATTGCCTTTTATTAGCTTAGTTTGTATGCATTTCTCTCCTTATTCTTTATCCTTAGAAATGTCTACTTTCAATACAAATTAGAATGTTACACCTCATGAAAAATAATGCTTTAGGGGTCGTCTGATAGTTGCTGACTGAGTTAGTGCTGATTAAGTTAGAACTTCTGACTGAGTCCACATCTGGACTGAGTCCAACATTTTAGAGGGTGTATCAAACATGCCAATAGAATATTTTGGACCCAAACAAGATAAAACACACGTATATAGGACTCCCTCTCCCTCCCTCACACACACACAGAGTGAACTAAATGCATTTAAAAATCAAAAAGAATCAATCAGAATTACTAAATTACCCTTTCCCAGGTAGTGTTGTTGCCATTGACACCATTTGAGGTGTTTGCAAGCTAAGTTGCAGTGGATAGACACCATCTCCCTGATTGGTCACAAAATTCGCCATCTGGCTAGATGATGAATATGAGGAACTCGGTAACTGACTAAGTATTGGATACGAATGTTGCATTTCAAATCTCTGCATATTCAAAAACATTACAAACTCAAATTCTTCCAATCCTATTTAAGAAAGTTGTTATAATCACAAATCACCTGTCCAGCATTCAATCTTTTGTTATCCCAATCTTGAACAAGTTCTTCAGATGCTAACCTTTTTGTTCCCAAAGCTTCATAAAGATAATTAGGGTTTAGTTACCATTGTTGTTAGTGTGAGAATGAATAAAGAATGAAGTTAAGTTATTATTATTACCTGGTGGCATTGAAGCATTACATTTTTTACACTACAAATCAAAAGAATGAAAGAACCAAAATCAGATGCACAATAACAACAATATACAAACATATAGAATCAAACTCATAACTACAATACCTGAGCTCTAGAAGCATAATTGTGAAAACCACATGCACATATCCAGTCACCATTACGCCACCCTTTCTGGACCATAACCTGGGTGGCTTGGTTGATATATGGAAGTGGATTAGGGGTATTATGGGAATTACCAATACCATTAACAGTAGCACCCAAATGGGTTGGCCATGTGATAGCTGCTTGAAGGCTAAATTTGTCATTTCCTCCTGCTAGAAGCCAGTTAGGGTTCAGAGGTAGACCTCCATTGGCAAGCAATCCTATGTTGAATCTGTGGTCTTGTACTCCTTGTGGGAAGTAAGGCATTGCGTGTGCTGGAAGAGCTGCTACCTCCTTTGGTTCTCCACATTTTTTGCACTTTTCTCGAGAGGCATAATTGTTGTTAGTGCAACCTAATTTGATCGATTGGAATTTGCACAACACACACCACACACCAGGAAGAATCCAAGAATACGCACGCGAACCACAGCCCAAAATGTACACATACACAAAAACACAAACTACATAACCTGAACTCGATGATGGAAGGTTTCTAATCTAGATAGAAAAACGAATTTGAAGATTGAAGAAAAGTGGTTGATTATCTAGACTCCATACTCATGAGATTCAGTTAAAAAAAATTTCGGATTATCGTGAAACCGTCTCGATCGCAAACAAATTGCAAAAGTGAAACGAAAAACAGAGAATTACATCGCTATAGATGGATCAACACACACTAAGTCGTGAAAGGAAACATACCAGTACAGATCCAATCGCCGATACGAGGGAGCCATTTTGAATCGGCATGGGATTTGGGGTCGACAAGGAGTCGGGGCTGTTTGCACCGGTTACAGAACGATCTGAACGCATAATTTCTGTTCCCACAGCCATTGCACTCCCAATCTCCATCTCTACCTTCGCCGCCCCCCATTCTCAATCTCACTAAAGGTTTATCTATGTACCTCGTTCCAAATAAACTGTATGTACAGCGCTACCGTCAATCTCCGGAAAGAGTGTGAGTTGTCACCGGCGGATGATGGTCGGAGAGAGTCGTATTCCTAGAGACTAGGGTTTTAATGTTTTATCATCTCCGAGTATTACAGAAATTTCAGTTTTGTATGTTAAGTTTTGGGAAAATGTAAAAAAATTTGCATTTGTTTTAAAAGTTCACCAATTTCTTTTTGTTTTTTTTAACATGTTAAATTGTTAATACAATATTTTAGCTGTTTTTTTAAGTTGCCAAGCTCATTTGGCATTTTACATGGCAAAATAGACTCACTTTACTAGTATAAGGTGCTTATGTGGCATCCATGTGTATTAATATTCCAATATAATTTTATTCTTCTTTAAAACAAAATTCTATATATATTGTTAAATAATATTAATTTCATCTTGATTAAGCTCAAAATCAAACCTCACCCAGAATTCAAAGTCGTTTGGAAGTCCAAACTCTCTGACAATCTGAAGATGGTTAAGCCCTAGTTGTCTAATGTTCAATGGCATTAGGAGCTTTCTTAATCTGGTGACAGCATGGTCAATTTGGTCGATGAGAGCTTCGTTTTCTTGTTGGATTTGAATTAGGGTTTTTCCTGTAAGTCTGCAATAAAGGATTCTTTGAACTAGCTAGGTGTTCAAAAACAACAAAAATGTGTAGGAATTTGAGAATGAAACGACTTGCTTCAAATTGTTTGAAGTCGAGTCTACATGAGAGGTTGTTTAAACAAGCAGAAGAAACCATGAAGTGCGTTGAGATAGGATGAGTTCTTGAACTTTAAGGACTTTGCATATTTTTTCTCGATTTCCATGTAGTTATCGTATCCATGATATTGAACTCGTTGCTTGTAGGGTATTGAGGTTGATTGTGAAAAATCAAACCATCGGTGAGCGCGACGACATTTCTACAACTATGAATGCAGAATAGGGTGGTGCAAATGGTTTAGCATGAGGATGGACACTAATGAGGGTGAAAGAAGAAGAGTGTTTTTTGGAACGATGTCGGGAGAGATTCCGATTTCTAGGATCGATTATATGTGTATGTAAGTTTTGTTGATTTTGGTTGATTGTGTACAGATGTGCCAATTAGGGCCAACAAAAGAGGGAGGGGTAGATGTCACACCCCAAAACCAGGAACGGCGGAAACGTTATGGGGCGGAGGACGTCATGTACAGTATCACAACAATGAAAAGTAGTAAACAAGCAACAACATCATCCATTGCATTAATAATATAATTATTATACAAGTGTCATGTCAAATTTTGATAAACACAAAAGCATAAATCAAAATGAAAGATGAGTCTTGAACAAGCTCCATCTTCCTTTCTCCTTGCATCGGTACCTGTCTATAATGACCTGAGGATACAAGTAATTTTGAAAGAGAGTATCAGCTTTAAAGCTGGTGAGATCATAAGTATTAATGTGTCTTAATTTGTAAAACTTGTTATTTAAGACTTGACATTGTTTTGAAAGAAAGCTCGTATAAGTATGAAAATGTGTGTAGAACAACTGTAAATGTTTGAAAAGCCCTAGAAATCCCTATGATTCCTACTATTATAAAATGGAGTCTTCTACTAAGACCTAACTGCTCTGAATGTAGCCTTCTACCAAGACCCGACTGTGTTAGTATTATTATTATTATAAGAAATTGTATCCTTTGGTACTAGGATACTCAAATATAATTCACCTCATTGGTTATGTGAATGAGTCACAAAATAAAGGTAATAATACAACTAACCTAAGTATTACCCTTTGGTACAAGGGTAACTAAAAGTGTTAACTTAAGACATCCGTAGATGTATATTTACCTCTATTGCTAACAGCTGGGTGTAGGAATAGTTAATCCCTTAAAGTATACCTGTAATGGTATCAACCGTTGACATCCGTGGATGTGCTTTTACCTCTGTAGCTAACAGAGATTCTAGGAATGGTCAATCCCGCAACGTATCCTTTGGTACTAGGATATTAAATCCAATCTATCTCGTCGATTATGTGATTGTATCACAAGGTAAAGGTAAGAATGAGGATTATATAACATTATCTATACATATAAAATGTAATGATAATTCGTCATATATTATCTATGTAAACGTAATCATGTAAATGTAATCATGTAAATGTACTTATGTAAATGTACTCATGTAAATGTACTCATGTAAATGTAATCGTGTAAATGTACTCATGTAAATGTAATCATGTAAAAGTAATCATGTAAATGTACTTATGTAAATGTACTCATGTAAATGTACTCATGTAAATGTACTAGCTGTAACATGTGTTCTCTCTCTATTTAGCAAGTATTGACTCATGAATGAACTGACTCATTGTATGATATCGCGTTCTAGTAATGGTTCTAGTATCTTCCTAAACTACCCATATGGTAGTTTACTAGTAATCTAACTGGTACGTATGGACATGGATGTATACCCTTGCTACCCAAGGGTATGGGATGAACTGGAAGGACCTTTTATGACTATATATGTACACATGATATATAATTAATATTTAAACGACCTTCGGACGAGTACCCGATATCCCACCAGACCACATCTCAAGCGCGAAAAGGAAATAGGGTGGATAGCCTTCCTAAGTCTTTTAAACATTTCTTATATAACTATACATATAAAGGCATGCAATTTATAATATAAAAGCATAAATAAGTTTTGTAAAACATTTGAACATAAATATTATTTTAAGAAATGATCGACTTGATGTCAATCTATAAAACAGTTTGAAGGCATGGGTTTGATAAAATAGTTTAGTATATAGAAACATTTGTTTGAAACACAGTTGTAAATAAGTTTGAAATATGATATACAGAGTATGAGGTACAGTGTAATAAGGACTTTAAAACATATAAAATGTTTATAAAAAATCATTTGAAGGAAACTGTTTGGTAAAACGGCTAATGAGTAGCCAAATCATTTGAATGTTGTATATTAATCACATGTGATTTATGTAATAAGTAGCATAATTCTACTTACTAATCACATGTGATTGACATAATAAGAAGCATGATTCTACTTGTACCCCCCCCATAAAACATTTAAAAGTAGTTTAAAACATTAGTTAAAGGGGTATGAACTCACCTGCAGTAAGTGACTGGAATTGAACGGACTGTTATCGTAAGGAAGGATCGGACAAGAGCTTGGTGTCAAGTGAAGTCTTTAGACACACACAATGATTCTAATTACATATGAAGACATATGTATATAAATAATTAGTGATTAAAACACTAATTATACAAGTATAGACATTTAAACGCGAGGAAGACACTTTTGGCCAAGTGCTAGGAGGCTAAAGGGTTGCAACAAAGGAGTGCAATGCCCCTAATGGGAGTTTAGGGTCTAAAGACCATATGTCTTGGAGTTTACGGCCCAGGGGAGTAAACTCCTGGCCGTAAACTCTCAACAAAGCCCCTAATTGAAGTCCAATAATTATACAACTCTTGTGGTGAATTCTTTCAAGGCTAAATCAAGTGTTTGGGTGCCATATTAACTCCTTTAAGGAGTTTACGGCCTTGGGACCATATTCCCTTGGAGTTTACGGCCGTAAACTCCCTTGGGAGGGTGTTTATGATGCTTTCAAGTCCCATACTCACATATGATATGTTCTAGGCAATTGTTCAAGGCTTTAGGAGGAATTATGGCACCATTTGGCACCATATATTGGAGTTCACGGCCCTAAAATATCTTGGGCCGTAAACTCTCTTTTCTTGGTGTTTTAGTGGTGTTTGCTAGCCCCAAACACACTAGGGTACTTGTCCTAATTTGTCTCTAGGCTTAAGGAAGGAGTTAGGGTGTCATTTGACCCCTTTATAGGTGTTTACAGCCCAAGAACTTGTCTTGGCCGTAAACTCCTCAACACTTGTGTTTCCTTATGTTTTCTAGGTTCTAAACACTTTAGAGTACATGTCTAAAATAAAGTCTAAGCCTTGGGTGCCTTAAAAGCACCATTTAGAGCATGTTCTTTGGAGTTTACGGCCTAAGATATTCTTGGGCCGTGAACTCCCAAACTTGGGTGATTCTAGCCTGATTTCATATTCCTAATACACTCCTATACAAGTCCAAGGCAGCAGTACATCACGGGGGACAATCTAGGCTTGGTTTCGGGAGTTTACTGCCCAAGAACACCTTGGGGAGTAAACTCCTAAATCGGATGATTTAGCTATGTAATCTATGTTATGAACACATTTAAAGCTTTCTAACACTACTAGAAAGAGTTACTCACAATTTGGGATAAAAACCCGAAGATCCATGAGAGAGAATTTTGGCTTTTCTCTAATTGGAATTCAACAAATGAACCAATTTGGTTCAGAATTCTATTTATAGTCCTGAGATATTTTTGGCAGAAAATATTTTTATTCCTGGAACGCACTCTAATGTCCTAGAGTATTGGAATAACAGTGTTGCACAAACCCTAGTGCAACCACTCTCCTAATATCTCCTTAAGTGTAAATCCTGAAAACTGCCAAACTTACACTCGGAGTCTGATTTTTCACTATAACTGTTCTACTTCTATTGGCTTGATATGGTTTGTCCAGAATGGAAATTTCGGGTTGTCACAGTAGAAGACACTGTTGACTTACGTTTTTCAATGGGCATGAAGGCGGTCGAGGGTAGCAAAGATGTAACGACCCAAATTTCAAGGCCAAAAATTTCGTTTTTGAATTAACGCGTTTAGCAAACATTTTTACCAAGACATTGTCAATAAACATTCATTACAAAATCATAATGTTGTATTTCGAACCATAACATCAAAAGTACAGAAAATCAGAGTACAGTCCCAAAAACTTCTTGCGGAAACATGTGTGTGTGTGTGATGCGCTGCTACGCTGCCGGCTCTTTCCCCTTCGACGAAGAGGTACCTGAAACCAAAACCAAAAGTGTAAAAACAAAGCTTAGTGAGTTCCCCCATCATACCACATACTACACAATATCGTCGGTATGTTTCAACCGGTAACCTTCATCGGTATCTTTCAACCGGTAGCCTTCATCGGTATCTTTCAACCGGTAACCAACATCGGTATCTTTCAACCGGTAACCATCATCGGTATCTTTCAACTGGTAACTGGGGACTATTTCACCCCATGCTACTAACATAGAATCAACAGAGATATAAACATACAATCAGGCATATCCGGGTACTGACCTACCCTTGGGTCCTAAGGACCACTATCAGGGAAACTAATCCCTACCATACACATAGCATACTACCAACACATAACCAGACCAAGATAATTATCACAAAGACCATTATCTTCTAAATGCCCCTTTTTGGTGGGCCGGCATTGTGGCCTTAGACCCACCCCTACTGGAAGGTAACTCACCTCAATGTCGTGTAGTGTCTGAACTATCCTCGGCGCACAAGTCGACTCCCTACGACTCCTCGATCCCTACACGACAACCTTCAAGTCAACACACATCACATACAACCCTAAACAGGGTCAGTCAACATTCAATTGACCTGACTCGCCGAGTTGGCCTACTAGCTCGTCGAGTCCATTCTTCTCTAATCCCACACCAACCCCATCTCCATTCGTCGAGTCTAGCAAAACTCGACGGGTTCTCCTTCAATCATAACATCGGGACCGTATTCATCCGACTCGCTGAGTTCCTCCTTGAACTCGTCGATTTCATCTCCAACTTAAGAACTTGTCCAGTCTATGACTCGTCGAGTTGTATGAACAACTCGTCGAGTCCATCTTCAAAGATTGGGAGATTGTTATGGACTCATCGAGTCTGCTCATACCACTCGCCGAGTCCCATGACTTCCAGGTCCCTTTTTGCGTCTAAACCCACAAGAGACTTCCTTCCTAACATTTACCCATTCACAGGAAGGGTTTGGTACACAATGGTCACCGACTCGTCGAGTGCTAAGAACAACTCGCCGAGTCAACCCTTGACCAATTCCATACAATCGATTTTAATGAGGTCTAACACACCAAAACCATAGATCTGGCCTCCTAATGTCCATTTAATACGTAAAGTTCCAAACATGATGCACATGCATGGGTTTTTTAGCTCAAAAATACATATAAAGGGTCCTACAAGGTGCATGGGACTCTTATGGCCTTAAAGTTGGCACCTTTATGCCATGAGACCCCTCTTAAGGCCCAGATCTGAAGCTAGAGTCCATATAACACTCCTTAAATCCGAAAATGGCTTGAAAAGCCCTAAATGCACCCAAGATCTTCAATCTAAAGATGAACCACCAAAAGAAAGACCAAAGCAGCGACATTTTACCTTGATTAAGCTGAAGATGGAATGAGATTTCTGGATTCACAAGCCCCTAGTCGAATACTCAAGCTCCTCTTCTTCCTTCCAAGCTTCACAAGTGAACAAAAGCACCAAAATGGCCTTAACACACACACACACACACAAACGGCTAGGGTTTTGATATGCAGCTCTAGGAGAGTGTTAGGGACAAAGGAGGTCGAGTTAAGGCATTTAAATAGGTTGCAAACCCACATATTAGGGTTTTTGTCCAGACAGCACGGACTTGTCGAGTCTGGTCTCTGACTCGCTGAGTCAGCCACTTAACTCTCGTGTCCAATGTGCTTCTACTCGGCGAGTTGGGCCACCAAATCGCCGAGTACCAGGCCAAAATGCAAAATACTTAATTTAAAAATACGTACTAGGAACCAGGTGTTACAAATCTCCCCCGCTTATTTTAGACTTTGTCCTCGAAGTCTGCTGCTTGTTTCGGGAAAAGCTTTGGGTAAAGCTCCATCATCTCATCCACCGGCTCCCAAGTCCACTCCGAGCCCTTTCGGTGCTGCCACTGCACCTTTACTAGCTCCACTCTCTTGTTCCTCAGATCCTTTGACTTACTATCAAGGATCGCCACTGGCTGCTCGATGTAGTTCAGGCTGTCATCAACCTGAATGTCCTCTGAAGGCACTACTGGCGAATCGTCCACCAAACATTTCCACAACTGGGAAACGTGAAAGGTGCTATGAATCTGACTGAGTTTGGCTGGCCGATCCAGCCTATATGCCACCTTGCCCACCCGGGCTACATACCTGAACGGTCCAATATACCTAGGGCCCAACTTGCCCCGCTTCCTGAATCGAATGACACCCTTCTAAGGTGACACCTTCAGGAGGACCATATCCCCGACCTGGAATTCCAGGTTGGATCAACGCTTGTCAGCGTAACTTTTCTGCTGACTCTGAGCAGTCTGAAGCCTGCTCCAGACCTGCTGAATCCTCTCTGTAGTCTTGAATACCACTTCGATACTCCCCATAACCCTCTAACCAACCTCACCCTAACATATCGAGGTCCTGCACTTCCTCCCGTACAACATCTTGAAGGGAGGACGGTCAATACTCGCGTGATAGTTGTTGTTGTACGAGAACACTGCCAAAGGAAGGTAAGTATCCCAACTACCTCCGAAGTCTAAGACACACGCCCGTAACATATCCTCCAAAGTCCGGATGGTTCGCTCACTCTGTCCATCTGTCTGCGGGTGAAAGGTGGTGCTAAAATACAGACGAGTACCCAACTCATCATGAAACTTCCTCCAAAACCTAGAAGTGAACCGCACATCCCTGTCTGAAATCACAGAAACTGGCACACCGTGTTGCGCCACTACCTCTTCCATCAATACCTGGCGCACACCCCCATGATACAGGACCCACACCCTACAGTGCAGAGTCAACAAACCCTGACTGTCATAGTCAAAAGAGGAAAACTGACCCACAATCCCCTCGCACTTCCGATGTTCCTCCTTCATGGCCTCCTACTAGGCCTCCCGAATCCGCTCCAACAACGGAGTCACCACCGTCAACCTCAGGCACATATCCCTGATCGACGCTGCCTTGCGGATAAGTGTGTCGGCCAACACATTGGCCTTACCCGGGTGATAAAGGATCTCGCAATCGTAATCCTTTACCACCTCCATCCACCGACGCTGCCTCATGTTTAGATTCGGCTGATCGATGAGGTACCTCAAACTCTTATGGTCCGTGTAGATAGTACAACGAACCCCATAGAGGTAATGACGCCAAATCTTGAGGGAGAAAACAACAGCCCCCAATTCCAAATCATGCGTCAGGTAGTTCGCCTCGTGAGGCTTCAGCTGCCTCGACGCGTAGGCGATGACATGCCCTCTCTGCATCAGTACTGCGCCCAAACCTGAGATGGACGCATTGCAATACACAAAAAATCCTCCATGCCCTCTGGCAGGCTAAGATTGGCGCCTCGCACAATCTCTGTCTCAGAGTCTCGAATGCGGCCTGCTGCTCAGGCTCTTAACAAAAGACCACGACTTTCTTTGTTAGCCTGGTCAGGGGTACGACTATCTTGGAGAAATCCTGGATGAATCTTTGATAGTAGCCGACTAATCCTAGGAAACTCCGAATCTCGGATGGAGACTTCGGAACCTCCCATCTCATCACGGCCTCCACTTTAGTCGAGTCCACTGAGATCTCATTCTGGTTGGCGAGATGCCCAAGGAACTGCACCTCGCGTAACCAGAACTAACACTGGGAGAACTTAGCATACAAGTTCTCCTTCCTCAAAGTCCCTAGAATCTCTCGCAGATGCTCCTCGTGCTCCTTCTGTGTCTTGGAGTAAACCAAGATGTCATCAATAAACACTATCACGGACCGGTCTAACATCGGTCTACACACGCGATTCATGAGGTCCATGAACGCGGCAGGAGCATTGGTGAGCCCGAAGGCATCACCACGAACTCATAGTGTCCATAGCGTGTTCAGAACGCCGTCTTCTATACATCCTCCTCTTTAACCCTCATCTGATGATATCTTGAGCGCAGATCAATCTTGGAGAACCAAGATGCTCCCTGTAACTGGTCAAAGAGGTCATCAATCCTCGGGAGTGGGTAACGGTTCTTCATCGTTACCTTATTCAGCTCCCGATAATCTATACACATCCGATGCGACCCGTCCTTCTTTTTCACAAACAAAATCGGGGCTCCCCAGGGAGAACTACTTGGTCTAATGAATCCCTTGTACAACAGCTCCTGCAGCTGCGTAAACAACTCCTGCATCTCAGGAGGAGCCAACCGATACGGTGTCTTGGCTATCGGAGCCGCACCAGGGACTAGGTCGATCCTGAATTCCACCTGCCTTTCCAGAGGTATCGCAGGCAACTCCTCGGGGAATACGTCCGTAAACTCACGCACCACGGGCACATTGCCCACCGTCATCTTACCCACCTCCCGGGTGTCCATAACATAAGCGACATATCATGCGTAACCCTATTGAAGGTAACGCCTAGCTCTCGCTGTGAACATACCATTGGCCATCGCTGCGGCCTTTCGCCCTGAACTACCAACTCTCCCCCACTTGGGGTCCTGATCCGGACTAGCTGTTGTGCACAATCTATTACTGCCCCATTGGGGCTTAACCAATCCATGCCTATAATCACCTTGTCCCCCCCAAAGGGAATCGGAACCAGGTCTACTAGGTAACGCTCCTCGAACAGCCTCAAAACACAGTCCCAATAGACCTCCGATGCTCGCACCGACCAGTCGTCCGTAATCTCGACCTCTAGAGGGCAAACCAACATGCCCGAAGACTCCGGAAATTTCTTGCTAAGCGCAAGAGAGACAAAAGATCGGGTGGCACCCGAATCAAACAACACCTGAAATGGGATTGCGTTCACATGGAACGATCCTAAACAAGGCACATGATATATCAAAATCACAACGACATAATATAAAAGCATAAGGATAAGAAATCATACCCATCACCACATCGGGTGCAGCGCGTGTCTCATCGATTGTCAACTGAAATGCTCGACTCCGAACCACTAGAGTCTCCAACTTGGCCTTCCGGCCATCCACCACCCGTGCTGTCGCTGGAGTCGGCGCCACAGCCGGTGCTGCTGCCACTGTTGCTGTCAATCTAGGGCAATTGGCCTTTTTATGGCCCTTCTGATTGCAATGAAAGCAAATCAGGTCAGATATCTGAATCGCAGGAGTAGGGGCAATACAATCCCTACAAAAATGCCCAATCTTGTCGCACTTATAGCATCTTGAATCCGGCCCAGTGCGACAAGCTCCCTCGTGTGACCGACAACATTTTCCACAGTGGTCCCACCTTGACGGCCCTTCGGCATACCATCGGATCCCTTGGGCTTCTTCCCCGAAGCCCCCGTCGTCTTCCCCTCCTTTGCCTTCCTCTTCCGGATGTTCTCCAGATCAATCTCCCTCTCCAAGAACTCCCTGGCCAGCTACTGAAGCTCTACAACTAGCGCAAACTCTGCTCTGAACTGGGACACAAAATCCGACCATGTTATAGCCTCAATAGTCGAGGCTCCCAGAGAGTCACCAACTGACTCCCACCAGTCCCTAGCCTGGTCCCTCAAACACCCTGCTGCAAATCGTACCTTCGACCCCTCAGGGCAGAAGCTGGTCAGCTGTGCAGAATCAATGTACTCAATCCATCGTCTGGCAGCAATGGGGTCCTTCTCCCCGTGGAAATCTTGCGCACCACTCCCTCTGAAGTCCTTAAAGGACAGTGTGTGTGGTCCTGACTGGCTAGCCGCCATGTCACTCCGGAACGCCCTGAGGCGATCCTCCATCAGCTCAATAATCCCCTCCTTGAGCGACCCGAAGATAACCGGCGTCACATATAGGATACCCCTCGTGATCTCGGACGCAATGAACTCGCGTAACCCATCATCCACATGCTCGGATCCTACCCCCGAGCCCGATCCTGACCCGGATCCTGAACCTCCTGCTCCATGTCGTGTGACCACCATTCTGAAAATAAACATACGAATGTCAGGACCACATATACTTTCCAAGTTTCCCGATTCCATCTAGGCCCTCCTTGGTTCGAGTACGGATCCTCTGCTTCCAGTAGTACAGGCCCATACTACCTTCCACATCTATCCGTACTTTCCTCAAGAATTGCTTCGACTTCACCAAGTCCCTTTTACCGATACCCTTTCCACTGACCTCATCCTAGGCTTCCCTAGGGCACTCTCTGACCTACTCTCCGCCATCAGCTGCACTAGGAGTCCCCACCCCCTCCCCCTAACTAGCTTGTGAATACTATTACATATCCACTCGTCAGTTAGTTGAAGCTGGTCAGAACCCCCATAGCACAAAGCAAGCAGCATTCGTGCTTTGAGTAACCAAACCAGGCATAACCTACACTGGCCATCCTACCACTGACTAAACAGTCCTACCATACAGCTCATACAGTAGGCACATAAGGCATCCTTCCTAGATCCTTAGCCCTAACTAGCATGCAATTCTTAGAATCATATATCAAGCACACAAGACATCCTCCTAGATCCTTAGTCCTATTCTAGCATGCAGTTCTCTAAATCAAAACCATATAACATAACATAACAAGTATGGGTATCTTGGGGAAAACTTACTTCAGCTCGACCGGTCGCACGCATCACACTTCGCCTTTCTTAAAATTTCTCAGTTTAGCCTTTAGAAAATCATTTTTTTAAAGATATTTTAGTCCCTCGGTTTGAGTCCAGACACCTCTGAGGGTGTGTCCGAATCCCTCAAACCAGGGCTCTGATACCAACTTGTAACGACCCAAATTTCAAGGCCAAAAATTTCGTTTTTGAATTAACGCATTTAGCAAACATTTTTACCAAGACATTGTCAATAAACATTCATTACAAAATCATAATGTTGTATTTCGAACCATAACATCAAAAGTACAAAAAATCAGAGTACAGTCCAAAAAACTTCTTGCGGAAACATGTGTGTGTGTGTGTGATGCGCTGCTACACTGCCGGCTCTTTCCCCTTCGACGAAGAGGTACCTGAAACCAAAACCAAAAGTGTAAGCACAAAGCTTAGTGAGTTCCCCCATCATACCACATACTACACAATATCGTCGATATCTTTCAACCGGTAACCTTCATCGGTATCTTTCAACCGGTAGCCTTCATCGGTATCTTTCAACCGGTAACCATCATCGGTATCTTTCAACCCGTAACCATCATCGATATCTTTCAGCCGGTAACTAGGGACTATTTCACCCCCTGCTACTAACATACAATCAATAGATATAAGCATACAGTCAGGCATATCCGGGTACTGACCTACCCTTGGGTCCTAAGGACCACTATCAGGAAACTAATCCCTACCATACACATAGCATACTACCAACACATAACCAGACCAAGATAATTATCACAAAGAACATTATCTTCTAAATGCCCCTTTTTGGTGGGCCGGCATTGTGGCCTTAGACCCACCCCTACTGGAAGGTAACTCACCTCAATGTCGTGCAGTGTCTGAACTATCCTCGGCGCACATGTCGACTCCTTACGACTCCTCGATCCTTACACGACAACCTTCATGTCAACACACATCACATACAACCCTAAACAGGGTCAGTCAACATTGGTCAAAGTCAACATTCATCTGACCTGACTTGCCGAGTTGGCCTACCAACTCGTCGAGTCCATGCTTCTTTAATCCCACACCAACCCCGTCTCCACTCGTCGAGTCTAGCAAAACTTGATGGGTTCTCCTTCAATCATAACATCGAGACCATCTTCATCCGACTCGCCGAGTTACTTTTTGAACTCGTCGAGTTCATCTCCAACTTAAGAACTTGTCCAGTCTATGACTCGCCGAGTTGTATGAACAACTCATCGAGTATATCTTCAAATATTGGGAGATTGCTATGGACTCGTTGAGTCTGCTCATACCACTTGCCGAGTCCCATGACTTCTAGGTCCCTTTTCGCGTCTAAACCCACAAGGGACTTCCTTCCTAACATTTACCCATTCACAGGAAGGGTTTGGTACATAATGGTGACCGACTCGTTGAGTGCCAAGAACAACTCGCCGAGTCAACCCTTGACCAATTCCATACAGTCGATTTTAATGAGGTCTAACACACCAAAATCATAGATCTGGCCTCCTAATGTCCATTTAATACGTAAAGTTCCAAACTTGATGCACATGCATGGGGTTTTTAGCTCTAAAATCCATATAAAGGGTCCTACAAGGTGCTTGGGGCTCTCATGGCCCTAAAGTTGGCACCTTTATGCCATTAGACCCCTCTTAAGGCCCAGATCTAAAGCTAGAGTCCATATAGCACTCCTTAAATTCGAAAATGGCTTCAAAAAGCCCTAAATGCACCCAAGATCTTCAATCTAAGGATGAACCACCAAAAGAAAGACCAAAGCAGCGGCATTTTACCTTGATTAAGCTGAAGATGGAATGAGATTTCTGGATCCACAAGCCCCTAGTCAAATACTCAAGCTCCTCTTATTCCTTCCAAGCTTCACAAGTCAACAAAAGCACCAAAATGTCCTTAACACACACACAAACAGATAGGGTTTCGATATGCGGCTCTAGGAGAGTGTTAAGGACAAGGGAGGCCGAGTTAAGGCGTTTAAATAGGGTGCAAACCCACAAATTAGGGTTATTGTCCAGACAACACGGCCTCGTCGAGTCCGGTCTCTGACTCGCCGAGTCAGCCACTTAACTCCCGTGTCCAATGCGCTTCTTCTCAACGAATTGGGCCACCAACTCGTCGAGTCCCAGGCCAAAATGCAAAATACTTAATTTAAAAATACGTACCAGGAACCAGGTGTTACAAATCTTCCCCACTTATTTTAGACTTCGTCCTTGAAGTCTGCTGCTTGTTTCGGGAAAAGCTCTGGGTAAAGCTCCATCATCTCATCCACCGGCTCCCAAGTCCACTCCGAGCCCTTTCGGTGCTGCCACTGCACCTTTACTAGCTCCACTCTCTTGTTCCTCAGATCCTTTGACTTCCTGTCAAGGATCACCACTAGCCGCTCGATGTAGTTAAACTAAATGTCCTCTAAAGGCACTACTGCCGAATCATCCACCAAACATTTCTGCAACTGGGAAACGTGAAAGGTGCTTTGAATCTGACTGAGTTCGGCTGGCAGATCCAGCCTATATGCCACCTTGCCAACCCGGGCTACAACCTTGAAAGTTCCAATATACCTAGGGCCCAACTTGCCTCACTTCCTGAATCAAATGACACCCTTCCAAGGTGACACCTTCAGGTGGACCATATCCCTGACCTGGAATTCCAGGTCGGATCGGCACTTGTCGGCGTAACTTTTATGCCGACTCTGAGCAGTCTGAAGCCTGCTCCAGACCTGCTGAATCCTCTCCGTAGTCTTGAGTACCACTTCGGTACTCCCCATAACCCTCTGACCAACCTCACCCCAACATATCGGGGTCCTGCACTTCCTCCCGTACAACATCTCGAAGGGAGGACGGTCAATACTCGCGTGATAGCTGTTGTTGTACGAGAACTCTACCAAAGGAAGGTAAGTATCCCAACTGTCACACCCCCGAACCAGACGGCGGAAACGTCCGAGGGCTCGCGTGACTTTAATCGAATATCATCACAATGAATATACATGAATCATAACATAAACGTCACCATGCATCAATATATTACAACTGGAATTGTTCACATCAAGTACATGGTTTTAATATTACACATTCATAACCTAAATAGTTTGAGTGCTTTTAAAACATAACATCTAACATTACTTCATATTACTCTTCCGCTTACCTGTTACATGAGAATACAAGTTATTTTGGAAAAACATCAACATATGAAATGTTGGTGAGTTCATAAGCAATGTTGTGATAAAATGATTGGTGTAGTTTGTAAAACCCAGAAAATCTGATATTTTCTGAAAAGACTTTTGTTTATCAAAGTGTGAAGATCCATAAGTTGATGCATGAATGATTTTAAAAACATATATATATATATATATATATATATATATATATATATATATATATATATATATATATATATATGAAGGATATTTTGTATTATAGTTATAAAGTTTCGAGCGAATAGTATTGAATTCCCCGGAAAACCCGATGTTTTCCGATGTTGAAATGAATTCATGGTTATTGATTTTTGTATTGTCTTAGCCAATGAATATTGATTAATCCACATTGTATGTCGTCCTAATTTCGTCTACTTTGAATTCTCATAAGCCTTAGCGAACGAAGAGAAGGGGAGCATTATGTCCCACTACTATCGTAAGTACCTTAGGCTGTCGTGGATGCGAAAGACATGATGGTCCAACTCGCACTTCATTACTGTGACCTTACTAGCTTTTCTAATGGGATACTTTGGCCCACTAGCACATAAAAGCTATTGAAAGTCCTTTTATAAAATATTGGGTCATTGAAGGCCCAATAACATATAAGCGGTATCCCTTTGGGCCCAAAGATCATGTTGGTGGGCTTGCAATGCCCAACAAGCATGATTTGAAACTCATAAGCCCAAAGTTTGTAGATTTACTCATTGTAGTCATCACGTATCTATTTAAGTGTTTTGATTTGATGATTGTTGTTTTGTATTGATTCGAGACCGAGTCAATTCGTTTATAACGATTTTTGGTATTGAAGGTGTATTCGTTTTCCGTTTTGTCGTTAGTCGGGTATCTTGTATTTTGCCTTAGTGAATTAATTTGTTTAAAAGTAGAATTTGACCTTTTCACTACCTTTCTTTTATAAAAATAACACTTTTAGTCCTTTATATAAAAGAATTTCATTTTTAGTCCTTAAAACATTTTCTTGACACTTTTGTATCATAAACTTGTTGAAAATACATTTTTAACCAAAAATTTATTTTATAAACAACTTTAGCCCTTCCAAAATGGAGTTTCTCGGTTAGAAACCTTATTTTGCAACTTTTACAGTTTTGGCCCAAAATCTAACAAGTTTACATTTTTGATCCTTTTTGGAATTGAAAAGCATTTTTGACATTTGAAATAGTTTTATTACACTTCTTATCCCCTGTTTTGCAGAAAGTTTCATTACAGCCCCTTTAAACTTCATTTTTTCGCAATTATGGGCTTATTGGGCCAAAAAGCCCCAAATTTAGCCCATTAAGCTAAAAATTTGCATTTCAAATCCCTTGAAAATTTTAATATTCAGAAAAATGATTATAGAAACTGTTTTGACCTTTTTGACCCTCAAGAAGCCGTGACTTGACAGTTTTTAACCCAAGTTTTGTATTTTTGACAATTTAAGCCCTAAAATGGGTTTTATGTTAGAATTTGTTCCTCATAACCTTATAAGCTATTTTTCTTGACTTGTTTAGTGTAAAATAACTTAGATTATGTTTGTTTCCTTTCTCATGTCATAGATCTCGAATTATCACCCCTTTTGGTTACATATTTGTCACAAAAACACATAAAATCACACACATACATGCATAAAATCACACACATACATGCATAAAATCACACATAGCATATATATACACATAGATCTACACATTTTCTTGTATTCTCCCCCATAAAACATATGAAAACCGAAAAAAGAGGGCTATGAAGATCACCTTGAGTTGTAGTTCTGCTTTTGAAGAAGAATAGAAGAAGAAATTTCGATCCTAGCAAGTCTTCTTGGAGGATCTCGAACTTAGATGCTTCTAAGGTGCAAGATCAAGATCACAAGATTGAATGGATTTAGAAGAGATTTTTGGATGAAATGAAGTAGCTAGATCATGGATTTAACATGAACTTACCTTAGATGATGTTTTTGTGGAATGATCTCTTTGAAAGCTTCCTAGATCTCGAAAATTTGGAGAGGAATGGAGAGAGTTTCTTTGAGAGAGTTTTGAATGAATGGAATGAGTTTTTGTGAGTGTGTGTGTTGTGTTTGGCCGAGAGAAAAAGAGAGGAGAGAAGAGACAAGGTTGATGAGATAGGTGCATGAAGTATGAGAGTATGCATGGAAGTCCACTAAATAAAAATGAGTTGGCACACACAAAGTCAACTCTTCCTTCTTAGTGGGCTTGGGTCGAGAATGGAGAGGGAAAGAGAAAGAATTGGGTCTTGAGTGTTTAGCCCATATTATGACTCACTTAGATGATGTTTGGGCCCAAATAAATCAAAGTGTAATTTTTATGACCTAATAGGGCTAAATTAATTTGGTTGTGACCCATTAAGGCCCAAAATATTATGTTTCATGTATATGGGTCCATTTAGGGCCCATTAGAGAGTTCTAGATTCAAGATGGATAATTTGGAAGCTTATTAGTCCATTAGGCCCAATAAGGAAATCCTAGTCCAAAGTAAACTCAAATTGGAATTTCAAAGGTTTCCAATTCTTTGTTGACCATTTGTAGGGCTAGAATGAAGTATTTGATGAAGTTTTGGTGTTATAGAATAAGCATCATGTATGCTTTCATGTTATTGATTCATAGTTCTTATAAGTGTTGTAGTTACAAGGCACCAAAATTTCTAGTTGTGACACCAACTACCTCTGAAGTCTAAGACACATGCCCGTAACATATCCTCCAAAGACCGGATGGTCCGCTCACTCTGTCCATCTGTCTGCAAGTGAAAGGCGGTGCTAAAATGCAGACGAGTACCCAACTCATCATGAAACTTCCTCCAAAACCTAGAAGTGAACCGCACATCCCTGTCTGAAATCACAGAAACTGGCACACCGTGTTGCGCCACTACCTCCTGGATATAGATGTCGGCCAACTTCTCGGCCGAGATGCTCTCCTGAATTGGGATAAAATGGGCGCTCTTGGTCAATCGATCGACGATGACCCAGATCGAATCCACTCCCTGCACGGTCCTCGGAAGCTTAGTGATAAAATCCATCGTGATGTCTTCCGATTTCCACAGCGGAATATCCAACGGCTGCATCTTGCCATGAGGTCTTTGATGGTCGGCCTTGACCTTCCTGTAGGTCAAGCACCGCTCTATGTACCATGCCACATCCCGCTTCATGCAGGGCCACCAATAGTCCAGACGAAGATCCCTATACATCTTCGTCGTCCCGGGGTGAATGGAGAATCGAGATTTGTGCGCCTCTTCCATCAATACCTGGCGCACACCCCCATGATACAGGACCCACACCCTACAGTGCAGAGTCAACAAACCCTGACTGTCATAGTCAAAAGAGGAAACCTAACCCATAATCCGCTCGCTCTTCCGATGTTCCTCCTTCATGGCCTCCTACTGGGCCTCCCGAATCCGCTCCAACAACGGAGTCACCACCGTCAACCTCAGGCACATATCCCTGATCGACGCTGCCTTGCGGCTAAGTGTGTCGGCCAACACATTGGCCTTACCCGGGTGATAAAGGATCTCGCAATCGTAATCCTTTACCACCTCCATCCACCGACGCTGCCTCATGTTTAGATTCAGCTGATCGATGAGGTACCTCAAACTCTTATGGTCCGTGTAGATAGTACAACGAACCCCATAGAGGTAATGACGCCAAATCTTGAGGGAGAAAACAACAGCCCCAATTCCAAATCATGCGTCAGGTAGTTCGCCTCGTGAGGCTTTAGCTGCCTCGACGCGTAGGCGATGACATGCCCTCTCTGCATCAGTACTGCGCCCAAACCTGAGATGGACGCATTGCAATACACAAAAAATCCTCCATGCCCTCTGGCAGGCTAAGATTGGTTCCTCGCACAATCTCTGTCTCAGAGTCTCGAATGCGGCCTGCTGCTCAGGCCCTTAACAAAAGACCACGACTTTCTTTGTTAGCCTGGTCAGGGGTACGACTATCTTGGAGAAATCCTAGATGAATCTTTGATAGTAGCTGACTAATCCTAGGAAACTCCGAATCTCGGATGGAGACTTCGGAACCTCCCATCTCATCACGGCCTCCACTTTAGCCGAGTCCACTGAGATCTCATTCTGGTTGATGAGATGCCCAAGGAACTGCACCTCGCGTAACCAGAACTAACACTTGGAGAACTTAGCATACAAGTTCTCCTTCCTCAAAGTCCCTAGAATCTCTCGTAGATGCTCCTCGTGCTCCTCCTGCGTCTTGGAGTAAACCAAGATGTCATCAATAAACACTATCATGGACCGGTCTAACATCGGTCTACACACGCGATTCATGAGGTCCATAAATACGGCAGGAGCATTGGTGAGCCCGAAGGCATCACCACGAACTTATAGTGTCCATAGCGTGTTCAGAACGCCGTCTTCTGTACATCCTCCTCTCTAACCCTCATCTGATGATATCCTGAGCGCAGATCAATCTTGGAGAACCAAGATGCTCCCTGTAACTGGTCAAAGAGGTCATCAATCCTCGGGAGTGGGTAACGGTTCTTCATCGTTACCTTATTCAACTCCCGATAATCTATACACATCCGATGCGACCCATCCTTCTTTTTCACAAACAAAATCGGTGCTCCCCAGGGAGAACTACTTGGTCTAATGAATCCCTTGTCCAACAGCTCCTGCAGCTGCGTAGACAACTCTTGCATCTCATGAGGAGCCAATCGATACGGTGCATTGGCTATCGGAGCCATACCAGGGACTAGGTCGATCCTGAATTCCACCTGCCTCTCCGGAGGTATCCCAAGCAACTCCTCGGGGAATACATCCATAAACTCATGCACCACAGGCACATCGCCCACCGTTACCTTACCCGCCTCTCGGGTGTCCATAACATAGGCGACATATCCTGCGCAACCCTGCTGAAGGTAACGCCTAGCTCTCGCTGCTGAACATACCGTTGGCCCTCGCTGCGGCCTTTCGCCCTGAACTACCAACTCTCCCCAACTTGGGGTCCTGATCCGGACCTGCTGCTGCGCGCAATCTATCACTGCCCCATTACGGCTCAACCAATCCATGCCTATAATGACATTGTCCCCCCCCAACGGAATAGGAACCAGGTCTACCAGGTAATGCTCTTCGAACAGCCTCAAAACACAGTCTCGATAGACCTTCGATGCTCGCATCGGCCGGTCGTCCGCAATCTCGACCTCTAGAGGGCACTCCATCATACCCGAAGACTCCAGAAATTTCTTGCTAAGCGCAAGAGAGACAAAAGATCAGGTGGCACCCGAATCAAACAACACCTGAACTGGGATTCCGTTCACATGGAACGATCCTAGACAAGGCACATGATTTATCAAAATCACAGCGACATAATATAAAAGCATAATTATAAGAAATCATACCCATCACCACATCGGGTGTAGCGCATGCCTCCTCGGCTGTCAACTGAAATGCTCGGCTCCGAACCACTGGAGCCTCCAACTTGGCCTTCCAGCCATCCACCACCCGTGCTGTCGCTGGAGTCGGCGCCACAACCGGCGCCGCTACCACTGCTGCTGTCAATCTAGGGCAATTAACCTTTTTATGGCCTTTCTGATTGCAATGAAATCAAATCAGGTCAGATATCTGAATCGCAGGAGTAGGGGCAGTACAATCCCTGCCAAAATGCCCAACCTTGCCGCACTTATAGCAGCCTGAACCCGACCCAGTGCGACAAGCTCCCTCGTGTGACCGACATCATTTTCCACAGTGGTCCCGCCCTGACTGGCCCTTCAGCCTACCATCGGATCCCTTGGGCTTCTTCCCCGAAGCCCCCGTCGTGTGCCCCTCCTCTGCCTTCCTCTTCCGGATGTGCTCCAGATCAATCTCCCTCTCCCTAGCCCTGGCAATCATGGAATCTAGGGTAAGGCAGCTGAAAAACTAACATGCTCCCGGATCTCAGCTTGTAGGATGTCATGGTAGCGGGTCCTCTTCATGTCCTCATCACTCGCATACTGGGGCACTAACAAAGCCCTCTCCCGGAACTTGGCGGTGATCTCCACTACAGTCTCCGTAGTCTGTCTCATATCCAAGAACTCCCTGGCCAGCTGCTGAAGCTCTATAGCTGGTGTAAACTCTGCTCTGAACTGGTCACAAAATCCAACCATGTAATAGCCTCAACAGCCGAGGCTCCCAGAGAGTCACCAACCGACTCCCACCAGTCCCTAGCCCGGTCGCACAAACACCCTACTGCAAATCGTACCTTCGACCCCTCAGGGCAGAAGCTTGTCAGCTGTGCAAAATCAATGTACTCAATCCCTCGTCTGGCAGCAATGGGGTCCTTTGCCCCGTGGAAATCTTGCGCACCACTCCCTCTGAAGTCCTTAAAGGACAGTGTGCGTGGTCCTGACTGGCTAGCCGCCATGTCACTTTAGAACGCCCTGAGGCGATCCTCCATCAGCTCAATAATCCCCTCCTTGATCGACTTGAACATAACCGGTGTCACATCAAGGATACCCCTCGTGATCTCGGATGCAATGAACTCACGTAACCCATCATCCACATGCTTGGATCCTACCCCCGAGCCCGATCCTGACCCGGATGCTGAACCTCCTGCTCCATGTCGTGTGACCACCATTCTGAAAATAAACATACGAATGGCAGGGCCACATATACTTTCCAAGTTTCCCGATTCCATCTAGGCCCTCCTTGGTTCGAGTACGAATCCTCTGCTTCCAGTAGTACGGGCCCATACTACCTTCCACATCTATCCGTACTTTCCTCAAGAATTGCTTCGACTTCACCAAGTCCCTTTTACCGACACCCTTTCCACTGACCTCATCCTAGGCTTCCCTAAGGCACTCTCCGACCTACTCTTCGCCATCAGCTGCACTAGGAGTTCCCACCCCCTCCCCCTAACTAGCTTGCAGATACTATTACATATCCACTCGTCAGTTAGTTGAAGCTGGTCAGAACCCCCATAGCACAAAGCAAGCAACATTCGTGCTTTGAGTAACCAAACCAGGCATAACCTACATTGGCCATCCTACCACTGACTAAACAGTCCTAGCATATAGCTCATACAGCAGGCACATAACGCATCCTTCCTAGATCCTTAGCCCTAACTAGCATGCAATTCTCATAATCATATATCAAGCACACAAGACATCCTCCTAGATCCTTAGTCCTATTCTAGCATGCAGTTCTCTGAATCAAATCCATATAACATAACATAACAAGTATGGGTATCTTGGGGAAAACTTACTTAAGCTCGACTGGTCGCACACATCACACACTTCGCCTTTCTTAAAATTTCTCAGTTTAGCCTTTAGAAAACAATTTTTTTAAAAGATCTTTTAGTCCCTCGGTTTGAGTCCAGACACCTTAAAGGGTGTGTCCGAATCCCTCAAACCAGGGCTCTGATACCAACTTGTAACGACCCAAATTTCAAGGCCAAAAATTTCGTTTTTGAATTAACGCGTTTAGCAAACATTTTTACCAAGACATTGTCAATAAACATTCATTAGAAAATCATAATGTTGTATTTCAAACAATAACATCAAAAGTACAAAAAATCAAAGTACAGTCCCAAAAACTTCTTGCGGAAACTTGTGTGTGTGTGTGTGTGATGCGCTGCTACGCTGCCGGCTCTTTCCCCTTCGACGAAGAGGTACCTGAAACCAAAACCAAAACTATAAGCACAAAGCTTAGTGAGTTCCCCCATCATACCACATACTACACAATATCGTCGGTATGTTTCAACCGGTAACCTTCATCGTTATCTTTCAACCGGTAGCCTTCCTCGGTATCTTTCAACCGGTAACCAACATCGGTATCTTTCAACCAGTAACCATCATCGGTATCTTTCAACCGGTAACTGGGGACTATTTCACCCCCTGCTACTAACATAAAATCAACAGATATAAGCATACAGTCAGGCATATCCGGGTATTGACCTACCCTTGGGTCCTAAGGACCACTGTCAGGGAAACTAATCCCTACCATACACATAGCATACTACTAACACATAACCAAACCAAGATAATTATCACAAAGACCATTATCTTCTAAATGCCCCTTTTTGGTGGGCCGACATTGTGGCCTTAGACCCACCCCTACTGGAAGGTAACTCACCTCAATGTCGTGTAGTGTATGAACTATCCTCGGCACACAAGTCGACTCCCTACGACTCCTCAATCCCTACACGACAACCTTCCAGTCAACACACATCACATACAACCCTAAACATGGTCAGTCAACATTGGTCAAAGTCAACATTCAATTGACCTGACTCGCTGAGTTGGCCTACCAACTCGTCGAGTCCATACTTCTCTAATCCCACACCAACCCTGTCTCCACTCATCGAGTCTAGCAAAAATCGACGGGTTCTCCTTCAATCATAACATCGGGACCGTCTTCATCCGACTCGCCGAGTTCCTCCTTGAACTCGTCGAGTCCATCTCCTGTCACACCCCAAAACCAAGGATGGCGAAAACGTCCGGGGGTGGAGGACTTCATGTATAGTATCACAACAACGAGTATAATAGTGCTCAAAGTAAATACAACCAATCATAAATATAATCAGGAAAGAATTACATGGTTTCAAGTATTACATATTTCAATGATTGATCACGACATTATATAAAAATAGTTGTTCAACGCCGTGGCGTTCCATCCTCAAAAGCTTGTGGTAACTTGGTTTCGTTGATTTCCTGAGAATACAAGTAATTTTGAAAAAGTGTCAACAATTAAGTTGGTGAGTTCATAAGCTTTTTAGATAAAGAGTTTGGAAACCGTTCTTTGTAATGTGTTGTGTGTTACCAAGAAAAATCCAATATTTTCCTTATAAAAGTTATGCGATCCTAAATCCTAGGACCTAGAATAAACAAGTATTTTCCATAGTTAATGATATAAACGTGGTTTTAAATCGGCATAAAACCCTTTTAGATTTGAGGGAAAGTCCCGTAATGAATGATGTGTAGTCTTAAATACCAAGACCAAAAGTGTACAGTAATACCCGTACTTATTGATATAAAAAGTGATTTTAAATCGACATAAAACCCCTTTTGATTTATAAAAATTCCCGTAAACTTTATGAGTTGTTAACTTCCTATGTGAGTCGCTATAACCATACTATGACTGAATGAACCTGCCAGGATGTTTCTCAGGCGTCGAAAAACTGATATGACACTTGTCACCCATAGACCTGCAGGTCCCACTATAGCTAGCAGCAAGGTGTGGGGTGTCTAACCCAATATAGATCTATACACAACTATCACGTTCTCCCTACAAGAGACTCTGGTTATAACTACCAGGAATTTTAACCCGTACTCTAGGAGTACTGAGAAGAATGTCTCACAATTTAAGTTAACAAGTTTACGTGTGGTGTGCGTGAGTGTAAAACCTTTTTATGTGGGAATAAAACCTTCCGAAATGTGTTTGTTGTGTTAATGGAAACATAAACCATACCTATTATAGTTTATCAAAACGTTTAAATGTAATAGTTATAACTTTGTTTATTATGGTTAACTAATGTGTTTGTGAAGGTAAAAACCCTTTTGTTTACCGATATGTATATATACCTTTTACTAAAGTGAAGCAACATGCAATATAACAACTAATTAATTACCATACATTTGTAGGTAAAAATCCATTTGTTTTCTGCTGTATGACTATATACTAAGATAAAATGTCATCTATTTGCAAAAAAATATTCTCACATAAAGATATACACCTTGCTCAACATGTTACAAGGTGAAATGAAATTGATAGCATTTTTCTGTTGTTAACATTTTCTTTTACCGTTCTTAGAAAATTTATAGAAAAATCATCAAAGGTCCAAATCAGAATCCGTAAATTCTGAGAGTTTGGGAAATGAGTATAGTTTGTTTATAATTTCTATTATGAATTTTAATGACCTCCAACTTGTGTGAAAAAGTCCATAATCACAGACTGGTCCAGATTTGCTCTTGGAATGATAGGCAATTTTGTAAAAATCACCATAAATTGTAGAAAAATCGTGTGGAGATGTGCAAGTAGTCATTTTAAAGCTAAGAACAGGAACTACTTGCAAATAAAACAGTTTTGAAAACTAAAATGTCTAAGTTTCCCAAAACAGTCCGTGAATGGAGTTGAACTTTTCTGATGAAGGCTGTTAAATGAGTTTAGTTGTGTTCTTGGTTTTTTAACTTGTATTCCCCCCTTAAAACTTAATAAAAACATGAAAATATAAGGGTATGAACTCACCTTGAGTGAATTCAGTAGATGGATGATGGAGAAAAGAAGTGTCAACTCAAGAACACTAAGAAGATGCCTTGATGATTCGAGAATCTAACACAAAGAGGATGGAGTTTGTGTAAGAAATCAATGATTTGAGTAGGAGGATGTGAAACAATAATTGGAATGATGAAGATACTTACCAAATGGAGAAGGAAAGTCTTGGAAAATTCCTTGGAAATCTCGAACTTGAGAGAGGATAGTTGAGAGAAAAGAGTTTGATCTTTTGGTGGAATGAGAGGAAATGAATGAAGTGAGGAGAGAGGGTGGATGTTCCAGCTCTAATAACATGGGAAATGGCTGGAAATGATGATAAAGTACATTGACATGACCTAGGTATGGTGGAAGGACAAGGGGTTGTACCATGGAGGTATGGGGAGGTTGCTTGTGTCATACACTAAGGCAAAGTCAACACTCCACTCATAATATCTCACCACTAGATTTTATTCTTAGGCAATGATTTCCCCCAAAATATAGTTAAAATATGAATATTTAGGGTTTATTATGTTAAAATATGGTTTCGGGTGAAAATCCCGCGTTAAAATCTCGAAAAATGGGCTCAAAACGCTAAAAATATTGGAAACCGGGCAAAAACTGCCAAATTCCGAAGTTCAGGCCGAGGATGCGAAGGTTCGGCTCCTTAGGAGCTTAGAACCGAAGGCGAGGCTCGGTTGTACTTGGGAACCGAGAGTAGAAGGGTTCGGCTGCGCAAGCTCGCTCCTCGGACAGAAGGTCAAGTCCTCGGACCGAAGGTCAGAAGAGAAGGGCATAAGGCGAGGCTCGGTCTCGGCTGTTGTCTTTCGGTTTTATGAGAAGGCTCGGTTCAACATGATCAGGGGACCAAAATAGACCGAGTGTTCGGTCCATTTCGGTTGAGAGGGTTTCAGTTCTCAGGAGGTTAGGCTCTAAGAGGTTCGGTTCCTAAGAGGTTTGGTTCCTAAGAGGAGTTTCGGCTCCTTAAGGTTGTTTTTCGCGTAGATTTCCGTTTTCGAGCGGTTTTCGACTAAATTAAGGGTCGGGATGCCCAGAGTGATTATAAGAAGTTGAGAGAGATTTTAAGAGAGATTTGGGAGAGATTTCACATACGGAGAGAGATTTGGGAGAAATTCCACATTCTTGGAGAGATTTGGGAGAGATTTGACATACTCGGAGAGATTTCACATACAGAGAGAAATATGGGAGAGATTTCACATACTTGGAGAGATTTCACATACGGAGATAGATTTGGGAGAGATTTCACATACTTGGAGAGATTTCACATACGAAGAGAGATTTGGGAGAGATTCCACATTCTTGGAGAGATTTGGGAGAGATTTGACATACTTGGAGAGATTTGACATTCTTGGAGAGATTTCTCATACAGAGAGAGATCTGGGAGAGATTTCTTTTGAGATCTTTTTGAGTGTTTGGCTTCGCAATGCAAGGTTTGTAGACCTCGTTAAGTCTTGCTATGACTGTCATATGCCCCCGGGGGTTAAGGAATAATGTTTTATCAAGTAGTTTCATCACTTGCCCTGATTAGGGTTTAGAGTTCCCGAACACATGAAAATTATAAGTGATACTTTGCATTAAGAGTGCGAGTTCTTTAATAAGGAACATAATGAAAACCCTAGCATACAAGGGTTAGATGAGTTGACTGGTTTGACTTGTTGACTTTAGTTGAATTTGACTTGGATGGAATTTGACGGTTGTCACATCATCCCCCCGTTAGAGGGAATTTCGTCCCGAAATTTGCATTTTGATTGGGGATTCAAGAGTTTGGGAAGAGATGTGGGTACTTTTCGGTGTACAAGAAATTGGTATGGCGGGGTTCCATCCGCCTGAGGTTAAATGACGACCTTGGAATTTTTTACTGTAACTTGAGCTAAGTCGATTTAAAGGAGTTATTATTTTGAAATGATAGTGTATTCTATGTGTGCCTTTATGCTCCCCGCTATAAAGTGGAGACTCTCATTCATTTCGATTTCGCCAAGTGGTAAGTGGGCACACCCACGTTTTACCGAACTTAGTCACTCAAGCTATTAACATGTCGCCCAAGATTTGAACAGTCCCTTTTGTTATGCCCGTTGGTTTGCTGTTGGTAGGCCATACCCAAATCTAACCTAGTTCCCTGTAAGGGTTTCCATGGTCGCTAAACAAATCTACTATCTCTGTTTGAGATAACATATATTAATAGACCCTGTGGTCTCATAATCTCTTTGATATACGTTCTAGTCGATTCCTCCATCCTGTCGATTTCTTTGATTAGTAGGGAGTGTGCGGATTTAGCCAGCCTGTCGACGGTTACCCAAATGGTATCGAGACCATCCATTGTCTTGGGTAGCTTGGTTATGAAGCCCACGGTTAGCCGCTCCCACTTCCTTTCAGGTATCACTGGTTGCTGTAGGAGACGCGAAGGCTTCCTTTATTCTACCTTGACACTGGCACAAGTCCGATACTTGCCCACATGTGTAGCGATGTCAGGTTTCCTATTCGTCCACTGATGTTACTTTTTGAGGTCCAGACACATCTTGTCCGAGCCTGGATGAAGGGAGTAGCAAGTTTTCGTGTGCTTCGCTCGTGACATTATTTCTGAATCCATCAACCTCAGTGTCCAGATCCGGTTCATGGGATAACATGCCTCGCCATCCGTGCCTTCTAGGTTCTTATAATTGGTGAAGATTTTATGCTTCGTGTCGTAGAGACGATACCTCTAGACCTCTAGGGCGAACACTACCGCTCCTAGTTCGAGGTCATGCGTTATCTAGCCGACCTCATACGTCTTTAGCTGTCTTAAGTAATAAGTAATAGCTTTTCCTCGGAGCGCTGCATAGGGCCTGTTGTAGTGTTCCTCGATTGCTTAGCTCGGTAGGAAGCATGAGGGTTTGGTTTACGCGACTAGACTTATTCGGATGGTAGGACGTTTACTCATCCTCGTGGGCAACCTTGACCCGAAGTTCATGGCAGGACTCGTACCTAGTCCATCTATCATTAACTTGCGTATATAGGTCGTATGTACTTAAGGTTGGCAAGACAGTTGGATGGGTGACTCTGCCCCAAGTCCACAACCAGACAAGGAACAGGAAATAGGGCGGAAGCACACATCCAATGTCCGTAGAATCTTAATTATACATTATCCTCGCGTATACACGTAGTAGTGGTAGACTAACCGTATCCGTCCCAAGCTTCTGTGCTTGAACCTTGTCTGTTGTATGCGTGACATTCCCGAAGGGTCTCCTAGAAATGCTTGTGATAAGGTTTCAGAAGGTATAACACTCCTCTGGTGAGTGTTTTGGGGTGTCACAGTGAGAGATGACCCGGAGGTCCGTGCTGGATGTGTTTATGGGAGACAAAGGTTTCGATATTCGGTGGGTTAGGTGAAGGTTCCTTTCGTGGCCGTTAAACCAAGAAGATGAGGACTATACCAATTGAAATTGAATGGTACCAACAGTATCTTTTTAGATAAAACATGTGTTAAGCTGTATTCATAAGAAGCGCTCATTAGAGTGATAGAGTATCTTGTGTTTCTTTTTCAGTGTGTTTCGTTTTGTTCGATGTTATTATTACTGTAGATGATTTGTACCACAGTGTCTAGCGATGGTAGTGGGCGTGTTTCGATAGCTAGTAATGATACTTAATATCATGATCCCTGACAGGCCACTTTGTGATCGAGCGCTATATGTATGTCGTATGTAATTTGATATTGGTGAGATCGTTGAGTGGGTGGATCCACTCAAATCCCACTACTAGACATGGAACAGGAGTCAGGATGGAATTATTTGTTTCAAGTTTTTAGTATTTTGATTATAATTAACCCCGATGTATGCACAAAGTCATCACAGCTTACAGGTAATGATCCTAAGGTCATATATGAGTGTCTGTGGTTTGATTTGAACAATAGAGTATTTTAACTACTTTTAGAAAGACGGTGATTTTAGCAAGCATACCAAATTCATTAGAAACATATGGTACTTAAATGTTTTTGTCGTTGGAAACATTACAAAAGTCCTAATAAGATTCCTTGCTGCTCCTGCTGGTGTGTTCATCACACTCCTCCTGCTCTTCCGTCATTCTTCTCAGTTGGACATTCTCTCTTGAAGTGTCCCGTTTCACCGCATTGGTAGCATACTGGGCCTACCTTGGTGCTGGTGATTGAAGGGAGGTGCTGGGTTTGGTTTCTGTAGAAGCGGGCAATATGTCTGTTCTTGTTGCAGTTTTTACAGTGCATCACCCGGAAAACCCCATTGTGATGGGAGCCACACTTGTTACACTTTGGGAGTGCTCCCATATAATTCCTGTCTGATGCTTGGGTGATAGATGTTGTGGCTGATGTCGAGGCATGTGTTGTGACTGCTGTCGTAATTATAGGGGTGACCATGGGTTGTTGTCTTTTAGTGGATTTCTGAAATTGGTTGCGCTCCTTTTTGTTCCAAAACTTTCGCTTCTTGTTCGTAGGTTTGTGGTCTGAGGCATTTTCATTGGTAGATGCCTGCTGGTGTTCATGATTGATAATGCGGTTGGTATTTCGGACACCATCTCCGTACCTGCTGGCATGGTTAGCATTGAGCTGCGCCATGATGGCTGCCACGGCTGCAGCTTGAAAAGTAGCAGAATCCATCTGCAAGGTTGGCGCCTTGCTAGTTGGTTGGTCGCCCCTTGGTGAAGACATAGCTCTATTTCACGATGAAAAATGACTTCGTGAGTGGGGATAATTATCTCAAGTGCATCCTTACGATTTATATTCACATATATAAATTTTTGCAGATTACTATACTATTCTTAGTATTTCTGCTAACTTCCCTAAGACGGAGTATGGTAGTAGGTAGAAGTAGGTTTTATACGGGCGTTTTAAGCTTTACTCATCTTGGGGTCATGTTTGTCTAAACACACTTAGCTGAGGAGTTTTGATGGGATCTGGTGTATTAGCACTGGTATGATCGCACCCTATAGGTCTACGAAGAAGGAACCTCTCAATCAAGGTGTTTAAAGGTGAGACGGAAATGAGTTTTTAGAGTGGCTATACGTCGTGAGTTTTCTAACTAAGTTTATCTTATATCAATTTGTAACGTAATTCGGTTGCTAAGGGTCATCTGTAAACAGTTCATAACGAGAGTCTTTATATGATAAACTCATGTGTTTTAGTAGTTCTGTATCCAAGTGAAACCTTGTAATTTGACCCAAGCTAGGTCCTAAGCCCATCTTGTTAATATGATTCTAGTAATCATGGTTTCAGCGAACATTTGTGGCCTAGATGTAGGTATACCTCACATCCATGCAAGGAAAAGTTTGGATAGCAAATAAATCTCTCGATTAGTATAATCGTTTAAATCGCAGTGACGTGCTTACACCTAGAATAGAGTAGCACCAACGCATACTCAAGAACTTAATTTACAAAGTCTTGTGAGTGGTATGAACTCTACTCACGATAATCCGTCCCTTGTGATGCCTGAGGCAAAGTCGATGCATCTTGCAGCTTTGCCAATCGACGCTTGGCTGCAATCATCCTCTCTTTGAATGCCGTGTGTCTACCCTGTTACTCTCTTTCCTCTTCCCGAGCGGAGATAAGGTCCTAAAAAGAAGAAAGTTGGTCTCTGAAATAGCAGTCTTTTTCCAAGTATCTGGTACGTGAGATGGTAGGGTCTGTAGTAGCGCGCAGTTTTCAAACTCGGTTTGCAATCTCCCTGTTTTAATCCCTGATGTTCGTGATCTGCCGGGTCATTTTTGGGAGGGCTCTGTTAGTCGTTCCCCCGTGGTTGAGGTCATAGCACCCTCGTTGGTCTCCACATGGTGGTTGCTGTCATTGCTGTCGACTTCAACCCTCGATCACGGTTGCCTAACGGGGCACATGTTCGATGTAGTCGAAATGGTTTGCGGGAACCCTAGCTATGCATGGAGGGTTGATTACCTCCAGTTCCATTTCTGATTCTTCTCATAACCATCCACCATTTATCTGGTTGGGAAAGTAGGGGTCGTCCGGTAAGTAGGATCTTGCTATGTTGTACGTGCGAGAATAAGAGTGGAAGAGATAATTACTCGGCGTCTAACTCTACAATTAATTACTTATAGGGGGTGATCGTTATCGGTCATGTCTATAATCACTTAGTGCATACCAGTTACACATAATCTGAGATAGAGTAGACCTTCGAATAAACGACTCTACTCTAAATCCACAACCAAACAAGGAACAGGAAGTAGAGCAATAGTCATAGATTCTGAGTCTATAATATCTTCAATTATGTATAACCTTAGCATACGCACTCAGTCGTTAAGGACCTACTAATAGAGGTCTTTAGTTTTCACATAAGTTGGTTATAGTATTACAAAATACTCCTATAGTATTTTAAAATTTATGTTTGGTTCTTAGTAACTTTCTTGTATGGGAAGTTTTTAGGCTTGTTGCTCACCACGACCATGCCCTGGCATACCATAGTCACACCTCGGATAAATATAGTTGATCATACTATATTCATCCCAAGTCTGATTAGATCCCCCCAGGTCTACTCGTAGTGTCCAACTCCTCGTTTTACTTTTGTTTCGTCCTAGATAATGATACTATACTAGTATGTATGTATGTACTCATACTTTTAACAAGAAACTATTTCATTTCTAAAAGTATAATTGTTTTGAAAACTTTAAATCAGAGACTTTAGTCCCAATGTATTTATAGTTTGTATATCTTATCTGGTTCGATATAATTAGTTCACTATAAACAATGCTCTAATACCAATTTGTCACACCCCCAAACCAAGGATGGCGGAAACGTTCGGGGGTGGATGACGTCATGTATAGTATCACAACAACGAGTATAATAGTGCTCCAAGTAAATACAACCAATCATAAATATAATCAGGAAAGAATTACATGGTTTCAAGTATTACATATTTCAATGATTGATCACGACATGATATAAAAATAGTTGTTCAACGCCGTGGCGTTCCATCCTCAAAAGCTTGTGGTAACTTGGTTTCGTTGATTTCCTGAGAATACAAGTAATTTTGAAAAAGTGTCAACAATTAAGTTGGTGAGTTCATAAGCTTTTTAGATAAAGAGTTTGGAAACCGTTCTCTGTAATGTGTTGTGTGTTACCAAGAAAAATCCAATATTTTCCTTATAAAAGTTATGCGATCCTAAATCCTAGGACCAAGAATAAACAAGTATTTTCCATAGTTAATGATATAAACGTGGTTTTAAATCGGCATAAAACCCTTTTAGATTTGAGGGAAAGTCCCATAATGAATGATGTGTAGTCTTAAATACCAAGACCAAAAGTGTACAGTAATATCCGTACTTATTGATATAAAAAATGATTTTAAATCGACATAAAACCCCTTTTGATTTATAAAAATTCCCATAAACTTTATGAGTTGTTAACTTCCTATGTGAGTCGCTATAACCATACTATGACTGAATGAACCTGCCAGGACGTTTCTGAGGCATCGAAAAACTGATATGACACTTGTCACCCGTAGACCTGCAGGTCCCACTATAGCTAGCAGCAAGGTGTGGGGTGTCTAACCCAATATAGATCTATACACAACTATCACGTTCTCCCTACAAGAGACTCTGGTTATAACTACCAGGAATTTTAACCCGTACTCTAGGAGTACTGAGAAGAATGTCTCACAATTTAAGTTAACAAGTTTACGTGTGGTGTGCGTGAGTGTAAAACCTTTTTATGTGGGAATAAAACCTTCCGAAATGTGTTTGTTGTGTTAATGGAAGCATAAACCATACCTATTATAGTTTATCAAAAAGTTTAAATGTAATAGTTATAACTTTGTTTATTATGGTTAACTAATGTGTTTGTGAAGGTAAAAACCCTTTTGTTTACCGATATGTATATATACCTTTTACTAAAGTGAAACAACATGCAATATAACAACTAATTAATTACCATACATTTGTAGGTAAAAATCCATTTGTTTTTTGATGTATGACTATATACTAAGACAAAATGTCATCTATTTGCAAAAACATATATTCACATAAAGATATACACCTTGCTCAACATGTTACAAGGTGAAATGAAATTGATAGCATTTTTCTGTTGTTAACTGTCACACCCCCAAACCAGAACGGCGGAAACGTTTGGGGGCGGAGGACGTCATATTCAGTATCATAACAGTTCATAGAAAGGAAAGTACACACCACCATACATATATAAAGGTTTTAAAAATGTTTACATAATGGTATTCGTTACATGTTAAAAAGATAAATACATAAACATCTTTCAAAAGAAGTAATTAACGCCAGTGCGTTAATCCCCAAAAGTTGATTTCCAACCTGCTTAGCGGTTCCCTGAGAATACAAGTTATTTAAAAGGGAAAGTGTCAACAATTAAGTTAGTGATTTCATAAGTGGTTTAGAAAAATTGAATGCCATTCCAAAATGAGTGTATGTTTTCCAAGAAAATCCCTTATTTTCTTATAAAAGTAAGGAATGCATGAGAATATTTGTGTTGTAAAATGCAGCTAGTTGAATCAAGAAAAACCCTTATCTTCCTATTAGTTGTTTGGTTTGTATACAGGAAAATCCCATATTTTCCTAAAGTAATAGTTAGTCTAATGTCCAAGACTAAAACCGAAAGCAAGCGATATGCTTTAGAAGATTGAAGCATAGATTTATATAATAAAACCTATAAGAAGATTTCAGTTGTTAGATAAAGAATAGTTTTAATAGCTACTCATTCATCAATGAGGCGTACTATAATAATTGTATATCCGGTGAGTTTTATAACCATACTAAACATAATATGCCTGTAGCGACGTTCTTCAGGCGTCGTAGTGTTATGACAAACTGTCACCCCAAAAGACGGACTGTAGCTAACAGTCAGGGCGCGGGATCATGACTTCCCCTATAGATCTATACACATATGACACGTTCTCCGAATGGGAGACTCTGGTTATAGACAGGACTTGTAGCAATACCTTTTAGCAAAAGGCAGTATTTGAAGATGTACACGTCTCACGGATTCTCAACTAAGTCTGTATTAAAGTAATAGTTTTGTATGCAAAGTTTATCCTTTTTCACAATGCTTGACAAAGCATAAATCATAAGCTCGTAGAATGTATAAAACGGTTTAGCAACGAAGGATACTTTGGAATTTCTAAATACTTCGTATAAATCTAGTGCATGCAAAGTATGACAAGAGTTTTCACATAGTAGTAATGAATCAAAAGTGATTCATTTGATAAAAACGAGTAAAGTAAAACTTTATGAACTACACGATAATAACTGTATGTTTACTTGTAATCCCCTCCTAAAAGAGTATAAAAAGCATTTAAAAACGTATTTAAAGTGTGTTTGTAGGGGTATGAACTCACCTGATTGATTGAAGAAGGTGTGACGAAAACCGAGCAGAACTTTGACTTGAAAAAACGGATTTTCTCGGGATTCTCGGGAATCTCGGGAGCGTAAAACTTCCTTCGGGGCTTGAGTATTAGAACCGGGGATTCGGGATATTTATTGCGCGGAAAATGAGGCAAAACGCAAGAAAAATGAGAGAAAATGAGCAAGTTTCCCCGGAACCCTCGCATCCCTTTTATAGGGGCTGAGAGGCCTTGGTACGCGGGGCGTACGAGGTTACGCGAGGCGTACTCGTGCGTCATGCGTGACGGAGTCCTCGACTGCCTCGGCTTCGGACGGGACGGGAAGGGGCAGGGCCTAGCCTTGCATAGGGGCGACGTGGACGAACCGGAGCCTAGGCCTTGAGTACGCGTGGCGTACGCCTGTACGCGGCGCGTAACTCGGATAGGCTTGCTGACTCCTCCTTCGGATAATACTAAGGTTTAATAATAAAATTTATATTTCATTTATTTAATAAACTTCTAAAATTCACATCTTCTTCATACGAACTCCGTTTTCGATGTTCTTTATGTCTACGCGTAGGTGAGACTATGCTCTACAACTTTCGTTTAGATTCCATCGGCAAATTTCGAAATTATTTTTATTATTTATTTTTAAAAGGTCAGGGGTAAGAAAGTTCGTTAATAATTCATAACTTTTTCATACGACGTCAGATTTGGGCGTTCTTTTTATGTATGTTTGCAGTTTAATGATATCTATGACTTTCATTTAGACACCTAAGGTCAAAAAGTATTTTATCGAAACTTCGCGTTTTTACGTATCCGTATTGCCGGTTTTTGTCGGAAGACTTAGAATGGTCATAACTTCTTTGTTATAATTCGGATTTTAGTGTTCTTTATATGTTTGGAAACCTTAAGATGATATCTACTACATAGTGTACTCCAAACAGAGCTTTTGAATATTTCATTTTTCGATGATATTCTTATTACTTTTCAAAGAGGTTACAAGACTTGATTTTTAATGACCTGAAATAACTGGTTGTTACATCATCCCCCCGTTAGAGGGAATTTTGTCCCAAAATTAAATACAAGAGAAAAGTTTTAGGGGCTGAGGAAAAGATGCGGATACTTCTGTTGCATCTGATCTTCTCGTTCCCACGTGAACTCAGGTCCCCTCTTAGCATTCCAACGGACCTTTACTATTGGTATGCGACTCTGTTTAGTTCGTTTAATTTCCCTATCCATGATCTCGACGGGTTCTTCCACGAAGTTAAGATTTTCGTTAAGTTCGATTTCGTCGAGTGGAATTACAAGTGTTTCGTCGGACAAACACTTTTTCAGGTTCGATACATGGAATACTGGATGTACTTTATTAAGCTCGATTGGAAGTTGGAGTTTGTAAGCCACTGGACCAATTCTTGAAATGATTTCGAAGGGTCCAATGTACCGAGGATTTAGTTTCCCACACTTTCCAAAGTGTATCATGCCCTTCCAGGGTGAGACCTTTAGCAGCACACGGTCACCCATCTGAAATTCCAAGGGTTTTCGTCTTTTGTCGGCATAACTCTTTTGCCTATCCCTTGAGGATTTCAGTCGTTCTCGTATTTGCACGATCTTTTCAGTCGTTTCTCTGATGATCTCCGGACCAGTGAGGGTGCTATAAGCGACTAGACCTTTTGCCAACTGCGTGTCGCCTACTTCCGTCCAGCACAGAGGTGATATGCACTTACAGCCGTAAAGGGCTTCAAATGGAGCAGTCTTGATACTAGTATGATAACTATTGTTATAAGAGAACTCGACTAAAGGTAAGTGAACATCCCACGCTTTACCAAAGTCAATCACACATGCTCGCAACATGTCTTCCAAGGTTTGGATCGTTCTCTCACTATGTCCGTCAGTTTGTGGGTGGTAGGCCGTACTCATATCCAACCTTGTACCCATGGATTTTTGCAATGATTGCCAGAATCTGGAAGTGAATCTGCTGTCTCTGTCCGAGATGATAGACATTGGCACTCCATGAAGTCGTACAATCTCTCGGATGTAGATTCTCGATAGCTTTTCCATCTTATCAGTTTCCTTGATCGGTAAGAAATGAGCGGACTTGGTTAGTCTATCGACGATTACCCAAATAGTATCTTGGCCACCCTGAGTTTTGGGCAGTTTCGTTATGAAGTCCATGGAAATCTGTTCCCATTTCCACTTAGGTATTTCAGGTTGATGGAGTAGACCTGAGGGTTGTTGGTGTTCTATTTTTATCTTGGCAGCACAGACTCATCAAGTCCGGTCTCTGACTCGCCGAGTCAGCCACTTAACTCCTGTGTCCAATGCGCTTCTACTCAATGAGTTGGGCCACCAACTCGCCGAGTCCCAGGCCAAAATGCAAAATACTTAATTTAAAAATATGTACCAGGAACCAGGTGTTATAAAAGAAGGAGAAGTCTGGCATGAAAGATCTTTTATGCGCAAGGATCATTATGAAATGATATTTGCTAATAACATATAATCATACATGATTACACCATATAACAAGTAAACACTAATAGATTATTTATTAAGTAATATGATTATTAATAAATTAAATTATCACTTGAAATAAATTGGGAAATTATTGTTTCATGTAAATAATAAATATAAAAACTTTAACTAGCTACATTTAAGCATATAGTATGATTTAAATGTTACACACATTTTTTGGACTTGTTACATACCATTTAGACATGTTGTGTACAAGATTAATTAGTTATGAGGTGGAATTCTGCTCACCCTTTCTCCTCTCTCTTGGAACCATCCAAACAAGGACAAGCATGGTCTTGTTGCTTGCGTTGAGTTCCTTACTCTTACATGCTCTTACTTGCAAGGCTTGAATTCATTTAATGGAAGTATTGTCTTCCATCTATGTGTAAGAGTATATAATAAGAGAGTGTGTAAATTAGCTAGTTCTTCTGCTTCCTTTTTTCTTGACAAAGTCGAGAGCACAAATGGTCTCTTCTTTCTCTCTTATTTGTAAGTTGCTATTTTGGTGCTAGAGTTTGATCTCCTTTTAAGGCTTATTTTACATAAGTCGTAAAGTCTTAAGATAAACTCAAAACAAGTGAAGGATAAGATTATTTGTGAATGAATAAGACAAGATTATTCAAGGCTTATTTTAGGCCATTATCTTAATATTTTGTAACACCCACGTTTCCAGCTAGTCTTAGTAATTAAACATGTAACCTTTGTGGTCCAATCATGTAGTCATTTTGTGAATGAATAAGACAAGATTATTCATATATTTTTTTGGTTTTGTGTTTAATATGATATTAATATATATTATATAATAAAATAAATAAGATTTAAAATACACGTCAAAATTAAAAGATCAGTTAGGGAAAATAATCTCAACCTAGTTATAGTATTCGTAATTAGGATCCTGTACATATCTAGAATGACTCAATCCTACTTAGAACGAAGAAGTTAGGAAACACCAAAGTCTCGCGATAAAACCGACAAGGCTACAGATAGCATAAAAAGTGAATCTAGGTTAGATTGTTTTTTAGATTTGGAAGTCTAAACAGAATTCATCGATTTCATAAAAGAAAAATCATTTGTATAGGTATCGTCTAAACCTGACTTCACCAGAGGAAGTTATGATTTTTCTAAAATTCGGCGTAGCAGTGTGCGCACCGATATCAAATTTTAGATCGATATATTGTTAGCCAAAATAATCTAAACGAGAGTTAAAAATCTCATTGTTAGGATTCCAACGATATAAAAACCATCAAAGACAGATGTCAGATGTGAGAGTTATGCATTTTATACAAGATTTAATAGGCAAAGCCTATGTAAATAAAATAAATCTAAAATTAGACGACGAAGTATAAAGGAAAGTTGTAGATCTCGTCGAAGGCTTTCCGTGGATATAAAGAACGTAAAAAATGGAGCTCGTATGAAGGAGTTATGCAATTTTGAAAATTTGGAAAATGTCACATGCGCACACACGTTACGCGTAGCTTGCGCGCAAAGTCAGCCACATAGCCCCACCCAGATCGTGCCACGTGTTGGCAAACTAGTGGATCGACATCATCCATATGCATGACATGCCTCCTGTTGTATGACATGTAAGACTCCAGACTCACCTATAAATGCCATCTCATTCTTTCACTCCTCCCTATACCCTCTAGTCAATATATTTTTGAAAATTTCGATAGTTAGCCCAGCTTTCTTTATTCTAGCTTACTGTGAAGCCATACGACACCCTCGAGTGCTCAGATTCCCATAATATTCGTTTAGGAAGGACCTAAGTCAGTATTTTGCCCGTTTATATCCCGATTTTCATCTGTTGGACTCTGTAAGTGAGCTACACTTTATCCGCCCCTATGTAATTTACAATTATAGTTATAAGTTGTTACTAGGATGTTATATTTAAGGTTTATTAATGATTCCAATTTGTTATGTTTATTGATCTACTATGGGTGAGGTGTCTAGAAGGGTCACATCAACTTGGTTGTTGGATTTTTGAAAGAATATATGTCGAAATGATCCTGCCTCCCGACTGTCCTACATGGCAGATCCTTGCTTGTTTGATCTTGAAGTAGACTTTGGAATTGTTGAGGAATCTAAACTCTTAAGATAACAATTCCATGTAGTATGAAACTTGACTAAGATGTAGCATTATGTACATCTAGCCCTTTCTAGAAAGGTATAAGGCAAAGCTCTGCCCGATTCACCAATCACCAGAAACTTTTTCATGTGAGTGTGTAGTTATTACAAGAACATAATCTTAACTTAAAAATATCCATATAATAAATGTTGCTTGTATTATCTATGTTATGTTCTATTTTTAAAGATAAGATAGTAACATTTGGATTAGGAATTATTGCATAAATCAATTGACTTTAGATATAGGTCTTGCCTTAAATTAAGAATAAGACTTATAAAGGTTTGCTTTATATTGAATAGGCTTGCGATCGATTAGGTCTTATAGTTGGGTTAAAGCGTGGGACTAGATCGGAGTGTAATCCTCCTTGTCTTCGGATGACCAGAAATGGTGGATCCCGATCAGACAATCGGACGGTATGTCTGGGTCATGGACTAGAGTAGAGGACTAACACTTGGTTGTTCTAGGCGGTCTTGTGAATTACGTGGCTAGTATGGCATTATAAACCATGGAAGTAGAGGAATTGGAAAGCCATATTCATCCAAATTTCTGAATATTGGTTGCCTTATATGACTTATACTAGCCAAGGACTCCCCTACCAGGTGTAGTCAAACAGTTGCATGAACAATTCATCCGGTAAGGTGATTCTTCTAGATGATTGTCAAATTAGGATCTGTAATGATTGGTTGGGATTGGGTAGATGGTCTTAGGTTAGGTTATATATTTACACCTGATATATGTCTTGCATGAATGATATTTTATCATTAAAATTTATAGGCTTGAAAACCCTATGTATTTGTCACACCCCCAAACCAAGGATGGCGGAAACGTTCGGGGGTGGCAGACTTCATGTATAGTATAACAACAAGAGTATAATAGTGCTTAAAGTAAATACAACCATCATAAATATAATTGAAAAAGTTACACCATAGTATGAGTTTACATTTTTCAAATTTAATTACACTATGATGACAAAAATGAAATGTTTGACGATTTAACGTCCCATACTCAAAAGTTGTTGATTTCCTGTTTCACTGATTTTCTGAGAATACAAGTAATTTCGAAAAAGTGTCAACAATTAAGTTGGTGAGTTCACAAGCTTTTGGATGTACAGTTTGAAATCCTTTGTTTGTAAATGTAATGTATACCCAAGAAAAATCCATTATTTTCCTTAATAAATGTTATGTAGTCTTAAATCCCAAGACCGAGTGTATGTGTGTTTCGTACTTATAACGATGTATGCGGTTTTAAATAGATAAAACCCCTTTTTAAAGTAGAAATTCCTGTAAACTATAAGTGTCGTTATCTCCCTATGTGAGTCGCTATAACCATACCATAACATAGATGCCAGTTGCGACGTTTTTCAGGCGTCGGAAATGAAATGACATTTGTCACCCCCGATCGGCCGATCGGGTTGTCGTAAGCAGCATGGGTGTGGGTTGTCAATCCCAATATAGATATATACACAATTATCATGCTCTACCTACAAGAGAATCTAGTTATAAATATTCAGGAATTTTAACCCGTACTCTAAGAGTACAATGAAGACGTGTCTCACAATTTACAATAACGAGCTTATGTGTAGTATGCGTGTAAAACCTTTTTGTATGGTGGAATTGAAATCCCCTTTTTGTGTAGTATGTTTGAAGTGTGAAATCCATAAACTATGCCTATATAATTTATCATGTGGTAGATGAAACCCGTTTGTATTAAGAGCTAAGCCCTTTCTGCGTACGTAGTATATTTAGCAAAGCATAAATATACTTCTTATGCTTCATATTGTATGTTTGTAATGATAAAGGATTCTTACAAAATTAGTGAGTAATTTCTGCTATTTAAATGTAACTGAACAGAAAACACATGTAAAATATGAAGTCATCAAAGATAAACACCTTGCTTAACATGTTACAAAGTGTTATGAAAGTTGTAAGTTGTTAACTAGTTTTTAACCTTTTTGCACTGTTTTGGAAAACTCATAGAAAAATCACACGAAGTCGAAAACTAAATCCGTAAACTCTTGGAGTTTAGGAAATGTGTCTAGTTTATTCATAATTTTTATTATGATTTTTAGAAGTCTCTAACTTGTGTGAAAATGTTCATATTCACAGACTGGTCCAAATTCGTTTCTGAAATGATAGGCATTTTGTAAAAATCACCATAAATTGTAGAAAAATCGTATGGAGATGTGCAACTAGTAATTTGTAAGGTATAAACCTGAACTACTTGCATATTAAATAGTTTTGAAAGATATTGAAGAAAACATGAAAAATTAGGGGTATGAACTCACCTTCAGTGATTTTCTGAGATGAATGTGGAAGAAGAAAGGTTGCCAAGGAAAGAACACTTGGTAAATGCTTGGAGAGTTGAAGATCTAAGAATAAATATGGTGATATTTGTTATGAGAGATCCATAATTTGAGTGAAGGTGTGAAGAATGTTCAAATGTAGGATGAAAATACTTACCAACAGTGAGTGAAAAGCTCAATATCAGCCTTGGAGTCTCGAGTTTGTAGAGAAAGAAAGTGAGTGTGTGAGAGAGAGAGAGTGGTGTTTGCTTTTTGGTGTGTTGAAAAGTTTAATCGAGTATTTGAATTAAAATATGAGTAAAGATGAGCACAAGAAGTAAGTAAGTTATGGTTTAAGCTCTCATTACTTCCAATGAACACAAGTACAAACTGATAATAGAAAACTGGAAAAACTCTATCATCTACTCTATGTTCAGCTCCTATTTATAGGAGACTGAAAGTAAAAAAAATACTAAGGCTAAACATTTAAGCTTCGTAAAAACAGATGCCTTAGTAAATACATAATGAACATACGAAAAAGACAATTACACAAATTTCGACATATTACAACAAAATATGACTTTACAATCTCTCCCTTTGTAATTATGTCGAACTTCTCAATTCATGAGAATCTGTGCAGCAAAATGCATCATCCTTTGTATCTCCGAGTACCATGTAATTATCTTTCTTAACTCTTTCTTGTCTCCATCGTTATTCTTCTTGCAACTATTTATATGAACAATAAAGTTCGTATATTGTGAAGTAGTGTATCTTTCTATCTCAACAGTCTGGAACAAAAACTTCTTTGCTTTGCCATTGTTGTCTTTTCTAGCAAAGACCATCCCAAAAGGTTTTAAACAAATTTCCCCATCTACATATTTCTTTAGTTCTGCTTGAGTCTTTGACAATTCCATACCAACTTTAACTTCTTTTCCAAGTGTCGTTGACAATTTGACACCAATCAAGGCTAGACAATCATAATAATTGTCTATGAAAATTTTGATATGACCAAGACCTAGTCTCAAAATTTCCTTGTCAGTTCCTTGAAGTTGCGAAGCCTCCATATTTTTCAAAATTAATGCAACTTGAATCAGATCATTCAAGTTCATGAGAGGATAATCTGCTATCGTGAAGTCACATGCTACATTGTTTGCTCTAAAACATGATAACGAAAATTCTGTATCATGTTCTCAAGCATTACATCCCTTGTAATACTCAACACCTTTTTGATCTTGATGAGTGACCACACTTCTTCTTGATCTTTTCCCACAACAGCATGAAACCTAAGTTTCATATGAAGAAAATCATCTTCATTCTTGAACCTCTCTATCACCTTATACTGACCATTAATGAGCATCATTTCATTAACAGGAAAGTCGAGTTGATTCATATCTGAATTTTCGATAGAGTAACTCTTTCGTGGTTTCTTCTCAAATGCATACATCTGATTGTATGACACACTGGCTTCAATGTTTTCATAGATGTGACAACCCGAATTTTTTTGCTTTTTAAAGTCCAGCCATTCAATCCAATAGTATGTCAGACTCGTTTTTGCTATCTTTTAGCCTTGTTTAGAGTCTGTTTAAGGGTTCAAAGCTCAGTACATTCAAGCATTGGGTATACGATTGAGTTACGTAAGTTCTTCGCGTTGAAATCAAGCCGAACACTCCATATGAGGGAGTGTACGGTCGTACACATGTGTGTGCGGATGTACACCCATGTTGGCCGTACACCACCTCCATAAGTGTGATATCCCTTCATTCCTAAGTCATTCTCCAGTTTCCAAGTCAAGAACATCGATTTCTCTCTCAACTATCATCGAGCTTTCACCCTGATCTTCAAGAATGTAAGCCTTTCTTTTGTTTTGATTTGTTGTTATCCTTCCTCTCCTAGTAAGACCCTTTGATTTCATCCATGGAAATCATCTTTTGACTAGATCTTCAAATCTTCATCCATTTCAGCAAGAACACACACTTGTTCTTCATGATTATGAACCCTCTTGAGCCTCCAAATTGTAAGTACTCCTTCCTAATGCTTAGTACTTGTTAGAAACACTTGATTAACACCCTAAAAGTGGCCAGAACTCAAGATCATAAGGAGTGTATGGCCGTACACCCATGTGTGGCCGTACACCCCTCAAAACACCCCTAAAGGGCCTTCAAAATGCAAATATAGCTTCAAGACTTGATGAGCAATAGTCCCACAAGCTTCCCCACCATTTAAACGAACTTTTGTGCACTTGTTACCATGAGTGTACGACCGTACACTCCCTGGCCATACACCCATGGCCGCACACTCCTCATTGTTGTCACACCCCCAAACCAAAACGGCGGAAACATTCGGGGGTGGAGGACTTCATGTAAGTATCACAACACATGCAATATAGTAATCCAAGTACAAACAACCATTTTATTAATAAGTATCAGTTTTACATAAGTGTTTTTACATATTCAAACACTAAAGTGGGTACAGTAGAAGACAAGAGTCGCGGTACTGTACTAGGTAGTCTTCTCAAGAGCTTCGGGAGTGTACCTGTCTACTGGATTCCTGAGAATACAAGTTATTTGAAAAGAGTAGATCAGCATTTAAGCTGGTGAGTTCATAAGTATTTTAGTTCTATTAAGTATACACTCTAGGTTCTTTGGAAAAGTTCACTGGTTCCTCCAGAAAATCCTATATTTCCTGAGGTGATAAACTGATAACCTCAATAGTTTCCCTCTGTAATTACTTAGTTTATACTAATTATGTACAACCTAATATCGAACTGACAGTTAAATGGGTGTATCTTCCCTAAGCCCACAACCAAACAAGGAACATGAAGTAAGGCGGAAGTCACACATTTCACTTTCAATCGGATATTACTTATATATAACTCTGATGTAATAACTAAGGACTTACATAATTAACCACTAAAGGTCTTTTATGTTATACTAGTTTACAAAGATTGAATGACTAAGTTTCATTTGATAAGTGGTTTAATTCCATAACCCGTTTCATTTGTAAAAGTGGTTTAATCCCATAACCGTTCCATTTGTAAAAGTGGTTTAATCTCATAACCATTCCATTTGTAAAAGTGGTTTAATCCCATAAACTGTTTCCTTTGTGTAAGTGGTTAAATCCCATAAACCGTTTCTTTTGAAAGAGTGGTTTAACTCCATAAACCGTTTCATTTGTAAAAGTATTCTTAGTTATATATGTTCTATGGTAAAAACCTTAGTATTAATCTTGGAAAATATTATATTATCCATAATACTACCTTGTGGTTTTAAATGTTCAAAAACAGAAGTACAAGTATATTTACCATACTTGATTTCATGATACGTAGCTTTTACTGTAAGTAAAACTACAGAAGGTATATTTGGTCGGGATGTAATTATCTTTTCTTACTGTTTTAAGAGAAGTATATTACTTAGTAATTCACTCATTGTTTTATCCATGTGAGTTCTATTAACCATACTAATATGACTGATATGCCTGCGGCGACGTTCTTCAGGCGTCGGAATGGAATGATATTTGACACCCTAGGCCTGCCGGCCAAACTGTAGCGAATAGTAGAGGTGCGGGATTGTCAGTCCCATATAGATCTATACACAAATTCAAGCTCTCCCTACAAGAGATTCTGGTTAATAGGTCAGGACTTAAAGTCGTACTTAGATAAGCACACCGTGAAGGGTCTCACAAATTTATTGTTTCAACGAGATTTACGATGTATTGTTACCCCGTGATTGCTAACCCTGGTACTTTGTATCGTACCTTTGTTAATGCAAAACCGGTATGATGTATTCTTACCCCGTGATTGCTAACCCTGGTACTTAGTATCGTACCTTTGTTAATGCAAACCCGGTATGACGTATTGTTACCCCGTGATTGCTAAACATGGTACTTTGTATCGTACCTTTGTTAATGCAAACCCGGTATGATGTATTATTACCCCGTGATTGCTAACCCTGGTACTCTGTATCGTACCGTTGTTAATGCAAACCCGATATGATGTATCTTTACTTCTTTAATATGTTATTCGTATATTAAAGGCATTATACATATCCTGGTATAGATAAATGAATTGTTGGTAATGTCCTTGGAAAGTATACAATCGTGAATCATACTTGTATATTTAGTTTTGAATCATAAATTATACCAATTATAATTTATATGCTCTAATCTAATTAGCATGATTTCTCATGGATGAACACATTTGCTCAGCCCGATACAAAGATGGTGATACCAAAAGGAGTAACCTTTTGTACTCATATATGTATAATATATATATATAATTAAGAAGGAAACGACCTTCGGACAAATAACACAACCTTAACTCCACATCCAAACAAGGAAAAGGAAATAAGATAATTCATTAGTCCTAAGCCCTTCAAATCTTATTTATATATTTATACATATATAAACATGATTTTTGGCATTTATAATTTGAAATGGTTTATAAAACATTTTTCAAAGAATTTAACGGAGTTTACATGACTTTAAAGATTTAACATGGCTTTAAGTCATTTTGGATGTATTTGGTAATTCTTGAAAGCATACGGAAACTATTTGCGTGATTATTATCACATACAGTTATTAACACAATTTAATATTGTGTTAAACTTGTATTCCCCCCTTAAAAAGTATTTAAAAACTATTAAAAAGGTAAATTATAGGGGTATGAACTCACCTTGATAAGCGGTGATTCGGGCAGCGTTTCGTTTCCCGAAAAATAGTTTGTTTGACGAAAAACCGGCTTAAATCGGGCAGAGTTTCGACAAGAGAGAGGATGAATTTTCGAGAATTCCAGGGCTCTGGGGCTTGCTTCGGGCTTTAGATGTGATACCGGGGCCTTCGGGGGTCGTGAGAAAGTCGAGGGGGTGAAAATGTGAAAAATGGTGAAAATTGGGGTGAAAAACCTCTCAAATCCGAGAAGTCTCGCACCCTTTATATAGGGGTGCGAGGGTGCGGTCCGAAGAAGACAGGTGGCGAGGTGAAGAGTCAGCAGCACACGCGTCATTCATGCGAAGGGTACACGTGCGAGGGTCGGACAGATGGAGGCTTCGGACTTGACCAACCTTCGGCCAATGGGAGCATGCCACAATGCGAGGGGGGTGTCGGAGGAGCATCCGCAGGGTGTCTCCTGCGAGGGTTGTCGGCTGCCTATTGGACCTCGGTCTCGGTCCAATCAGAATGTGACACAGCGAACTTCGGTCCAACCAGAAGATGACACGTGGAGGCCTCGCTTGCGAGGGTGACATGGCGTTACTGTTCACGCGAAAATTTCCGATTTTTGCTATTTTTCTTTATTTTTTTGCCAAAACTTGTAAAATTCATAACTTTTGCATACGGACTCCGTTTTTGACGTTCTTTATATGCACGCGTAGGTAAAATTATAATCTACAACTTTCGTTTAGACATCGTCGGCTAATTTTGAATTTATTTTTAATATTATTATTTTAAACAGACCGGGACGGGAATCCGTTAAAAATTCATAACTTCTTCATCCGACGTCCGTTTTCGTCTGTCTTTTTACCGTTGTGCTACTTTTGATGAGACCTTTGATTCTATTTTAAGTTGCCTCGGCTAAATATCGATCGATTTATATTTCAAATTTTTAGCTGTCTACTGCTAAACCGAAACTTCGAAAAATCATAACTTCCTCATACGAAGTCAGATTTTGACGTTCTTTTTATGAACGTTCTTGGTTTAACATAATCTACAACTTTTATTTAGATTGTTATGGCTAAAAAGTCTTTTATCGAAAATTCGATTTTTACACTGAACAGTGTTTTGCCGGTTTTATCGCGGATTTTCGATTGGTCATAACTTCTTTGTTATAACTCGGATTTCAATGTTCTTTATATTTTTGGAAACCTTGTTACAAACTCTACCACTTGGTTCATCCCAATTACGATTATTGATCAATTTATTTTTGACCAAAATTTGACTGGTGTCACATTATCCCCCCGTTAGAGGGAATTTCGTCCCGGAATTAAGTCTAAAGTGATACTCATGGACTAGGTCTAATCTTCTCTTTCCCAAGTGAATTCGGGTCCCCGGTTTGTAATCCAGTGAACCTTCACTGACGGGATAAGACTTTGCATGGTTCTTTAGATTTCCCTATCCATGGTTTTTATTGGTTCTTCTATAGAGTGTATACTTTTATATAACTTGATTTCATCAAGTGAAATAACAAGTGTTTTATCGGATAGACACCTCTTAAAATTAGATATGCGAAAGATGGGATGAATGTTATTAAGTTTTTGTGGTAGTCTAAGTTTAAAGGTACAAGACCGATTCTGGTAATAACCTCAAATGGTCTTATGTACTTTGAGTTTTGTATTTCACGCTTTATAAAGCGAATCCTGTCTTTCCTGAGTGAGACCTTCATATGACAAGGTCATCAATCTTGGAATTCTAAGAGTTTTCATTTATCGAAGCCGTAGTTTATTTGGTTAACTCTGGAAGATTTATGGAGCTTCCCGATTCGTATTTTGTTTTTGGTAGTTTCTCAGATGAATTTCAGATCAGCGAGGGTGCTGTGTTGAAATTGGATCTCTAGCTAGTTGCGTATTACCTAATTTTGTCCAGTGTAGATGGGATCTGTACTTATGACCACATAAGGTTTTGAATGGAGCAACTTGAATGCTAGTGTGTTAATAGTCTTGACTAATTGGTAAATGGGTATCCCATTCTTTACCATAGTCGATCTCATCAAATCATGACTACTCTAGTTCCTAGAGATTTTTGAGTGACGGCCTGAATTGGGAGAGGATTCTATTATCTCAATAGAGATAACAGATATCCGCATACCGTGCACTCACATGTTCAAATTATCTTCTCTACTAGCCACATATTCAGGTTTTACGGCTTCCTGTTGAGCCTCCTTACTTTGTGTGGAGAGATTTGAATGGGTTATCATAGTCAATGATTGGAACTATGACCTAGGTACTCTTTTCGACTTAAGGTGTTAGTTACTATATTGGCTTTGTCAAGATGATAACGAATTTCAAATTTGTAGTCATTTAGTAGCTCGACCCACTGTCGTGGTCTCATGTTGAATTCTACTGGTAGAATACATGATGCTGGATTTTGCTCCGAAGTTCCTGATCAGACTCATACTTGGCTCATCCATCATCACCTCTTGTATACAAGTCGTATATAATTTAGATGTCCCAAAACGTTCAGATGGGTGACTCTGCCCCAGGTCCACAACCAAACAAGGAACAGGAGATAGGGCGGAAGCACACATCCTTAATCTTGTTAAGTTTAACTTATATACCAACCTCATGTATACACTTAGCAATGATAGATTAAGTTAATGAGTTCTTAGTCTCTATTCTTGAACCTGACCTGCGGTACAATGATTTTCCTATGAGATCTATTGATGTATTTCAGTAGTTACTGACTTCTAAGACTACTTCTATGCTTTTCGTTTGAAGTTTCCTTTCTACTAAGTAATCTAGAATGGCGTGGTACTCTTCACATGGGTACTTCTGAAGTTATGAAACAAGAGGAAACCTAAGGGTTTTGTGTTATGGATTGAAAGAATTTCATCTTACGGCTGATTAAGGAAAAGTTCTCTTATACAACATAAGAATTTTCACATGGTAATGGCCAGGCCAAACCATTTCGAATGAGGATGTCAGAATTTTCTCGATGAAATAGATATTAAGTCGTTCTGGGATGAATGATTACTAGAATGATATCCTAAGTACCTAAGTTTTCCGTGCTTCTGGTTTTATTCTTTTATTATCACTACGAACCCCTTCTTGATTCGAAGTTGGCGGGTACTACCAATACAAGGGTTCTGATAATTTGAAATTATGAACTTTCATGAAACGATCCTTACTAGGTCTCTCTATAATTGCTTGGTGCATGCAAGTCCTGTATAATTAAGATTGGTAAGACCTTAGACTGAGCAACCCTGCCATAAATCCACAACCAAACAAGGAACAGGAAATGAGGCGGGATTACTCACTCTAAGTCTACAAATCTTAATTATAAATGACCCTTATGTATACACTAAGTTATCATAGCTTACCCGTTAGGGTTTCAAATTTTTATATAATTGTTATGATTTAGTTTGAATGGAAGAGCAATCATAATTATAAATAGTTATCGGGGTTTGGAAGCGTACCAAAATATAGCAGGTTTCTTTGATGCTTTCCCATGTATTGGGATCAAATTCCTCCTGCTCCCCCGTCGTTCTTCTTTGTTGGACAGACCCTCTTGTAATGTCCTGTTTCACCACTAAGGTGACATATGGGAATGGTTCCAACATCAGTAGTTGAAGTGATGAACTCGACCGGAGTTCTATAGATGCGAGCGGTATGCCCCTTTATGTTGCATCTGTTGTAATGCAGGTCTCGGAAAACTCCATGATGATGGTAGTTGCACCTGCTGCAGTGTGGGAGGTTTCCTAAGTATGGCTTGGTTGGTGCTAGAATAACATGGCTGATGGGGGTATTGACTGCCCCAGTTCGTTGCCCTCTGTTAGGTTCTCGAGTTGAACAACTCCTTTTCAAGTTCTCGAACTTTCGTTTAAGGATATTAGGCTTAAGGTTCTAGGTGTTCTTACAAGTGGGTGCTTGTGGCTGTACTTGGTCATCACCACTATCGGGGTTACCGATAGCATTACTACTAACATTTTCATTGTCAGCATTAAGGTGTGCCATGATAACTGTTACAATTGCTGTGACCGCAACTTGAAACGTAGCTGCATCTATCTGAAGGATTGGTGTTTTGCTGGTGGGTTGGTTACACTTCTTTGGAGGCATGATTCTGTTATATGATAAGAAAATGAGTTCGTGAGCGACTATCGTGTCTCTAGATGTATTCTAACCATTTGTATCTATGTATTAATCTTTCGTTTTGTTATATTGTTCTTAATGATTCAACCTGCATCCCTATGATGCAGTCCTGGTAAGGAATATAGTTAAGTTTCTAGAATGGTTAGGAACCGAGTATCATCCGAACTAAGTTACCTTTGCTTGGTGGATATCGTTTCTCAATTTTCGAAAATATTCGAAAACAATTCATAACAGTGTCTACATAAACTTATGAATTTGAGAAGTAATCACCATCAATTCAGATTCCGTGATCTGATTTATGGTTATTAGCTATGACAGGAAAAGAGGATAAGCTCCAAACCTAATGTGAGTAATGAAATCACTAACTCACTAGGTTGAACCGATTTACTAGTTATTACTTAGATGAAATGGTGCTCAAAATCTTCACATGAATCATGCGTGGTTTTCCTTTGTTCTCCATTTTATTATCTCCTGGTATTGATTTATTCACTCCTGGTATCTATACGGTGTTTTTCTCCTCTGTAGGTATATTGAATTCCCGGGCTGTCTTACTTCCGATTCTGACCTTGGTCCCCATTGCTTCGTAATGAAGATTTTGAATCTCGGAAGTTCATGCGAATCTCTCATTGGTGTCCTTAATAAGGTAAGGGCACTAAATGATTTTTATAGTTTATGTACTTCTCATATGTTTCTTTCTTGGGATTACCTTAATGAAATTCTGTTGGATCCTCCTTGACTCTTCTATTGATTTTGTAGAGTATTTATCTAAGGGGTTTATTCAAGAATGGGAATGTCTAAAGAATCTATGAGAAAATTTAAATTTTTACAAAGGTGATCCTTCCTGGTCCTCCTATAATCACATGGGGTGTACCAATTATATATAATCCAGATCAAATAGACCTTCGAACAAGTAATCATACTCTAAAACCACATCCAAACAAGGAAAAGGAAGTAGAGTGAAAATCACCTATTCTAAGTCCATAAAATCTCATCTATATATAACCTTAACGTATCCACTTAGTACTTATAGACTTATCAGAAAAGATCTTTTTAACATTTCCCAAAAGTTTATTTAAAATACCTCCATGGTATTTGATTCTTGGACTTCTAGTTATTAGAAGTTGATAAGTTTTCAGTTTTCTTGTTATAGCATCCTAAAATATTCCTATAGTATTTTAACCTTTGTGTTTGGTTCTACAATTCATCTGGTACCTAGGTAAGTTTTAGACTTGTTGCAACAATACAATCACTCCCAAACACATGTTGGTCATATCTCAAATGAATATAGTTGATCAGGCTATATTGATCCCAGATATGATTACATAACTGTCTAGGTTTAACTGTAATGTTCAATATCCAAATACTTTTGTTTTGTTCCTCTTGTGATACTCACTCTAGTATATATATTATGCATGTACTTATACTTTTATAAAATATTGTTATATTTTTAAAGTATAACTGTTGGTCAGAGTGTTTTTATCCCAATGGGTTTATAGTTGTATATCTTTTATGACTGATATACTGAGTTCACTATAAACAATGCTCTGATACCAATCTGTCACACCCCCAAACCAGAACGGCGGAAACATTCAGGGGCGGAGGACTTCATCTAAGTATCACAACACATGCAATATAGTAATCCAAGTACAAACAACCATTTCATTAATAAATATAAGTTTTACATAAGTGTTTTTACATATTCAAACACCAAAGTAGGTACAGTAGAAGACAAGAGTCGCGGTACTGTACTAGGTAGTCTTCTCAAGAGCTTCGGGAGTGTACCTGTCTACTGGATTCCTGAGAATACAAGTTATTTGAAAAGAGTAGATTAGCATTTAAGCTGGTGAGTTCATAAGTATTTTAGTTCTATTAAGTATACTCTAGGTTCTTTGGAAAAGTTCACTGGTTCCTCCAAAAAATCCTATATTTCCTGAGGTGATAAACTGATAACCTCAATAGTTTCCCTCTGTAATTACTTAGTTTATACTAATTATGTACAACCTAATATCGAACTGACAGTTAAATGGGTGTATCTGCCCTAAGCCCACAACCAAACAAGGAACAGGAAGTAAGGCGGAAGTCACACATTTCACTTTCAATCGAATATTACTTATATATAACTCTGATGTAATAACTAAGGACTTACAGAATTAACCACTAAAGGTCTTTTATGTTATACTAGTTTACAGAGATTGAATGACTAAGTTTCATTTGATAAGTGGTTTAATTCCATAACCCGTTTCATTTGTAAAGTGGTTTAATCCCATAACCGTTCCATTTGTAAAAGTGGTTTAATCCCATAAACTGTTTCCTTTGTGTAAGTGGTTAAATCCCATAAACCGTTTCTTTTAAAAGAGTGGTTTAACTCCATAAACCGTTTCATTTGTAAAAGTATTCTTAGTTATATATGTTCTATGGTAAAAACCTTAGTATTAATCTTGGAAAATATTATATTATCCATAATACTACCTTGTGGTTTTAAATGTTCAAAAACAGAAGTACAAGTATATTTACCATACTTGATTTCATGATACGTAGCTTTTACTGTAAGTAAAACTACAGAAGGTATATTTGGTCGGGATGTAATTATCTTTTCTTACTGTTTTAAGAGAAGTATATTACTTAGTAATTCACTCATTGTTTTATCCATGTGAGTTCTATTAACCATACTAATATGACTGATATGCCTGCGGCGACGTTCTTCAGGCGTCAGAATGGAATGATATTTGACACCCTAGGCCTGCCGGCCAAACTGTAGCGAACAGTAGAGGTGCGGGATTGTCAGTCCCATATAGATCTATACACAAATTCAAGCTCTCCCTACAAGAGATTCTGGTTAATAGGTCAGGACTTAAAGTCGTACTTAGATAAGCACACCGTGAAGGGTCTCACAAATTTATTGTTTCAACGAGATTTACGATGTATTGTTACCCCGTGATTGCTAACCCTGGTACTTTGTATCGTACCTTTGCTAATGCAAACCAGGTATGATGTATTGTTACCCCGTGATTGCTAACCTTGGTACTTTGTATCGTACCTTTGTTAATGCAAACCCGGTATGATGTATTATTACCCTGTGATTGCTAACCCTGGTACTTTGTATCGTACCTTTGTTAATGCAAACCCGGTATGATGTATTGTTACCCCGTGATTGCTAACCATGGTATTTTGTATTGTACCTTTGTTAATGCAAACCCGATATGATGTATTATTACCCCATGATTGCTAACCCTGGTACTCTGTATCGTACCTTTTTTAATGTAAACCCAGTATGATGTATCTTTACTTCTTTAATATGTTATTCGTATATTAAAGGCATTATACATATCTTGGTATAGATAAATGAATTGTTGGTAATGTCCTTGGAAAGTATACAATCGTGAATCATACTTGTATATTTAGTTTTGAATCATAAATTATACCAATTATAATTTATATGCTCTAATCTAATTAGCATGATTTCTCATGGATGAACACATTTGCTCAGCCCGATACAAAGATGGTGATACCAAAAGGAGTAACCTTTTGTACTCATATATGTATAATATATATATATATATATATATATATATATATATATATATATATATAATTAAGAAGGAAATGACCTTTGGACAAATAACACAACCTTAACTCCACATCCAAACAAGGAAAAGGAAATAAGATAATTCATTAGTCCTAAGCCCTTCAAATCTTATTTATATATTTATACATATATAAACATGATTTTTGGCATTTATAATTTGAAATAGTTTATAAAACATTTTTCAAAGAATTTAACGGAGTTTACATGACTTTAAAGATTTAACATGGCTTTAGGTCATTTTGGATGTATTTGGTAATTCTTGAAAGCATACGGAAACTATTTGCGTGATTATTATCACATACAGTTATTAACACAATTTAATATTGTGTTAAACTTGTATTCCCCCCTTAAAAAGTATTTAAAAACCATTAAAAAGGTAAATTATAGGGGTATGAACTCACCTTGATAAGCGGTGATTCGGGCAGCGTTTCGTTTCCCGAAAAATAGTTTGTTTGACGAAAAACCGGCTTAAATCGGGCAGAGTTTCGACAAGAGAGAGGATGAATTTTCGAGAATTCCAGGGCTCTGGGGCTTGCTTCGGGCTTTAGATGTGATACCGGGGCCTTCGGGGGTCGTGAGAAAGTCGAGGGGGTGAAAATGTGAAAAATGGTGAAAATTGGGGTGAAAAACCTCTCAAATCCGAGAAGTCTCGCACCCTTTATATAGGGGTGCGAGGGTGCGGTCCGAAGAAGACAGGTGGCGAGGCGAAGAGTCAGTAGCACACGCGTCATTCATGCGAAGGGTACACGTGAGATGGTCAGACAGATGGAGGCTTCGGACTTGACCAACCTGCGGCCAATGGGAGCATGCCACGATGCGAGGGGGGTGTCCGAGGAGCATCCGCAGGGTGTCTCCTGCGAGGGTTGTCGGCTGCCTATTGGACCTCGGTCTCGGTCCAATCAGAAGGTGACACGGCGAACTTCGGTCCAACCAGAAAATGAAACGTGGAGGCCTCGCATGCGAGGGTGACATGGCGTTACTGTTCACGCAAAAATTTCCGATTTTTGCTATTTTTCATTATTTTTTTTTGCCAAAACTTGTACAATTCATAACTTTTGCATACGAACTCCGTTTTTGACGTTCTTTATATGCACGTGTAGGTAAAATTATAATCCACAACTTTCGTTTAGACTTCGTCGGCTAATTTTGAATTTATTTTTAATATTATTATTTTAAACAGACCGGGACGGGAATCCGTTAAAAATTCATAACTTCTTCATCCGACGTCCGTTTTCGTCTGTCTTTTTACGGTTGTGCTACTTTTGATGAGACCTTTGATTCTCTTTTAAGTTGCCTCGGCTAAATATCGATCGATTTATATTTTGAACAGTGTTTTGCCGGTTTTTTCGCGGATTTTCTATTGGTCATAACTTCTTCGTTATAACTTAGATTTTAGTGTTCTTTATATTTTTGGAAACCTTGTTACAAACTATACCACATCCCAATTATGATTATTGATCAATTTATTTTTGACCAAAATTTGACTGGTGTCACAATTGTGGTCGTACTCTCTCCTTAGATGAATCACATGTGATTCTAACACTTGGTCCAAGTGTTTTCTAGCCCCTAAAGGTGTTTCTTTTCATGTGGTTCTTCTAAACACTATATTCATGCCAATACATGCCATATATGTCATTTAGGACTCGTTTGTGTCTCGGGACTTCATTCGTGGAACTTCTCATCCTTACGCGCATATTCGATTGAATCACCCACGTAAGGTGAGTTCATACCCCTATAATCAATCTTTTAAACCGTTTTAAATGCTTTTTAGGGGGGGGGGGATAAAAGTTGAACACAATGATAATTGTGTAAATTTTTGTTATAAACATCTTTCAAAAGATTACTTATGTCTTTTATAAGTGATCAAAACATTTCAAAAACTCTTTTTAAGTTATGTTACTTTATAGTTTCTAAAACTCTGTTTTTAAAGTACAATCATAACTTAGTAGATAAATGAGTCTTTTTAGTAACAATTCAAGTAAACATACTAGTAAACTATAATAGGTATAGTTTAGGAGTCAAATCATACTAGATACTAGATTATACTATAAAGAGAAACAACGAGGTAGATACAATACACGATAACATAACAGAAAGAACATATTAAATTCTATAGCAGGAGAACAATACAGGATCTAACAATACAAATAATCACTAACTCATTGTTCTAAACAAAAGGTGATAGTAAATTGGGTATACATGATCGTATAACATTAATGTGAATTTACACGGCCTAGCAATTTGTTTGCAGAAGTCGCGTTTGGTCCGCAGAATCTCTTGCAGGGAGAGCATATAGTATGGGTATTATCCATCACATTATGACCTTAGTAAAACAAACATGTTTTAAGGTACTCAGTACGTCAGGTTGTGAATTCAAAGACAACTGTGTACTTACATTTTCCCATTACTTTCATATTGTGACAGTTCCACTTGAAAGTTAATGCAAACTATTTTCAAGTTAAGATAGTTATAAACTAGGGAAAACTTACATCTTTTCAAACTACAAACAGAACAGTCGAGTCTAGTACATTCAGTAGAAAGGGGCCTATAATGCTAACATTATGATTATTAGTTTGTACATCAGGAATATATATTAATCAGATCCAACAAGCCACATGATGTGTTCTTTCCGCTTCATTTCCTGTTCCTTATTTTGTTGTGGGATTAGAGTAGATTCACCTAGCCTACTATCTATCCGATCTTAGCTATATATATATGTTTTGTATACACCAAGTAATCATAAGGGGTACCACGTATGGACCAGGTCATAGGACACTCATTCAATGCACAGTTTTCTAGTACAAAACATACTTTTCAAATAGAACATTTGGTATTGAAAACTAGAAACCTACCAGTAAGGGTTTAATCCATTTTATTAAACCAGTATAGACATAAAGGACCTTAGGTGGTTAATTCTATAGTACCTTAGTTTATACATCAGGGTTATATATAACTAATACACGATAGGTAGTTGGATGTGTGCTTTCCGCCCCATCTCCTATTCCTTGTTTGGTTGTGGGCTTAGGGCAGATTCACACAATTAACTCTCTATTCGATATTAGATTATATATAGCTAGTATAAACTAAGTTATTATAGAAGGAACCACCGTGGTTAGCATTTTTACTAAAAGAAATAAGGGTTTTCTTAAAGAATGTTTTCATCAATATAAAGGAACTATTACAGTTAGCTTCGTGAGTACCAAGTGAATACACCAGGGTTATATACATCAAAGATCTAACAACCAATGGGATGTGTGCCTTCCGCCTCATTTCATGTTCCTTGTTTGGTTGTGGGCTTAGGGCAGATACACACAACCAATTGTTTGTTTACTCTGAGTTTTATATAACTTGTATACATTTAGTAGTCACAAAAAGGATTGTAGAGTCATTTTTATTTATTTTTCATCAAAGCAGGATATATAGGATTTTCTGGAGGAACAAGCGAAATTTTCTAAACAGAACTTACAACTTACTACAACTTTCTTACAACTTACATACCTCACTAAAATCTTATGAACTCACCAGCTTAAATGCTGATCTACTCTTTCAAAATAACTTGTATTCTTAGGAGACTAGTAGACAGGTACGTGCTCTGGGATTCAGAAGATGGAACATAATAGCTTCATGTCTTTTTGCTATTTACTTTGTAGTCTATGTTATGGGAACCGCATACTTTGTAAACACTTTCTTTCTAATGAAATGGTTGTTTATTACTTTGATTACTATGATGCATGTCTTGTGATACTAAACATGACGTCCTCCACCCCTGAACGTTTCCGCCGTTCTAGTTTTGGGGTGTGACAGATTGGTATCAGAGCGTTGTTTATAGTGAACTAATTATATCAACCGATAAAATATATACAACTATAAATACAATGGGGCCGAAGTGCTTTGGATAATAATATATTTTAAATATATAACGATACCTTATAAAAGTATACATACATGCTTATACATATCTACATACTAGAACAAGTATCACAAGAAGAACAGAACACAAGTATTTAAAGGTTGAACACTGCGGTCACACTTGGAAAATTATGTAATCATAACTAGGATCAATATAGCCTGATCAACTATATTCATTCGAGATGTGACCGACATGTGTTTGGGAGTGATGTGGTGTTGCAATATTCTTAAAACTTACCTAACTCTGTTCAAGGGAATTCTGGACCAGAACATAGGGATAAGATATTATGGGAGTATTTTATGATACTATAACACGATAACAAGTTTAAAACATACCAAGTACATGACATTAAAATACTATAGGAGTATTGTGACAACCCGAAATTTCTATCTTGTACAACCACCCAACTCAATCAAATTCAGACTTGTTCCTGCTATCTTTTAGCACTGTTTAGAGTATGTTTGAGTGTTCTAAGCCTAGTACCTCCAAGGAATGAGTGATAGGAAGTGTCAGTTGAAGTTCTGAACCACCAATCAAGCCTTAAACTTCATCATGTTGAGTTTACGGCCACATCATGTTGAGTTTACGGCCGTAAACTCATGCCATAAACATGATATTCCTTCCTTAATCTTCATTATTCTCCATTTCAAGTCAAGGAACCCGATTTCTCTATCAAGTATCATATGGATCTTCATTTTTATCTTCAAAAATGTAAGTGTTTCATCCCTTCATTAGTTGATACATCTTCTTAACTAGCATAACCCTTTGATTTCATCCATTAACTTCATCTTTTGGGTTTGATCTTCAAGATCACCAAGAACACCAAGAACACATACTAGTGTTTTGGGCCGAAATCAACTCTATTTGCTTCCATATTGTAGGTATCTCTTCCCTATACTTGATATCTAGTGGAAACACATGTTAAGAACCTTGAAAGCGTCCTTTTCCCCAAGAAAAATAGATGTTTACGGACAAGAGCACCTCCCTTGGCCGTAAACCATAGTTAGAGGTGCATTTGAGCCGTGAACACCTTGGCCGTAAACACTAAGGGCCGTGAACACTTAGCTGTAAACACCATTGTGTGGCCATACACCCCTAAGATGCAACCCTTTTGTACTTCTAACACTTCAATCTATGTGTTTCCTATGTCTTAGGGTGTCTTTCCTTACATAATTAGTTGTTTAAACACTAATTATATACATATATGTGTCATTATATTCTTATTAGGATCCGTTGTGCTCAAGTCTTCACTTGACACTTAGCATCCTACAAACCGATCTTTCATTCGTATCACTCACTACAAGTGAGTTCACACCCCTTAATTTATCTTTTAAATGATTTTAAAGGCTTTTAAGGGGGGGGGGGGGGAGGGAGGGGGGAATACAAGTTGAAAGATCATAGTTATTATATCAATCACATGTGATTTATAACTATCAAACAGACCGATTTCTTACATTTCAAACCGTGTTATAAAACTAACTACATTAACTTGTTTTACAAACTCTTTTACATATTAAATTCTTTACTTAAACTCTTTCAAACTTATAGTTTGTCAAATCATGTCTATATAGATATAGTTATATAAGTAGGATTAGAAAGACTTAGGACTGATAACTCGCCTTATTTCATGTTCCTTGTTTGGTTGTGGACTTAGGGTATCAGTTGTTTGTTCGAAGGTCATTTGAATCTTAGTTATATATTATGTGTATGTATATAGATATTAAAGTTTTTCATTCAGTTCAATACCTTTGGGTAGCAAAGGTGTGCAAACATGTTCATACATACAAATAACATTACTAGTAAACTATAATAGTTATAGTTTAGGAAGTCACTACTTAGTATTACTAGAACAATGAAACATACAAGATTCAGTTCATTCATGAGTCAATACAAACATAGTATTATGAGAATCAGAAAGAACATACTATGATGAGAAACTAAGAGACCATACAATACACTACACTATACAAGAGAGCATACTATGATGAGAAACAAAGAGAACATACACTACACTAGTACAGAGAGAACATACAAACACTATAACATACTATACAAACACTAGAACACTATAACATTAATGTGAGCTACTACTTCATGGCATGGCAATCAATTGATGTGTCATGTTTTGCAACCAGAGTCTCCTGGAGGGAGAGCGTGAGTTGGTATATACTTCTATACGAGATTGACTATCCTACACCTTGCTGCTAGCTACAGTGGGACCTGCAGGTCTACAGGTGACTAATGTCATACCATTTCGATGCCTTAGAGCATTGTGTTATACTAGTCGATCAAGTATGGTTACAATCATATCACATTTTACCCTAAATTAACAAACTGGTTTAAGGTAGTTAGTACATTGGTAGTTACTTACATATAATACTACTGTAAACTGTTATTTTCCCATTTGCATTCACATTGTGATCTTCTCACATAAACTGTAATGTAAACTATATCTTGGTAATGATAGTCATACTTGGGAAAGATACGTACTTTTACAAACAACAGAACGCACAAAACATTTGGGCCTTGGTAGAAGGCTACTAATTAGTAGAATATATAGGATTTTCTAGGAGATACAAACAATTACTACAAACACTTACAAACATTTACATCAAAAATTTACAAACACTTTCAAACAAACAATGACACTAAAATACTTATGAACTCACCAGCTTTAATGCTGATCTACGCTTTCAAAATAACTTGTATTCTCAGGTCACTAGTAGACAGGTACCGATGACCAGGTTTTGAGAAGATGGAGCACGTGCAAGACTCATCTCTTATTTTGATTCATATTTTTGGTGTGTTATAAACTATACAAAACACACTTATATTAAGATTATATTATTAATGCAATGGATGATGTTGTTGCTTGTTTACTATTATGAATTGTTGTGATACTGTATATGACGTCCTCCACCCCCGAACGTTTCCGCCGTTCAGGTTTTGGGATGTGACAAGTATTTTAGGCACTATATAAATAACTTATGTGATAGCTTAAAAGACCCTTACGGATAGGTCTATAATCTTGCAATGTATACTCCCAAGGTTTTATATAATTGAGATTTTATATACTTAGAATTATGATCTACGCTTTACTACTTGTTCCTTGTTTGGTTGTGGTTTTGAAGTAGGATCACTTATTCGAAGGTCTATTTAATCTTAAATTATATACAACTTGTATACATTGTGCAATTATAGAAGGACTCTGTAAGGATCTCTCCATCATGTTTCATTTAAATCTCATAGATTCTTTAGACACTTCCATTCTTGCACGACAAACCCAGATAGATGTAACTACTTCCTCATAACAGTCAACAAAAGAGTCAAGGAGGAACAAGAGTAGGTTCAGGAGAAGCTTTCATAGAAGGATCAACTGAAGTAATCAAAATGTCTTATGTGTCACACTAATAAATGATAATCTTGGTTAACTTAATGAGTTAGTGGAAACACTGCTCACATTATGTGTTAGGATTATTTTCTTTACATGCAACTGGTAACAGTTATTCAGGTCACATATATTCATTCGAGGATAGCCACTTCTGATTCATAAAGTTTATTTGGTATAGACTCTTTTATAAATTATTTCTAGAACCCGGTGGAAGTCTAGACCAGATACACTCATAACTAGGATAACCTTAGGGGTGAGCATAATAACCAAAAGACCGAACCATAACCAAATTAACCGATATAACCGAACCATAATAACCAAATTGTTTTAAAAACCGTCGGTTTGGTTTCTCATTTTTGTTAGCCAATAACAAACGGTTCGGTTATGGTTTTATAGGTTAACCGCAACCATTATTAACCGAACCGCTAACTTTATATTTTAATACATAAAAATTATGGATTATATAAAAAATAAAATAGTCAAACTTATTTAAGACCCATTAAAATTTCAAAATATAATTCATTAATTCTCACTTATCAGGACACGAACGTGCAATCAAACCATCAAAGGATGATCATGCAGATCACACACACACACACAATTTTCCAATCATGCATTGAGTTAAATTATTGATTAATGTTGTAATTCCTAATCCATTAATTCTATAATTTGTAAACATTATTCACAATTATTTTAATCTTCACACTCATAATCTTGATCGGAGTCTTCTCACATCATTAATCCTAACCTAATATTGTTTTGACTTAATAGTTCTATTCAAAGGATTTTCTTAATTTATAATCAAAACTTCCAGGTAAGTTAAGTTTTTGGTTCTTCTTCACTTTGTGATATATTAAGAATGTATTTTTTTTTTAAATTTTCTTTTTTATTTAGTGTTTTTGACTTAATCACATTGAATGTATATGAGTGATTGTTTTTTTATCCAAATAACATGTAATATAAATGTTTAACTATTTTATTTTATAGTTTTTGATTTAATCGCATTGAACATGTATGAATGTTTGGATTTATTTTAATGTTAATATTAATTATCAATATATGAAGTTATTAACGTCAATTTTTTTTAATGTTTTATACTTTTTATTGAATGTTTTTTTTATTTTGAATGTGACTATGTGTTATCTCACTCTGAGTATCAAAGGTACACATTTTATTTTATTACTACAACCTAGGTTACAAACATTGGCACCGAAGACTTTTTGTATTCTCTTTTCATTTTTTATGCCACTATAGTTTCAACATTTATATTATTTTGAAGATTATGGTTACCCAATAATAACCATTAACCAAAACCGTTAACCAACAAAAACCATTAACAATAACTAATATTAACCATACCCAATGGCTACCAAAATACATTAACTAATCATAATGGTTATGGATCGGTTTTGACGAATAACCGAACGTATTCGCCCCATACACACCCCTAGATAACCTTGTCTTTCAGCTGTCAGCTTATATCCACTGCTATAGACTTATTCCCGTCTCATCTTTGTATTTTTTTTTAGTAAAGATGCCTCCTCGCAGATCGAACAGATGCACTACTCCGACAACTTCAACTCAACCGCCACTACCTCTGCCATAATTCGACCCTACTGCTCTCCAAGCAGTGATATCCTCCGCAGTGGCAACTGCTCTAGCTCACTTCGGCGAAAGTGGTACCTTCGAATCTGGTAGCGGTACCCACTTAACAAACCCTGAAGTTACTCACGAACAACCAAGGGAGTGTTCGTATAAGGACTTCATGAACTGCTGTGACAACCCGAAACTTCTACCTGGTACATCTAGTCAATTAATCTAAGTTAAACTCATTCCTTTTAACTCCTAATACTGATTAAGGGCTCATTTAAGCATTTAAAGCCTTGAGTACAACCAAAGTTTCAAATAGGGATGGGTTGGCTTAAGATTTAGGGTTGAAAAAAGTCCAAACACTCAATCAAAAGGAGTGTGTGGCCGTAGACACGAGTGTATGGCCACACACCCGAGTGTATGGCTGCACACATGAGTGTGTGGCTGCACACCCAAGTGTATGGCCGCACACATGAGTGTGTGGCCGCACGCCCGAGTGTATGGCCGCACACATGAGTGTATGGACGCACACCCAAGTGTATGGCCGAACACATGAGTGTGTGGACGCACACCCATTATCTATATATAGAGGAGGCTCATTTTCACTTCAATTCCCCTCTCCTCAACCGCACACACCTCTCTCTCTCAGGCTTCTTCAACCACAAACCCTCCCAAGACTTGAAAAACGTGAGTAATCCATCCCTTAGCTTGTTGTGCTTAAAGAAGCACTTAATCCAAACCTAGAATCATTGAGCCCCGTCATGTTCTTCATCTCTTTGAAGGAGTGCGGCCGCACACCCACACAAGGTGGCCTCACACTCCTAAAAGACCCTCTAAAGTGAGAGTTGGACTTCCATATTCGAGTTGGACCTAGAACACTTCATGGATGCAAGTATGGACCTTGAAAACACCACAAAAGTACCTTCAATGCACACCCATTGGGCCACACACCTATGGCCGTACACACCTTTAAGGTGGCCATACACCTCCCTCATGCAATCCTTTAAGGTTCTAGCAATTAGTGTAGGTAGTCCCAAGTTCTTAGAGTGGGTCTCCATCACATTTAGTAGAGAAATACCTTCATTTGACTCCTTTATGTGTCATTACATGTTATTTAGGATTAAATCGTGTTCAAGGCTTCACTTAAACATCCAGAATTCCGTATCGATCTTTCATTCAAATCGCCCGATGTGAGTTCATACCCCTACGTTTTTCCGAGTTTTCATGTTTTCATGAGGGGAATACCAGCAAAAGTACAAGGAAACTTGTGCTCAAAATATATTATTTTGTTTAAGATAAGTATACTGTCAGTATGATTTTAACACGGAAAACAGTTTTACTAAACGGTTAACAAATCAACTCGTAGAAACAGTTTTCTAAACTAGAGCAATGAGCTTATGAATCATGTAGCAAAATGTATCGTTTTATAAAGGATTGATGTTAATCACAAAACGATTTTCTATATTATTACTTGTAAATTTGTTAGTCTAAGTTGGAGACACGTCCTTGGTAACACTCACCACAAGAAACAAAGTATAGGACTAGCACTTGCGACCAAAATCTCTTGTAGGGAGAGCGTGACTATTGTGTATAGATCTATACGTGACTGACAACCCCGCACGAGGCTGCTAGCTACAGTTGGACCGGCAGGTCTACGGGTGACAAATTCATAAAGGATACGGGCCGTTGCGGGCCATATCCAGTAAGTTATGGTTACAAAACTCGCAACCTAGATAGCATGGATTTACATTTGTAATAATGAATCAAGTGAACTAACCTCATAGTAATAACTGATTTGATTACTAAAGGGTATAATTAGTACCTTTAGGATTTAGTTCAACACGTTTTCTTTTATTAGTTTTGTTTATATAATAGGACTAATATACCTCAATGGGAGTAACCAAGGTTTTTAAAAGAAAACTACGTTTATCGATATAAGTATGGTAGATACTTGTACACTTTAGTTTAGAACGGATAACCAACCATCAACTTTTAGGGAAAATATAGGATTTTCCCGGTATAACTCAGCTTTCCCTAAACGGATTGTTTTTACATGTAACTAACAGATATTCATATTCATTCCATGACTCCTTGGATTGTACATACCTTGTATGAATCTGGAAGTCATGGAAGGAATGGGTTTTCAAACACACTTTTCATAAGAAAATATAGGATTTTCTTGAGGAACACTTCTCAAAAGAATTCAAGGAAACATTTTTCACCAAAACTAAATGCTTATAACTCACCAGCTTTATGCTGATATTCTTTCAAAACTGTTTGTATTCTCAGGGATTTAGTAGATAGGTACTTCCAGGACTTCTGGAGAAGTTGGCGCGTTAGAGTCACGTCTTTCGATTTTACTTTTATCATGAACAAAACTATGTACTAAGACAATGTAAACCTTATTCATATATGTATTCAATGTTTGGTTGTGTTTACTATGCTTGCTATAATACAACTATTGTGATACTACACATGACGTCAACCACCCCCGAACGTTTCCGCCGTTCTGGTTTGGGGGTGTGACAGATTGGTATCAGAGCTCTTGTTTATAGTGAACTAAGAATACCGAACCATACATGGTATACAACTATAAGAATTAAGGGGCCTAAGTGCTCTAAACTAAAAGTATACTTTCAAAAATATAAGTATTTTTATAAAAAGTATACAAGTATACCTAAGTACCCGAACCAGTGTGATAAGTAGAACAAAACAAAAGTATTTGGATGTTGGAAATAGCGGTTAAACCTGGGAAGTTATGTGATCATGTCTAGGGTTAATATAGCCTGATCAACTATATTTATTCGAGAGATGACCAACATGTGCTTGGGTGTGACTGTGGTGTCGTAGCAAGCCTAAAACTCACCTAGGTTCCAGAAAAGTTCTAGAATCAAACATAAGGGTTAAAATACTATAGGAGTATTTTAGGATGTTATAAATGGTCGAACCAAAAACTTACCCAAGGATCCATTCTTCAAGAATCAAGCATGTAGCTATAATACAATGGAAGTATTATTAGATTCGATGCCTAATAACTATCCCTTCACCCCTTCTCTCGCGTAGATAGCATGGCCGTATTCCATCTCCCTGGCGACCTGTACTTTCCCAACCAAGAAGATGATGGATGGCTCGAACCAACGCTAGAAGAGAACCATGAGATTCCTTTGAATGATCACTTCGCCGAACCATTTCCTGAAGAGACCGACTCGGAACCTGAAGTCGAGAACCTACCTCAAGTAGCCCTGATACCAAATCCTAACCCCCGTCCTAAGTTTGAAGGACCAACGCCTATGTAGGTCGGAAGCTTGGATAGGTGGAGTCACGAACAAGGCCAACCTCCCCCATACAATGGGGATCGCCGCTTCTACAATGTGATCAAGGGAGCCTCCACAGACAGAGCCCTTCTGATCATAGTCCGCCGAGTGGCCTGCAATGTTGAACTAAATGTGGCGGCAATTTAGCGAACTATGGAGTTTGAGGCAGACTCGGATGCCAACACAAACCGCATTCGAAATCTTGAAGTTGCTCATGGGAGAAATATGAGGGACAATGAAGCTATGCAACAAGAGCTAGCTACCACTCAAGCTGAGGTCGTAGAGTTCCGAGCACGCCAGATAGTATACGAGAGCCGCCTTCTTGACATGGAGCGCCAACTAGCTAACTTAAGGATCCGTCTGAGGAGTGCCCGTCGCCGATAGGAGAATACTCTACTCATCCTACCTTTTTAGTCTAAGGAGTAACTTTCATATCTATGTGTTGAGTAGTTCTTTTCCATAAACATCTCTATCTTTCATGTTGCCAATATTTTTCTCTTTATTAGTATGACCTAGACCTACTTTTAGGTCAAGAGTCCTGAAAAATGTGTAATTTCAGTTTCAGTTATAGTGGCGACAAGCATATATCAGTTAAAGATCATCATTGTGAAAAGTATATCTTAGATCGATAGCATGCAAATTAAGCAACATTATGAAGGTCCTATCACTTTTTTGTCCTCAAAACATGTATCCTAGGATGTACTTAGACCACCATTCCTTTTCCCCATCGTTTTCATATCAGTCTCCATGAAAAGCTTCGATGTCATAATCGACATGAGATGGTTCAGCCCCAAATCGTGCGGATGTCCTTTACACTCGAAAGGGTGACTCGCCTCAATTTTTCCCCTGACAAATCCCTCACTAGTTATAGTGATAAGATTTGTTCGAACCTTCATATCATTTCCTGCGACAAGGAACATAAGTATCTGCGAAAGGGATGCCATGCATTTTTGGCTCATGTGGGTGATGAGACGCAAAAAGTTAAAGACCTCGAGAGCATCCCCGAAGTCTGCCACTTTCCTGATGTCTTCCCCAAGGAAATTCCAGGGATTTTTTCCGAGTGTCAAGCTGAATCCCGTATCGACTTCATCCCCAAAACTACCCTTATAGCTAAATCTCCATAGCATCTAGAGGTGATGAAAATGTGTGCGTTATCCAGCCAGCGCAATGAGCTGAACAACAAGGAGTTGGTAAGTTTATTTTATGTGGACTTTATTGTGATCAAATCTTTATTTATTCTTGCTAGGACCACATCATGGGGATGTGAGTCGAATCAATGAGAGTCAGATAGCAAAACGGGAAAACATAATGCATAGATAAACATTTAGGATACATCCAGAGGCAACGATCGTTGCTCACAAGCTTCTTTTCTTGACATGTGGCAGATCATGCCTCCGAAGAAACATAACCAACCCACAGGTAAGATGCCAATACTCCAGATGGACTTAGCTACGTTCCAGGTTACTGTCACAACAGTGGTGGAAGCTGCCCTAGCTGTTCTTAACTCTAACAATACAAATGTGGTTGGAAGTATGAATGGCAATCCAAGTCTTGGTGTTGACCAACCTCAACAACAAGTGCCTACTAGAAAGGACACACCTGATCTCCAATCTAAAATCCTAAAACGAAAGTTCAAAGGAAGTTGTTCAACCCAAAGACCTACTAAGAGGCAACAAATTGGGACATTCAGTACCCCAGTCATCCCTGCTGCTCTAACACCAACCATACCTTAATGTGGAAATCTCCCACACTATAGCAAATGAATCTACCATCATCATGGAGTCTGCCGAGTGCTGCATTGCACTAGATGCAATAGGAAGGGACACATTGCCCACAGTTGTAGAACCCTAGTTAGGTTCATCACTCCGACTACCAATGTTGGGAGAAGTCCAACCTGTTACCTTTGTGGAAGTGTAGGACATTTGAAAAGAGACTGCCCAACAGAGAAGAACAATGAGGAAATAAGAGGAGTCTGACCTCAGAGAATGAGGAAGCATCAAAGAACCCTGCTATGTTTTGGTACGTTTTCGAAAACCCCTATAATTGGTCATAATCATGATTATTTCCCCATCCAAATTAAATCACGACATTCTTATAAGATTTAATGCCCCAATGAGTAAGTTATGATAGCTTAGTGAATACGTCAAGTTCAGTTGTAATTATACATGGCTTGTGTACACCAAACGATCTTAGAGAGATCTAGTAAGAACCATTTCATGAAAGTTCATAGTTTCAAGACATTAGAACCCTCGTGCTAGTAGTACCTGTTAACTTCGAATCAAGCACAACAAATACTAGAGACATTCACCTAGAGGCATCAATGTGCTAACGAAACGAATCTTTCCAGACGAACTTAACGCGCGATTCTATGATGTCATCCTGTTTTAGTCCGACTGAGTCCGTGTTATACCAAAACCTTTTGTCTTAAATCGTTCGATAGCAAACTCTTGTCACTCGTAACACAATTAGATGCGAACTTCGAAAATTCATCTCTCTTCGAAACTTGAAGGTATTCATGCGAAGAGTATGAATCAGAACCAGCGAATACGACAGTGAAGATCCGCTGACACATCCAGCGAGAGCCCGAGTACAAAAAGGATTGACTCACCTGTGTATACCTTCGAGAAGTAATCCGTTTTCATGGGATACCTGTAATCATTGCCTCCGACCGGTTTAGCAAGTTTACCTCGAGAACTTAGCAACGTACATCCCGTCTTTCATGTGTCAAACCTAAATAAGTGTCTGTCCGATGAGATACTTGCGATTTCCCTCGACAATATCGAGTTAAACGAGAGTCTATACTTCATGTAGGAATCATTTGAACTCATGGACCAGGAAGTCCAGCAGACGAGACGAACGTCGTATCCAGATAATGAAGGTTCACTGGGATACCAAACAAGAACTTGAATTCACTTGGGAGCACAAGAATCCAAGGAAACAGAAGTACCCCCATCTTTCCTAGGTCCGTAAGTCGTATCATTATTCTTGAATTTCAGGAAGAATTTCCCTCTAACGGGGGGATGATGTGATAACCCGAAACTTCTACCTGGTACATCTAGTCAGTTAATCTAAGTTAAACTCGTTCCTTTTAACTCCTATCACTGATTAAGGGCTCATTTAAGAATTTAAAGCCTTGAGTACAACCAAAGATTGAATTAGGGATGGGTTGGCTTAAGATTTAGGGTTGCAAAAAAGCCAAACACTCCATCAAAAAGGAGTGTGTGGCCGCACATTTGAGTGTATGGCCGCAAAACTGAGTGTGTGGCCGCACACATGAGTGTGTCGTCGTACACCCAAGTGTATGGCTGCACACATGAGTGTGTGGCCACACACCCGTGTGTATGGCTGCACACATGAGTATGTGGCCGCACACCTGAGTGTATGGGTGCACACATGAGTGTGTGGCCGCACACCCGAGTGTATGGCCGTACACATGAGAGTGTGGCCGCACACCCATTATCTATATATAGAGGAGGCTCATTTTCACTTCATTTCCCCTCTCCTCAACCGCACATCTCTCTCTCTCTCTCTCTCTCTAAACTAGAGCAATGAACTTATATATCATGTAGCAAAATGTATCGTTTTACAAAGGATTCTTGTCAATCACCAAAGGATTTTGTATATTATTACTTTTATATTTGATAGTCTAAGTTGGAGACATGTCCTTGGTAACACTCACCACAAGAAACAAAGTATAGGACTAGCACTTGTGACCAGAATCTCTTGTAAGGAGAGCGTGACTATTGTGTATAGATCTATACGGGACTGACAACCCCGCACGAGGCTGCTAGCTACAGTCGGACCAACAGGTCTACGGGTAACAAAGTCATAAAGGATACGGGCCGTTGCGGGCCATATCCAGTCAGTTATGGTTACAAAACTCGCAACCTAGATAGCATGGATTTACATTTGTAATAATGAATCAAGTGAACTAACCTCATAGTAATAACTGATTTGATTACTGGAGGGTATTATTAGTACCTTCAGGATTTAGTTCAACACATTTTCTTTTATTAGTTTTATTTATATAATAGGGCTAATATACCTCGCTGGGAGTATCCAGGGTTTTTAAAAGAAAACTACGTTTATTGATATAAGTATGGTAGATACTTGTACACCTAAGTTTAGAATGGATAACCAACCATCAACTTTTATGGAAAATATAGGATTTTCCTAGGATAACTCGACTTTCCATAAACAAATTGTTTTTACATGTAACTAACGGATATTCATATTCATTCCACGACTCCTTGGATTGTACATACCTTGTATAAATCTAGAAGTCATGGAAGGAATGGATTTTCAAACACGCTTTTCATAAGAAAATACAGGATTTTCTTGAGGAACACTTTTCAAAAGACTTCAAGGAAACATTTCCACCAAAACTAAATGCTTATGAACTCACCAGCTTTATGTTGATATATTCTTTCAAAACTGCTTGTATTCTCAGGGATTTAGTAGACAGGTACTTCCAGGACTTTTGGAGAAGTCGGCGTGTTAGAGTCACGTCTTTTGATGTTACTTTTGTCATGAACAAAACTACATACTAAGACAATGTAAACCTTATTCATATATGTATTCAATGTTTGGTTGTGTTTACTATGATTGCTATAATACAACTATTGTGATACTATGCATGACATCAACCACCCCCGAACGTTTCCGCCGTTCCAGTTTGGGGGTGTGACAACTGCAAACCCAAATCCTTTAATGGAAATGGTGGAGTCATCACTCTGACATGATGGTTCGTGAAAACAGATTCTGTCTTCAAAATTTATTCGTGCCCAGAAGGAAGCAAAGTAAAGTTTGTTGCCTACACCTTCTCCGACAGAGCCCTGACATGGTGGAACAACCATGTTAATGTTGGGTTTTGAGCATTCTAACATTCCTAAGTGTACATGCAACCCTAAATACCTTGGATCTATGTTTTCTCTATTATACATGCAAATAAGAACATCCAAGGTATAATCCTAATCTAGCATACAAAACAATGACTATAGCAAGATAGAATACATACCTCTTTGGTGTAGAATGTCTTCATGAAGCTTGAGTGCCTAGTGCCCCAAGTGTGACACCTCAAATGGAATCACAATCATCAAAACACTTAGAATAACTTGAGAGAATTCTTACAACTAATGAAATCGGCTAGCCCTTTTACTTCACACACTAGTCGCCGATTTTGGTCAAGAATAAGATGCTTATATAGTTAGGGTTACACCATGTAAACCCTAATTGACATGGCCTTTCATTTCCATGATCCATGGGTACAAATACACCATGGAGCATCCATGGACCATCCTATGGGTTTTAGCCCAACTTGATTATCCATGGAGCATTAGCCCACTATACAAGTATGGATGATTTACATAATCAATCCATATATTTAATTAGTCTTCTTTTTGATCACTTAATTAATCCTAGATTAATTCTTGATCAATACTAATTAAATAATCTTATTATTCTTATTATTAATATACTAGAACTTATAATATATTAATAACCATAAGTGTCTTATTTCTCTCATTATAGTCTATCCAAGTGCATGATGGTATGCAACCCAAATGGACCATGCCGGGTCGGGTCAAGTCTTACCAATTATAGTTATGGACTTAGACATTAATCCAACAGTCTCCCACTTGGATAAGTCTAAAAATATTATTGCGTATGACTTCAGGAAGCAACTGGCAATCGTAGCTCTTAAAAGCTTCCGTCGAACTCTGACCTTTGTAGATGAACTCTGACCTTTGTCAATGACTTGTCCATTAGATAAGGGATCATATATTCCTCCATTCTAGATATCATATGGACTGAGACATGGATTATAATCATTCTCTCTGTCCATTTTTTGTTTCCCGATTTGCGATTTATGACGACTGACTAATTGAACAAATCAAATCAGTCCTGGCCTGGCCGAGCACTTCCATTTGTCATCATCAAATCATCGAGGGGCCCACAGATATCGCTTTTATCCCGAAGGTAAAAGGAATGGATAAACTTCGACTAATATGGCTTGTTCTACTACTTGTTGAATCATACACAAAGGCACGTTTTATAGCATAGAGTTACCAAATGCGGTTTCGTGCAATCAATGTACTATCAACTCATAGTAACAACTCATATCTCTAGGTTTGAAGAATATAAGATATTATCGTCTCATGATCACTCGTGATAAAATCCATGAAGTGATTCCAATGAGCGCGGGTTGAATCCAATACTCAGAACTTATGAGCACTCATGAGTGTTGTAGGCCTTTGTCCAACACCTTAGACCTCTACAAGCCAACCCATGACAGTCTTAATTCATATCTACTTCCAACATATGACCGACTGTGGATGGTTTGAATAACTTAGTCATTCCGGAAGAATAACCTAGTTTATTCGGGAAGTCAAAACATGCAAAATGAAACACAATAATAATTGAATCCAATATGGCATCAAAACCTATGAACATAAATAAAACACCTTTTATTTATCACCATATGATTACACATTATTCATGTATATTGTTTCAGCTATCAACTTTATTCTTGAAATTAAAACAATAGTAATCCCATGCTCCAAGCATGTACACTATGTTTTCTAAACACTAGTCATGCCACACACCAAGTATGCATACTATGTTTGTCTATGATCTTTACTTTGTGAACTAGATCCATTGAACATAACTTCAATGATTCTCTTTTCACACTCCCAAATCCTTACTGCAAATGCAAGAATTCCAAATTCATGCCATTTACTGGAATCTGTCAGATTCTAAACTTATATGCATTGATCCTCTTGTAATGATTATGCACAAAGTCAGAAAGACTTGCCAACAATCATTACAGAGTATTCCAAAGGAGATCAACTCCTTGGAAACATCCTTCTTGCATTAAGTTTCCTAAATCTTACACAGATTGAAAATTCTAACTTTGAAACATTTCCAGATTCCATTTTGACTATCACTTCTGAACAAGAGTTGCCTCCTTACAGATTATGTCGATATGGTCCTTCCAGAATTATCACTATACTTCCAACTGTCCTTGAGCAACCAATCTTTGGTAAACCTTAGATTGTCCCCGACAATTGTTTAATCCTTTTAGTCATATCCAGTTCTAAACCTTTTCCCTTCTTAATGCCCCAGGCATTTGGAAAATTTTAGAATGGATGATTATAGCACATGTAATCGATCCTATATCCGAAGCATATGGGACACGATTCATGATGTCTCACATAAAGACTAAACCAGTCTTTTGCTATAACATTTCCATTTCAATTTGCCAAGTTCTCATAATTCAGATTATGAAAAGGGATGTCGTAATCATAATCGAATTTTAGAACACAAATAATGGACTCATATACAGAATTTCCTTATGTTGAGTCATTCCAACATGAAATTCATATATATATATATATATATATATATATATATATATATATATATATATATATATATATATATATATATATATATATATATATATATATCCTTGACTAAATGATTAAAACCTCATGATCTAAGCTTATAGATTTGAGATGAAGTATAATTTCCTCTCCCTTAATTATAGCAAAACAACCTTTTCCCAATTGAAACTTTTGTTTTCTATAATTAACATTGCTAACTTGCAATACTTATCATAATTATCATGCTCCCACTAACATGATGATTATTAGCATAACATTTATGCTCCCACTAGCTTTGACATGTACCCAGAAATCAGCTGGACTTCTAGAAATCAATACTTCATTGACTTTCTTACCAAAGTTCAGATTTCTGATACTAGGTTGTTTTGATAAGACTTTATCAAAATCATACACCTTCCCTTAGATAGCACACTTGTTAGTCTAAACAATTATGAAGAGGTATGCCGTAATCATAATGGTTAGACCTTTTTTGCCACTTCTCACAAGTCCATATTAGTGTGCCGGTTAACCACACGCGCTCCACTAACGACTTTGAGAATGCAAATATCACAATTGCTATCTAGATAAAATCTACTTAGTGAAAGTGTTTCCTCACCATCATTTTCATGAATCAGAGAGAAACCTTATGACACTTAGATTTATATGGTGTATGAGTTCCTACCCATATGAATTTGTCAAAACCATAATCACAAGACAAAGATAATGACAAATCCAAAACCATATGGATTGAACTCAATCTTAACTTCTTGCCACCTGGCAGCTCAAGGGCCTGCCATTGCTTCCAAGTTGTTTGTGCAACACATTGAGAACTCTAAGAACTCATATGCAAAACCAACTTTAACTGGAATGGGCACAGAATATGTCAACACGATAGGTTATAAACCTCAAGATGTGTGCTAGTAAAGAACTTCAGGTTTTATTCTTGATTAGTTCTTGAGACTTCCAAGACCTTTAAGACTCCCACTGTCCTCTTGACCTATAAGACACCCTTGTCAAACATCCAAGAGATAGTGTGGATTCTTATCAAGACAAACACTTCACACAATTGGCCTAAGTTGGTTTTTTGTTTTATCCAAAACATCACAACTTACCAATTTCAAATGTACAAGAGTAGAAAACTTTTACTCTTACATCTGACAAGTGTTTTAACCTTCTTTTGAGACATGTCACTCAAGTTACAATCTCGGAGTATGACTCTAAGACTTGTATAGGAACGAAGTATGACTCATCTTCTTGATTTAACCATTTCAACAATTCAAGATCCCTCTTCTTAGTCATAAGAATGCACTAAGATTGCCTTAGAGAACTAATTGTGCTATGGTTTCTTAATCATTAAGATGATCACAAAACTGATACTAAAGTACTCTCCCATCTTTTCAGATTTGAGAAACTTTTATCCTTCTGCCATTTTGATTCTTCTTATTCGCCCTGCCATACATTGGAACCATTTCCAATGTCTCAGAGTTACACTTAAGCTTGTAAGTATAATCATATTTACTGAGCTTTAGTAAACTATGACGAATAGTTTAATCAATCTTTTGTGGTGGACTTGACCAGTGCACAAGAATGTGTACTCGATCCCTTAGTCCTTCACTTGACTCACACATCCATGTGAACAAGTAATTAGTCTTAATTTTTCCAACACTTGAAAGTTCTCATTCATCATGCTATACAACTTCCATGATTCCAAGTTCCGGTCCAATTGAAACTTAGGTGATGAGAATCTTTCCTTATTTGGTAAATCTAGACATTACCACAAATGAAAGAATCAATTTCATATTTCCACTCTTGCTCTTAATGGAATCATATAAGCAACAATTTTTCCTCAAATGCAATTGTAAGGATATTTTAAAAATAAATAAAATTTAAAAATTTTCTTTTATTTTAAAACTTTGCGGAAAAACTTATCCTTACAATCCATATGAAAACTTGTTGTTATCTATTCCTAAGCAAAAATATCATAACTCCTAAGAAGTAGCTCAAGAATCCGATTTTTTTCAAGCTATGCGATAGAAATCCATCTACGCGATCAGATTCAGCATATTCTTTCTTTAAGTTTCTTCACCTTTTTCTTTGATTCTTAAAACATCACCATGTGACCTAGTCACATCATATATCAAGAATCTCAGAATAGAAACTTAACAGAGTTAGATAGTGGACTTTACCTGAAGTAGAGTCAAACTTATTGACTTTCACATCCTTAGGTAAATTTGGCAGCTTCGCAACCAATGCCCCTTCCTTTGGCAATATAAACATATGGACCCTTTGATAATGGTACACGGGACTATCACAGACTTAGCTTTCTCTTTACCATTTGGTCAACCGAGTTGACTATGGCCGATCCCTTTCCATTGGGAAGAGAATGCTTTTCTGGATTTCCTGTGTCACTATTGTCAATGTCCATCAAGTTTCAGGATGTTGATCTTAGAAAATAGATAAGATCATTAAGGGTCTTGTCATAGTTTGTTTCATAGGTGTCCCAAAGGAACTCACTATGTGACTTAGAAAGTGATTGAACCACCAACTTTCTCAAGACTTTGACACCCAACTCTCCCGGCTTGTCAATATGTGAGTACATCTCCAAGATGTGTCCACACCTAGAGCTTGCCTTGCCAATAGGGCTTGAGTGACCTTGAACTTGTGGGTTAGGGAGAATAATTGAAGGAGGTGAAAGAAGTATGATATCCATGGGACATCATCTTCATTAGGAAACCTTGTTTCAAGAGATTTGGGAAGATCATAGGTGTCTAAACCAGACATCTTTTGGGAGATATTCAAGATAGTTGATCTTAAGTCCTTAATATGACACCCAATATGAAATATTAAGGCTAGGACCCAACAAACTATTTTATAACTTAGAAGAGGTATGCCGTAATCCAAGCTATAAAACATTTGAAGGTAGGTGAATGACGATTCACCAATTTCCACCAAGATAAACGAAATGTATTATTAGGTTTTAATTGGTTTTGAAACTCCTAGATCTTTGAGATTCATTGAACTGTTCAAAGGCATGTTTCAATCTCGAGTGTACCCTTCAGGTTTTGTGACTGGGATGCCGAGGATCACAAAACAAGGTGTGAAGTAACCATGAAAATCACTTGGTACCCTTAATAAATTACCCCTCAATCGATGTGCCGGTTAACCACACACGCTCCATCGATACTATGATAAACATTAAGTCACCCTTTACCTACCTTGTTAAGTCCAAGTTAGTGTGCCGGTTAACCACACACGCTCCACTAACGACTTAGACAAAGTGTAAAGTGTAATTTCATGGGTTAGCACCTTATTCACATTTTTCCTAAGTAACTAAGATTGGGTATTATTAAGAGTTTAGTTACTTAGTATTATCATTAATACTTTTAATGAAGGGAGAATTCTAGTCCTGTCAAACCCGTTCGGCTAACGACCCTCCACCGGTCAAGCAAGCGGTGGGTGAGAGTGGACACCCATTAAGTTGCCATTTTATAGGCAACAACCTTATACCCACCTTATAGACCGGCTTCGTGAATGAGGCTTACTAGCGGTAAGACTGACTTTACTCTTATACATATATATTATTAACTTATAATATTATAAAGTATAAGGGTTGAATTTTTAACTTTTAAAATTCTAAGGGCTAACTTGGAATTAAAGTATTCATAAGGGAAAACTTTTTCAAATTCCAAAACTTGAGGGCAAGTTTTGAAACTATTCAAAACTAATTAATTCCATAACTTATGTGTTTAAAGTAGTTTTAATCCAAAAACTCTTCAAGTTCCATAACTTGAGGACAAGTTATGGAAGACTTTAAACTAATAAAAGAACTAACTTTTCTTTATTTTATAACTTATGGATTTAATTATGGTTACATATTTTTCTTTAATGAAGTGACTCTTGAACTTCCATAACTTGAGGACAAGTTATGGAGTCATAAAAAAAAAATTATTCAATGACACAAGACTCTTCATTTTGTAACCATTGCCAACTTTTATGAATTTTATGAGTCTTTAATGTGACTCTTCATGTAACTTGAGGACAAGTTACACAAACACATTTTATACTCAACTCTTAGATTAAAATGGATTGAAAACAACTATTTCAATTAAATTTTCTATTAATCTAAGCAACTCATAAGAACAAGATAATTCAAATCAAACTTTTTCATGTAATTAGCCTAATCACTAAACTAATTCAAAACATGAATCTATTGACAATTATCTTTGAAATTGGATTAGCATGAACATTACCACATCAAAAACAAGTTTATAAGTTCAAAAACAGCTTAGGTAATGTTCCTAGTCCATTTCTAGCCAAAAACCTCGAATATATGCTGTCTGGGGCTCCTACTCGGCGAGTAGGATGATTTTACTCATGGACTCGGCGAGTTCATCAGTGGACTCGGCGAGTCCAGTGCCCAGAAAGCCAGAAAATCGAGTTTTTCAACATTTTTCAGCAATTTGCATCAAGTATAAGAGAAAGCAAGCCTAGGCTCTGATACCACTGTTGGGTTTTGAGCATTCTAACACTCCTAAGTGTACATGCAACCCTAAATACCTTGGATCTATGTTTTCTCTATTATACATGCAAATAAGAACATCCAAGGTATAATCCTAATCTAGCATACAAAACAATGACTATAGCAAGATAGAATACATACCTTTTTGGTGTAGAATGTCTTCATGAAGCTTGAGTGCCTAGTGCCCCAAGTGTGACACCTCAAATGGAATCACAATCATCAAAACACTTAGAATAACTTGAGAGAATTCTTACAACTCATGAAATCGGCTAGCCCTTTTACTTCACACACTAGTCGCCGATTTTGGTCAAGAATAAGATGCTTATATAGTTAGGATTACACCATGTAAACCCTAATTGACATGGCCTTTCATTTCCATGATCCATGGGTACAAATACACCATGGAGCATCCATGGACCATCCTATGGGTTTTAGCCCAACTTGATTATCCATGGAGCATTAGCCCACTATACAAGTATGGATGATTTACACAATCAATCCATATATTTAATTAGTCTTCTTTTTGATCACTTAATTAATCCTAGATTAATTCTTGATCAATACTAATTAAATAATCTTATTATTCTTATTAGTAATATACTAGAACTTATAATATATTAATAACCATAAGTGTCTTATTTCTCTCATTATAGTCTATCCAAGTGCATGATGGTATGCAACCCAAATGGACCATGCCGGGTCGGGTCAAGTCTTACCAATTATAGTTATGGACTTAGACATTAATCCAACAGTTAAGTCACTGATCCTATCAGTGGCTAACTCAACAGGTTGGGAGAACCTAAAAGAGTTAATGTTGGAAGAATACTGCCCGATGGGCGTAGTTCAAAAGCTGGAACAAGAACTATGGGAGCTCACGATGGTCGGCTCAGACATTGTGGCCTACATTGACAGGTTCAGCGACCTAGCAGCACTATGCTCCGGGATGGTTACCCCGGAGAGCAAGAAGATAGAAAGATACATCTAGGGTCTAACTTCCCCGATCCAAGGATATGTGTTGTCTCTTAACCCAGCCACATTCGATAGTGCCAAACGCCTGGCCCAGCGACTCATCAACCATGGAGTTCGCCATGGTATAGAAGTCCCCGTTCCCGATCCATCAAGGGCAAAGGATTATAAACGGAAGTCAGGGAACAAGAGGAAGAAGAAGAAAACAACACGAGAAACCCCACAGGAGAAACAAACGAGCACTATGTACGCCGCCACCACACCTGCTACACTAGCACCTGCCAGTCGATATGCTGGAACCCTTCTGAAGTGTGGAAAGTGCAACTATCACCACGCCGGAGTATGTGTCACACCCCAAAAACGGAACGACGGAATCGTTCGGGGGTGGAGGACGTCATGTTTATGTATATGGTAAGCAAGTAATGAACAACCATTTCATTTCGAAAGAAAGTGTTTACAATGTGTGTGTTCACAAAACGTAGAATTCATACACAAATAACAAAACAAGACTTGAAGCTATAATGCTTCATCTTCTGAATCCCCAGCACGAGCACCTGTCTAAAAGTCTCCTGAGAATACAAGTTATTTAAAAGAGTTGATCAGAAATTAAGCTGGTGAGTTCATAAGATATTAGTGATGTGATTAAGCTGTAAAATGTTGTTGAAAATGTATATGTGAAAGTGGTGTAAGCTATAAGTTCTGTTTTGAAAAGTTCGCCTGTTCCTCTAGAAAATCCTATATTTCCTACTTGAATAAAAGTTAAGTAAAATGACACTACAAGCCTTTCTATGGGTACTAGTGGGTACAAGTTATATAAGACTCAGAGTAAATAAACAATCGATTGTGCGCATCTGCCCTAAGCTCACAACCCAACGAGGAATAGAAAGTAAGGCAGATAGCACACATCCCATTGGTTGTTAGATCGTTGTCATATATAACCATGGTGTATTCACTTGTTACTCATGGAGTTAATTGTAATGGTTCCTTTATATCTAATGAAAAGTTCTTTAAGAAAACCTATATTTCTGATAGTAAAATAGTGACCACAGTGACTACTTCTATAATAGCTTAGGTTATACTGCTATATATAATATGATATCGGATAGAAAGTTAATTGAGTGAATCTGCCCTAAGCCCACAACCTAACGAGGAATAGGAAGTAAGGCGGAAAACACACATCCAACTACCTATTGGGTATTGGTTTTATATATAAACATGGTCTATAAACTAAGGTATTATAGAGTTACTCACTTATGGTCCTTCAAATTATACTTGCTGAATAAAATGGATTAAACCCTTTACTAGGAAGTTCCTAGTTTTGTATACCCAAAGTACTGATTTTGGAAAGTATGTTTTGTACTAGAAAAACTGTGCTTCGACTCTGTGTCCTATAACCTTGTCACACCCCGAAACCGATGGCGGAAACGTTCCGGGGCGGAGGACGTCATATAAAGTATCACAACCAATGTACATAGTAAGCACAGTAAACACAACCATTACATTACATAGAAGTATTTACATTTGATTGAAAGTAAAGTTATACATGATTATAGATATATACATCCAAAATGAACAAAAGTAAAGACGAGACTGCTAAAATGCTCTGTCTTCTCCAAAAGATCGTGGGGTACCTGTCTAACGTTGACCTGAGAATACAAGCAGTTTTAAAAATATCAGCATAAAGCTAGTGAGTTCATAAGTAGTTTGTTTTATTAAAAGAACAAGTTTCCTTTGATTTTATGAAAAAGTTGTTATCTAAGAAAATCCCATATTTTCTTATAAGAAGAGTTGAGATATTCGTTTGTTACATAATCTGGTTAAGAATAGTTTCGTGATCCCAGGAAAAACCCTTCTTTTCCTTAAAAGTTTGTGGTTTGTTATCAATTCGAAATGAAGTATACAAGTATCTACCCTACTTGTAACGTTTAAGTGAATTATTCTGAAAGCCTGATTATCTTTGAAAGTACATTAGTTTCAATACATAAACTATAGAAGAGATAAAAACATCCATGAATAAAATTTGTTAATTTAAGACGTATTGTGAGTCGTATAACTATACTAATTTGACCCGTGATCCCCTTGACGTTCTTTATGCGTCGCTAGAATCCAAAATTTGTCACCCCAGGCGTGCCCGCCTAACAGTAGCTAGCAGTTAAGGTGTAGGATTGTCAGCCCCGAATAGATCTATCCACAAATTTCACGCTCTCCCTCCTGGAGACTCTAGTTATACTTCCGGAGAGGATTTACTGATATCCCATAGGGAATAATGAAGAGGAATCTCACAAGCTAGTATTACCAATTCACGGAAAAATAGATCGTTCTCTAGTTTCGAAATAGTTTGGTAAAATATAAATGATTAAATACGAGATAATTATTCAACGAGATACTGTAGATTAAACATGGATAACCTAAATCAGTAATAGTTTTTAAATCCATAAAACCAGAAATGTCGATCCCAAATTATTCCCTTAATAGTTTAAATGATTAGATGAGTTATCAATCAGAGGATTTGATGAGTTCCCATATTGTTTGAAAGCTATGTAATTACATTCTGAAAACCTCCCTTATGCTCCGCATAATACAAAAGGGATTTAGTATTTAAAGTTTGTCAGGAAATCACATAATTACATCAGTTTTAAGTTTTAAAAACCTTTATGATTTGCTTGTATTCCCCCCCCCCCCAGAAAACATTGGAAAACACAGGAAAAAGGTGTAGGGGTATGAACTCACAAGTCGAGAAATGTGTCGGTAGGATGCTATGTGTCAGTTCGGGGCTTGAATACATGCGAGGTTCCTATGTAATATGAAAAGATATATAATTCTATCTAATTAGACTTTGAACTACAAATTGAATAAGAATATATACTCCGAGTCGCGAAAACACTTTATTTCAAGTGTTAGGAGTGATTCGGGTAGCATGTAAGGGTGTGTAGGGCTTAAATATGGAGTTTTCTCTTCAAGAGTAAACTCTTTGAGGAGTTTAAGGACCAAATGACCATATCCCCATGAGTTTACAGCCGTAAACTCATGGTTGGTGTGTTCTTGGATGTTAAATGGTCTTACAATGCATAAGGGAAGGTTTTAGGGTTGAATCAAAGGCTTAGGAAGTGATCGGGACTTGAATTGACCTTGGAAAGGAGTTTAAGGTTTATGAAGATGTTCTTGGTGAGTTTACTACCATAAACACATGATTTTATAGCCGTAAAATCATGCTTGGTCCACTCTTCATGTGATTTGGTGGTTGTAGGTTAAACATGCTAAGTTCTAGACCTAAATCTAAGCCATACAAGGTGTTAGGGGAACTTTAACACCTTTTGTAGGTGTTTATGGTCCATGAATGGGGGTTTACAGTCCAAGCATGCTCTTGGGCCATAAACTCATCTTTACTCCTCAAATGGTAAAATTTTGGTGCTCTAAGTCCATTCATGCAAGTCCCTAAGTCGTATCTAAGCACTAGAAGTGATTTGGAAGGGTTTTGGGGCTTCAAACCCCTTTTTAAAGGAGTTTACAATTTTGGGAGGGTTCCCAAACCGTAAACACATGTTCTTGATGCATTTGGATGGTTTAAAAACGAATTGGCATGATAAACAAGCGTAGTAACAAGCTAGGATAGATTACTTACCAATTTGAAGCTTGAAAGGGGTGTTTTTGGATCAAACCCGAGTTTTAGAGAGAGAGAGTAGTGAGAGAAAGTGTTTTAAGAGAGTGAAAAAGCTTCAAAATGTGGTCACTCAATCCCTTATATAGGGGTTGAGTTTATGCCCCGAAGGAAATCTACCCGATACCGACGTTAAACGGAGCTTTGGGTCTTACCCGATTAATTTGCCGTAATTCGACTTAATTGAAATTAAAAATTTTCCAAAAGAATATCGAGGATCTTTTAACATGTTTCTGATGTGTTCCGACACTTATGAAGAATAACAGTCGCAATTTAATTAACTTAACCCAAAAGTTAACAAAAAATCTTAATAATAAAAATTAAAAATTATAAAAATAAATTTTATTAACGAAAATGGAATATTGTGACGGAATAAATTTCGGGTTGTCACATTATCCCCCCGTTAGTGAAAATCTTGTCCCGAAATTTAGAATTAAAATACAAATCATGAAATTGGAAAGAGATGCGGATATTTCTGTTTCATCGAGTCTTCGCGCTCCCAAATGAACTCGGGTCCCCGTTTGGCATTCCAGCGTACCTTCACTATCGGAATACGGCTTTGTTTCGTACGTTTGATCACTTGATCCATGATTTTGATGGGTTCTTCCACAAAGTTCAGGTTTTCGTTGATCTTGATCTCGTCAAGAGGGATTACGAGGGTTTCGTCGGATAGGCACTTTTTAAGGTTTGAGACGTGGAAGACAAGATGGATGTTGCTAAGTTCTTGAGGTAGTCGGAGTTTATAGGCTACAGGACCGATCCTAGCGAGGATCTCGAAAGGTCCTATGTACCTCGGGTTAAGTTTCCCATGCTTTCCAAAGCATATCATGCCTTTCCAAGGCGAGACCTTCAACAGGACATGGTTTCCAACCTAGAATTCTAAGGGTTTCCGTCGTTTATCGGCGTAACTCTTCTGTCTGTCTCGTGAAGCCTTCAGTAGTTCCTGGATCTGGATGATTTTCTTAGTGGTTTCGCGGATGAAGCCTTCAGTAGTTCCCGGATCTGGATCTGGATGATTTTAGGACCAGTGAGAGCACTGTTGGGGACTCTACTCTTGGCTAGCTGCGTGTCCGCTACCTCAGCCTAGCATAGAGGGGATCTGCACTTGCGACCGTAGAGGGCTTCGAACGGGGCAGCCTTGATGCTGGTGTGGTAACTGTTGTTATACGAGAACTTGATCAAGGGTAAATGGGTGTCCCACGACTTTCCGAAATCAATGACACACGCTCTCAGCATGTCTTCTAGGGTCTGGATAGTTCTCTCACTCTGTCCGTCTGTTTGAGGATGATAAGCTGTACTCATATCCAACTTAGTTCCAAGAGCTTTCTGAAGGGACTGCCAGAACCTTGAGGTAAACCTGCTATCTCGATCGGAGATAATGGACATAGGTACATCGTGCAGTCGGAGTATCTCTTGGATGTAGATTCGCGTGAGTCTTTCCATCTTGAACGATTCTTTAATCGGAAGGAAGTGAGCGGATTTTGTCAGACGATCGACAATTACCCAAATGTTATCGTACCCACTCGGAGATCTGGGTAACTTGGTGATGAAATCCATGGTAATCATCTCCCATTTCCATTCAGGTATCTCGGGCTGCTGGAGCAGACCCGAGGGCTTTTGATACTCGACTTTTAACTTGGCGCAAGTCAGACACTTGCCCACGAAGGTTGCGATTTCCGTTTTCATGTTTGGCCACCAGTATTGTTTCTTGAGATCTAGGTACATCTTATCCGAACCTGGGTGAAGAGAGTATCTCGTCTTGTGAGCTTCGTTCATAACAACTTCTCTGAATCCTCCAAACCTTGTGGTCCAGATTCGATCCATGAAACAGTAGACTCCGTCACCTCTGATCTCAAGTTTCTTATCCATTCCTCTCAAGGCTTCATTCAACACGTTCTCTGGTTTAGTGATTCCAACTGGGCTTCTCGGATCTGTATGGATAGGTGGAAATGAATGGTCATCATTAATGTCTTCGCCTTGCGTTTTGAACTCTCCTTTCGGCTCAGGGCATCTGCTACCACATTGGCCTTGCCGGGATGGTAGCGGATTTCACACTCGTAGTCACTGAGCAGCTCTACCCAACGTCGTTGCCTTATGTTTAAGTCTTTCTGATTGAAGATGTGATGCAGGCTTTTATGGTCAATGAAGATCGTGCACTTAGTTCTGTAGAGGTAATGTCTCCAAATTTTCAGTGCGAAGACCACTGCTCCTAACTCCAAGTCGTGAGTTGTATAGTTAAATTCGTGTGCCTTCAGCTATCTTGAGGCATAAGCAATAACTTTTCCTCTCTGCATAAGCACACAGCCATAGCCCTGATTGGACGCATTGCAATAGACGACGAAATCCTCTGTTCCTTCGGGCAGGGACATAATAGGTGTGTTGCACAAGGCTTGCCTCAACGTTTGAAATGCAGTGTCTTGTTTTTCACTCCAACAAAAGGGTACACCTTTCTGTGTCAGAGTGGTTAAGGGTTTGGTGATTCTGGAAAAATTCTGGATGAACCTGTGATAGTAGCCAGTGAGACCCAAGAATTGACGGATTTCTGTGGGTGTCTTCGGTGCTGACCAATTCTCTATCGCCTTGATTTTGGACGGGTCCACGTGTATACCCTCCTCGCTTACCATGTGACCAAGGAAAGCTATCTCCCGAATCCAAAATTCGCATTTGGAGAATTTCGCATACAACTTCTCCGTTCTAAGAGTTTCCAACACTAGCCTCAAGTGTTGTTAGTGATCTTCTTCGCTTCGGGAATAGACAAGTATGTCGTCAATGAACACGATGACGAACTTGTCCAAAAAGGGGCGACACACCCGGTTCATCAAGTCCATGAACACAGCCGGTGCATTGGTTAGACCGAAGGGCATCACTATAAACTCGTAGTGTCCATATTGAGTCCTGAATGCTGCTTGGAAACATCATTCTTGTGAACTCGAAGCTGATGGTACCTTGATCTAAGGTCTATCTTCGAGAAGTAGCTAGCTCCCTGAAGTTGATCGAGAAGGTCGTCTATTCGAGGAAGAGGATATTGGTTTTTGACTGTCAACTTGTTCAACTCGCGGTAGTCTATACACATCTGAAAGGATCCATCTTTCTTCTTCGCAAATAAAACCGAGGATCCCCAAGGTGAGGAACTCGGTTTGATGAACCCTTTGTTGAGTAGCTCGTTAAGCTGACTGCATAACTCCTGTATTTCTGCTGGAGCTAAGCGATACAGAGACTTGGCTACAGGATTGGCTCCAGGAATTAAATCGATGCGAAACTTGACTTGGTGTTCGGGAAGAATTCCCAGGAGCTCTTCGGGAAAGACATCAGCAAAGTTGCAGACTTCGGGGATGCTCTCAAGGCTTTAACTTCCTGTTTCTCGTTGATTACATGAGCTAGGAATGCATAACACTCCTTTCGCATAAGCTTTTGAGCTTTGATGCATGAAATGATGCGAAGATTGGAACTAAGTTTATCGCCATAGATTATGAGAGTTTGGTCAGAGGGGAGATTGAGATGGATGGCTTTTTCGTAACAAAGGATATCAGCATGATTGGGACTCAACAAATCCATGCCAACGATAACATCAAAGCACTTTATTGAAACTGACATTAGGTCAATGGGGGAAAGAATGGTTGTTCAGGGTAAGGATACAACCTATGAATATGTCGTTAGCGTTTTCTTTCTCACCGCTAGCCATCTCGACGGTAAATGTTTCAATTAATGGATGGGGGTTAGGTTTAAGAAGATGTTTGAATGTATGGCTAACAAAACTTCTTTTAGCACCAGAATCGAAAAGGATACTAGCATAAGAGTTGTCGAGGAGGAATGTACCCGAGACAACGGTGGGATCGGCGACTGCCTCATCTCATCCCATAGTTAGAACTCTCCCGGTGTTGCTAGCTGTCACTGCGTTGGGGCTATTTCTTTTGAAATGCCCAACCTTACCACAACCGTAGCAGGCCCGACCAACACCCGTTCCGGAAGCTTGACTGGTTGACTGAGCTGGGTTCCTACAGTTTCGAGCAATACGGCCTTTCTTGCCACAGTTGTTGGAGAGCTTTTCACAACACGGCCCGGGAGTACGATGGTGATAACTGCATTTGCCGCACCAGGGGAGGGTACTAGTGTATCCACTGGTAGAAGTTTAGGTTGTAGGAGCTGTGGTCGGGTTTGTAGCAGCATGAGCTGCTACTGTTTGCTGTTTCTTCGAGGATCCCTGTGAATCCTGACCCCTTCCGTTTGTTCCAGAATTTCTTTTTATTTTCACCACTCCCTTTAGCCGGTCTGGGAGCAGTGGTCACCTCTTCGGGATCATCACTATGATCAATCAGAGTTTGCGCCAAGCATATAGCGCTATCGAATGTGTTTGGCTTCGCAGCCAAAATGTTTCCCTTGGTTGGATAGGTTAGCCCCCAGATGATTCTTTCCACCTTTTTACTTTCCGTGGTAATCATTCCCAAACAAAGAAGCGCTAAGTCCCCAAATCTGGAGGTGTAAGTGGAAATATCGGAACCCTTCATCTTTAGGTTCCAAAGTTCGTGCTCTAGCTTCTGCATTTCGCCCCGGGGGCAGTACTCCACAAGCAGAAGCTCCTTCATGATCTCCCAACCCATAGCATTGGCTACAGGTAGGGATAAGGATTTGACTCGGCCATTCCACCAAGTCAGGGCTTTATCGGTGAACGTGCAGGCGACGAACTTCACTTTGTCGGATTCTGAACAGACACAGATTTCGAAGATAGATTCGATTTTCTCGAACCATCGAGTTAGGGAAATGACACCCCTAGTGCCATTGAAGGGTGTGGGTTTTGCGTTCATAAAGTACTTGTAGGAACACTCCTTCCGGTGTCCCTGACTACCTTCCTGGTTTTGAGGCTGAGTACCACCTCCTGGTCCGCCTGAACCACCGGGGTTCATTTGTGATATAGCGGCAGCCACAGCAGCAATAACAGTTACTTGGAACATGGCGGGATCAAATGGATGGGGAGGTGGTGGTGGAGGAGGATTGTTGTTCTTTGAGTTGGGTCTTTCCTTTGGAGGCATCTTGATCTAAAATAGCCAGGAAAGAGAGGATCATAAGTCCTCTGAATTGAATCAAGAGATATGGGACAAGAGATATCTCATTATGACAGGTATAATGATTTACTAAGCGATAAAACAGGAAGGAGTTATCAAAATGGGAAAGAGTTATCAAAGCAGATAAACTATCGCTAAGGAAGGAAGAAGTAGCAACACTCGGAATGAATTTCTACAACGTATTCGGCTCTGTCTAAAACACTCCTATTGTATTTTATGTTCCGCTGTGATGATGACTCGTTGTTTGGAAATTAGGTAAGTTTTAGGCATGATGCAAACCACAGTCACTCCCAAGCACATGTTGGCCGTGTCTCGAATGAATATAGTTGATCAGGCTATATTGACCCTAGACACGACTACATAACTGAACAGGTTTAACCGCAGTGCACAACACCCAATTACTTATGTTTTGTTCTACTCGAAGTTACAGTCTCTGACGTTTAGGTATTCTTGTATACTTTTAAAGAATACTTATATTTTAAAGTATACTTTTAGTTCAGAGCACTTTGGCCCCTTAGTGTTTATAGTCTTATACCATGTAAGGTTTGGTATACTTAGTTCACTATAAACAAGGGCTCTGATACCAATCTGTCATACCTCGAAACTAATGGCGGAAACGTTCCGGGGCGGAGGACGTCATGTAAAGTATCACAACCAATGTACATAGTAAGCACAGTAAATACAACCATTACATTACATAGAAGTATTTACATTTGATTGAAAGTAAAGTTATACATGATTATAGATATATACATCCAAAATGATCAAAAGTAAAGACGAGACTGCTAAAATGCTCTGTCTTCTCCAAAAGATCGCAGGGTACGTGTCTAATGTTGACCTGAGAATACAAGCAGTTTTAAAAATATCAGCATAAAGCTGGTGAGTTCATAAGCAGTTTGTTTTAGTAAAAGAATAAGTTTCCTTTGGTTTTATGAAAAAGTTGTTATCCAATAAAATCCCATATTTTCTTATAAGAAGAGTTGAGTTATTCGTTTGTTACACAATCTGGTTAAGAATAGTTTCGTGATCCTAGGAAAAACCCTTCTTTTCCTTAAAAGTTTGTGGTTTGTTATCAATTCGAAATGAAGTATACAAGTATCTACCCTACTTGTAACGTTTAAGTGAATTATTCTGAAAGTCTGATTATCTTTGAAAGTACATTAGTTTCAATACATAAACTATAGAAGAGAGAAAAACATCCATGAATAAAATTTGTTAATTTAATACGTATTATGAGTCGTATAACCATACTAATTTGAACCATGACCGCCTTGACGTTCTTCATGCGTCGCTAGAATCCAAAATTTGTCACCCCAGGCATGCCCTCCTAACTGTAGCTAGCAGTTAAAGTGTGGGATTGTTAGTCCCGAATAGATCTATCCACAAATTTCATGCTCTCCCTCCTGGAGACTCTGGTTATACTTCCGGACAGGATTTACGGATATCCTGTAGGTAATAATGAAGACGAATCTCACAAGCTAGTATTACCAATTCACGGAAAAATAGATCGTTCTCGAGTTTCGAAATAGTTTGGTAAAATATAAATGATCAAATACGAGATAATTATTCAACGAGATACTGTAGATTAAACATGGATAAACTAAATCAGTCATAGTTTTTAAATCCATAAAACCAGAAATGTCGATCCCAAATTATTCCCTTAATAATTTAAATGATTAGATGAGTTATCAATCAGATGATTTGATGAGTTCCCATATTGTTTGATAGCTATGTAATTACATTCTGAAAACCTCCCTTATGCTCCGCATAATACAAAAGGGATTTAGTATTTAAAGTTTGTCAGGAAATCACATAATTACATCAGTTTTAAGTTTCAAATACCTTTATGATTTGCTTGTATTCCCCCCCCCCCTGAAAACATTGGAAAACACAGGAAAAAGGTGTAGGGGTATGAACTCACCAGTCGAGAAATGTGTCGGTAGGATGCTAAGTGTCAGTTCAGGGCTTGAATACACGCGAGGTTCCTATGTAATATGAAAAGATATATAATTGTATCTAATTAGACTTTGAACTACTAATTGAATAAGAATATATACTCTGAGTCGCGAAACCACTTTATTTCAAGTGTAGGAGTGATCCGGGTAGCATCTAAGAGTGTGTATGTGTCACACCCCGAAACCGATGGCGGAAATGCTCCGGGGCGGAGGACGTCATGTAAGTATGTCAACGAATGTACATAGTAGGCATAGTAAACACAAAACATTACATTACATATGAATAATTACATTTGTTTGAAAGTAAAGTGATACATGTTTATTTATACAAAAGTTTGAACAAAAGTGAGACGTGTCTTATAAAATGCTCCGTCTTCTCCAAAAGATTGCGGGTACCTGTCTAATGTGGACCTGAGAATACAAGTAGTTTGAAAATAAACATAAAGCTGGTGAGTTCATATGCTGTTTGTTTTTGTAAAAAGATCATGTTTCCTTAGGTTTTCTGAAAAGTTGTTATCCAAGAAAATCCCATATTTTCTTATAAAGACAGTTTAGTTAAAGTTCTGAATTTCCGTTCGATACAACAGTAGATAGTTTAATACGTAAAACTATATATTGAAAGATCCCTGGGAATACCATCCAGGACAACAGTAGGTAGTTTTAATATATAAAACTATAGATTTAAAACCACTGGGAATACCATCCAGTAAAACCATAGATTAAGAGAAGATATAGATTCCGTGAATAAACTTATATTTTTATATTAATACGTATTGTGAGTCGGATAACCATGCTGATATGACAATGAGACCTCCTTGACGTTCTTCAGGCGTTGGACGATATCAAAAATTTGTCACCCCAGGCGTGCCCGCCTAACTGTAGCTAGCAGTTAAGGTGTGGGATTTTTAGTCCCGAATAGATCTATTCACAAATTCCACGCTCTCCCTCCAGGAGACTCTGATTATACTTCCGGGGAGGATTTACTGATGACCCGAAGGGTTTAATGAAGATACTCACAAGCTATTATTAAATTATTCATGGTATATTCGGTGGTTATCAAACATCATACAGCAAAACCGTTTAATACAATGAAATTATCTGGCATGATATTCTAAATTAAACAGAGATAAACTGAATCAGATATAGTTTATCTATTAACTTTGTATGAAATCTGTGTCCGTAAAACAAGAACTGAAGATCCCAAATTATTCCCATAATAATTTGATTGGTTTGATTGTTTCCTTTACTGTAATTGAAATCCACATGACTATATTCGATAAAACATCCCTTGTGCTCCGCATAATACATAAGGGGTAAAGATATCTAAAAGTTTGCCAAATACTTATATAATTTCATCAGTTTTAGGTTTCGAAAACATTTATAGTTTGTTTGTATTCCCCCCTGAAAACATTGAAAAACACAGAAAAGACGTAGGGGTATGAACTCACCAGTCGAGAAACGAGTCGGTTTGGATGCTAAGTGTCAGTTCGGGGATTGATAATGCGCGAGGTTCCTATTTAATATGAAATGATACATAATTGTATCTAATTAGACTCTGAACCACTAATTTGATATGAATATACATTCCAAGACGCAAAAACACTTCAAAGGAAGGTTCTGGGGTTGATTCCATGGCTTAGGAAGTGATTGGGACTTGAATGGACCTTGGAAAAGGAGTTTATGGTCTATGAAGGTGTTCTTGCTGAGTTTACTACCTTAAACACATGAGTTTACGGCAGTAAACTCATGTTTGTCCATGATTCATGTGATTTGGTGGTTGCAGGTTAAGCATGCTAAGTCCTAGACCCATTTCTAAGCCATACAAGGTGTTAAGGGCACTTTAACACGCATTGGAGGAGTTTTGTCACACCCCAAAACCACGAACGGCGGAAACGTTCAGGGGTGGAGGACGTCATGTACAGTATCACAATAGTGCAATATAATAAACAAGCAACAACATCATCCATTGCATTATAAGTAAAGTTTTAATACATGTGTGTTCTTTCATTGTAGTAAGACACCAAAAATATACAATCAAAATAAAAGACGAGACTTGTCTGCTCCGTCTTCTCAAAACCTGGCCTTCGTACCTGTCTACTGATGACCTGAGAATACAAGTTATTTTGAAAGCGAGTATCAGCTTTAAAGCTGGTGAATTCATAAGTATATAAGTGTTGTTGCCTTGTTGTGAAAATCTATTATGAAGACCATGTAAACCTTTAAATGAAAATGTTGAGGTAAGTATGAAATCCCTAGAAAAACCCTTATTTTCTATAAGTATGAAATGTAGTCTTCTACCAAGACCCGAATGTTCTGTACGTATGAAATGTAGTCTTCTACCAAGACCCAAATGTTTTGTAAGTATGAAGTGTAGTCTTCTACCAAGACCTGAATGTTTTGTAAGTAAGAAGTGTAGTCTTCTACCAAGACCCGAATGTTTTGTAAGTATGAAGTGTAGTCTTCTACCAAGACCCGAATGTTCTGTACGTATGAAGTGTAGTCTTCTACCAAGACCCGAATGTTTTGTAAGTATGAAGTGTAGTCTTCTACCAAGACCCAAATGTTTTGTTTGTAAAATGATAGTTTTTCCTTTGTTTTGACTAGTACTAAAAGTGCTTAGTCTAACTCATCGTTTATGTGAATTGTATCACAAAATAAAGTAAACAGGAAAAATGTAATACTGTAAGTGTTGTCACTGGGTACTAGGCCCAACACAACATCACATTAAGCGAAATGTATAACCTAATGAACATCCAAAGATTGTCGAATTGTCCTCTGAAGCAGCAGCAGGTGGGTGGAAGGGTTAGTCCCGATCGATCTACCTAATATAAATAGTAACCTGAGACCTCCGAAGATGGTCATCGACCACTGGTGTTAATCAGTGGGGTTCGGAATGGTAAGTCCCGCCTAGATATCCCATTGAACCGGGATAGGAAAGATAATTTACTTAGAAAGTACTAATAAATTATCCTCTTAGTTCTAAGTACAAGTATCCAGGTAAGTGAATACAAGATAATGCACCTATGTAAAAGTGTTCCTATATGGCATTCATGTATGTGTGTCCATGTAACAGGTATGTATAAGTAAACATATTCATGTATCAGGTAAACTTCTGTAAGTACTCATATATCAGGTAATGTACTAGTATAGACTCATGAATGAACTGACTCTTGTGTGATTCCTTGTAATAGAAGTAATGTTTGATATCTTCAAATTATCCCTATGATAATCTACTGTAATATAACTGGATGATCATGTAGGTTTATACACTCTTACTACTCAAGGGTGTGAGAAATTAAATGAAACTTGTAAACTATAACATCAATACATATATAAGAATATAAGTGTACATGCATTAGTTCAAGAATGTAAAATGGTTTTGTAAGACATCGTATGTGTTTTGAACAATAATTAACAATGACTTGATGTTGTAAAATAGTTATAAAATACATATATAAGAATATAGTTATAAAATACATATATAAGAATATAACATGTTTGTTTCTACTTGTATTCCCCCCCATTAAAGCATTTAAAATCATTTGAAATATTGATTAGGGGTATGAACTCACTTGGAAGTTTGAAGATAGCGAGATGGAAAACCGGGCAGAGTTTCGTCTCGGGAAACGGATTTTCTCGGGAATCTCGGGAGTAAAATCAACCCTCGGGACTTGAGCAAAAAGACCAGAGCTTCGGGTTTGAACGGGCACGGAAATCGAGGCCAGATCGTGAGAGAAAGAGAGAGAATGAGGAAAATTTCCGAAAAGCCTCGCATCCCTTTTATAGGGGTGCTGAACCGCCTCGGTACGCTGGGCGTACGAGGGTACGCAGTGCATACTAGACGTCATCGCTTACGTACTTCGGATGGGGCGGGTCGGATGGGACGGCGGGTCGGGTAGCTTCGCATAGGGGCGACGTGGACGGTTCGGAGCCCTTGATTCGAGTACGCGGGGCGTACGAGGGTACGCAGGGCGTACTCCGGTCTTATCTGCTGACTCCCCTTCAGATATTATCAAGAGTTTTTAATTAAATTTATATTTATTTTAAATAAACTTCTAAAATTCATATCTCCTTCATACGAACTCCGTTTTCGACGTTCTTTATATCCACACGTAGGTGAGACTAAGATATATAACTTTCGTTTAGATTCCGTTGGCAAATTATGAAATAATTTTTTATTATTTATTTATTAAAATGACGTGATTAAGGAATTTCTATAAAAATTCATAACTTCTTTATCTGACGTTGGTTTTTGCCAGACTTTTTACTGCTGAAATACCATTGACGAGACCTTCAATTCTCGTTTAGTTCATTCCGGCCAAAAGTCGCTCGATCTCCGATTCGAGTTTTTAGCTGTCTACTGTTATATTTGTTACTTAGAAAAATCACAACTTCCTCATACGAAGTCAGATTTGGACGTTCTTTTCATGTACGTTTACGGTTTGATGATATCTAAAAATTTCATTTAGATATGTAAGGACAAAAACTATTGTATTGAAACTTCGCGTTTTACGTCTATCAGTGTTGCCGGTTTTGCCGAGAATCTTCGGTTGGTCATAACTTCTTCGTTATAACTCAGATTCTAGGGTTCTTTATAGGTACAAAAACCTTGATACGATTCCTACTACTTTATTTAACCCAAATAAGATTTTAGGAAAGTTAATTTTTGACCTAAATTTGACTTGCGTTTCATCATATTGCCTCGAAATATCGGGTTGTCACATCATCCCCCCGTTAGAGGGAATTTCGTCCCGAAATTAGAGTTTAAACCGAACTGGTAAACATGCTACGGATAGATGTTTTATTTGCTTCTCGTGTTTTTAAGTGAACTCGGTCCCTCGCTTGGCATTCCAGTGAACCTTTCACTATCGAGACACGATTTTTGCTTCTTTCGTTTAACTTCACTGGCATGACAACTCTTCTTCGTCGAATGTATGTTGAATGTTTTTGTGGACTGTGAAATTAGTACACCTTGTACCCTACTAGTAGTGTGTCCAGATCTTCAGAACAATTATCACTGCTCCTGACTCAAGATCATGTGTTGTATAGTTAACTTCCTGTGTTTTAAGCTGTCTTGAGGTATAGGTAGTGACCTTTCCTCTTGCATAAGAACACAACCTAGTCGTACTGATTATGAAGTCAAAACCTTGTGGTCGATTAGATGTCGTGAAGATCTAAAAGTAAGTATGATTACTCATGAATTTAGGAAAAAGAATAGGTACTTTTGTTCCATCTGTCTCTCTTGTCCCGATCGGCGGGAAGGGCATGCGTTGGGTTTCTAAGTTTATTCGCATGGTAGCATGATCACTCGTAGTCTTGGGCAGTCTCCGTCCAGAAGTTCATAGTAGAACCCTTACTAGGTACACCAATCATAGTCTTGGGTATACGAGTCCTATATAAATAAGCTTGAAACTGTGGGTCTTTGGATTGAACTTGACGTACTGCAGGAGTGGTACTTCGGGCGGTTTGCTAAGTTTTTCTTCGGAAAGGATGAGAAACATGAGGTGCTCTATGTACGAGTACTTTGTTGTTCTGGAATGACGGTTTTGCTAGAAAGACGATTTCGGAGGAATAGGTGTACGTATGAAGCTGCTTTCGTGAGGATAGAATTGAATCAAGTAGTATGATAATGTCGTAATCATAAGGAAACTTAAAGACATTAGATTTGAACAAAAGATGTTTACAGACAAAACACAACCGTGCAACCATCAACAGAGTTACGGTACTTTAGACTTCTACAAGACTATTGCTGTGAATAAGGTATGCTTCGAAAGGCAAGTATACGCGGCACGAGCATCCCTATACCGACGGGATCCCGCAAAAGATAAGACTCTGGTTACACTAGTTTTGGATGGTTTATAAGTCTGTTACAATGACACGCCTAAGTTACATTAACGAGGGTTCTGGAGTAGGCTCTCCTTAAGCTGTGATCCTGAGAATATTCCCATCTGCGCCAGAGTTCTTTGCTATAGGGAAATCCTTCTTAAAGTGCCCTATTTCACCGCATTGGTGGCATGACTGGCTAGTATTTGCATTGGTGACGGGATTACGGTGCTTAGCCAGTGTTATGTGGACACGAGTGCCTTACTCATTACTCCACCTTGGAAATTGCTTCCTAAAGCGTTCTGTCGGAGTTGCCACTGGTGGCTGTGGCATGGCAAGTCTTTGGGTTCTCTTACGATTCCTTAGGACTTTATGATATCGTCTCTTCCTTTCGGTCTTTAGGCTTCGCAATTCCATGACTGTTTCCATTTGTTGGTTTCCCGGTTTGGTACTACCATCGGAAATCACGGTTCCTTTTTCATCCTTGATTGTTTTGCCTGAGTTGATGTGTGTAAGGAAAGTTGTCACAGCTGCTGCTACTGCAGCTAGTAATGTAGCGGCGTTGATATGGAGGATAGGGGTTTCGGTGCTCGGCTGATCGTTTCTGGATGACGACATGATTATGTTTCACGGAGAGAAATAAATTTGTGAGCGATTCTAGTTGACCCTAGGTGTACTTCGATTGTTCAAGTAAAGAGTAAGATTATGTTCTCGAAAGTTTGACCTACATCCCTACGATGCAGTCCTAGTACAGATTGGAAGTATGTTCGCGGAAGTTTGACCTACATCCCTATGATGCAGTCCTAGTACTGAGTGGAAGTGTGTTTATAAAGGGTTGACCTACATCCCTAGGATGTAGTCCTAGAATGAGTGGAAGTAAGTTCATCGAATGGTCTCAAGACGCTTGTCGTTCAAGCTGAGGCATCGTTGGTTGGTGAATAACATGATCCAACCATTAAAAGAGACTTGGAAATGTTTCCGGAGTTAGATTACTATGGTCAAATGACTTGACTAAAGCATGATTCAGATAGATTTGAATGAAAGTATGATAAGAGTACTTGAATAAAGAATGACACAAAAGTTAGTCGACTGTCAATACCTTTGATATTTACGACATAAAAGTTTGGGAAAATGACTTTGTAAAAGGCCTTACATCATATCCATAGGAGATAGTTCTTGACATCATGAAGACCTAACCAAAAGTACTTACAGTACAAGGTAGTCACTTAGAAAGTACTACACAGACATAGACAGGAACACAGTTCTTTAAAACAAAGGAGGAAGTAAGGTATCTCTTACTGGCGATAGTCACCCTAAGGGTGAACCCTTAGTTCGGTTAGTTGACGTTCCATATTAAGCAGGTATCTCTCGTACACTCTCTGGCGTACTTGGAGCTCTATGACTTTGGCTCGGTTTTTCAGCTAGTGCTTGCGGCAGGTTCTCATGGTTTCTCTCTAATCTCTCGTGAGCATCTTCTAGATGAATGGTGCGGAGGGTATGCATTCTTGTGTCGGCGACAACTTCGGCAATCTGATGTAGGGCTGTCCTGCCTTGAATCTCATTTTGGGCCACTCTACGGACCAAGATTGGCAAGATTCTGCGTGGTGAGCCTCCATTGCTCAGGTTGTAAAAGTTTCGGTCGCCAATAAATGGCATGGGCTGATCTTATCCTTGGCTCCATGTTTCCAAACATCCCACCGACACAGGCGTCGGGCCATGAAAAGCCAGACGAGGGTTAGGAATTGGAAAGGGAGTTGCTCGGGGTAGGTTCTTAACCTCTGGTTCGGAATTAGCATCGTCTGAAAGTTTCTCATCACGGTGATCATTCAAAGGGAGAGGATGATCATTTTCTGGTTCTTCTCCAAACCAACCAGCTATGACTTCGTTCAGAAGATATTGGTTGCCGTGGGGATGGAGTCTAGCTATGTTTTCTATGCGAGAATTTAAGGGTAAGAGAATAATTATTAGACGAACTATCTAGATAATTATTTAGAAAACCTTCATTAGTTACATCGCTATTTGTGAAGTGCATACCAGCTATGAGTAATTTTAACAGGATAGACCTTCGAATAAGTGACCTTAACTCCGTATTCACACAGAATAGGGGTGAAGTAACATCTTCACAGATTCTAAGTCTATAACATCCTAATTACATATAGCCTTAGTGTATCCACTTAGCAACTATCAACTTAGTGATGAAGATCCCGTTTTAGTTCTCAAGTATAAAGTACTTATAGTAACAGCAAATACTCCTATAGTATTTTAGTTTTTATGTTATGTTCTATTGCTCTCATTGTGGTAGGGTTGGTAAGATTTTAGCATTGTTTCAACCACCCACTTAAACTTAGGCACATGCTAGTCAACCCTCGGATAATATAGGTGATCAGGCTATATCTTCCCAGTTTTGACCATATGTCTCTAAGCCCACTTGTGTTGCCCAACAATCGTAATTCTTTTGTACTGTCCTAGTGACACTAATTTTAGTTTGAATGTAGGCACGTATACTTACTTAAATATTTTATTATTTAAAGTATAAACTCTAAATCAGAGTATTTTTAATCCCATTGTATTTATAGTTGGTATATCTTTTATGGGTTGATATACTCAATTCACTATAAACAATGCTCTAATACCAATCTGTCACACCCCAAAACCACGAACGGCAGAAACGTTCAGGGGTGGAGGACGTCATGTACAGTATCACAACAGTGTAACATAATAAACAAGCAACAACATCATCCATTGCATTATAAGTAAAGTTTTAATACATGTGTGTTCTTTCATTGTAGTAAGACACCAAAAATATACAATCAAAATAAAAGACGAGACTTGTCTGCTCCGTCTTCTCAAAACCTGGCCTTCGTACCTGTCTACTGATGACCTGAGAATACAAGTTATTTTGAAAGCGAGTATCAGCTTTAAAGCTGGTGAATTCATAAGTATATAAGTGTTGTTGCCTTGTTGTGAAAATCTATTATGAAGACCATGTAAACCTTTAAATGAAAATGTTGAGGTAAGTATGAAATCCCTAGAAAAACCCTTATTTTCTATAAGTATGAAATGTAGTCTTCTACCAAGACCCGAATGTTCTGTACGTATGAAGTGTAGTCTTCTATCAAGACCCAAATGTTTTGTAAGTATGAAGTGTAGTCTTCTACCAAGACCTGAATGTTTTGTAAGTAAGAAGTGTAGTCTTCTACCAAGACCCGAATGTTTTGTAAGTATGAAGTGTAGTCTTCTACCAAGACCCGAATGTTCTGTACGTATGAAGTGTAGTCTTCTACCAAGACCCGAATGTTTTGTAAGTATGAAGTGTAGTCTTCTACCAAGACCCAAATGTTTTGTTTGTAAAATGATAGTTTTTCCTTTGTTTTGACTAGTACTAAAAGTGCTTAGTCTAACTCATCGTTTATGTGAATTGTATCACAAAATAAAGTAAACAGGAAAAATGTAATACTGTAAGTGTTGTCACTGGGTACTAGGACCAACACAACATCACATTAAGCGAAATGTATAACCTAATGAACATCCAAAGATTGTTCATTTGTCCTCTGAAGCAGCAGCAGGTGGGTGGAAGGGTTAGTCCCGATCGATCTACCTAATATAAATAGTAACCTGAGACCTCCGAAGATGGTCATCGACCACTGGTGTTAATCAGTGGGGTTCGGAATGGTAAGTCCCGCCTAGATATCCCATTGAACCGGGATAGGAAAGATAATTTACTTAGAAAGTACTAATAAATTATCCTCTTAGTTCTAAGTACAAGTATCCAGGTAAGTGAATACAGGATAATGCACCTATGTAAAAGTGTTCCTATATGGCATTCATGTATGTGTGTCCATGTAACAGGTATGTATAAGTAAACATATTCATGTATCAGGTAAACATCTGTAAGTACTCATATATCAGGTAATGTACTAGTATAGACTCATGAATGAACTGACTCTTGTGTGATTCCTTGTAATAGAAGTAATGTTTGATATCTTCAAATTATCCCTATGATAATCTACTGTAATATAACTGGATGATCATGTAGGTTTATACACTCTTACTACTCAAGGGTGTGAGAAATTAAATGAAACTTGTAAACTATAACATCAATACATATATAAGAATATAAGTGTACATGTATTAGTTCAAGAATGTAAAATGGTTTTGTAAGACATCGTATGTGTTTTGAACAATAATTAACAATGACTTGATGTTATAAAATAGTTATGAAATACATATATAAGAATATAGTTATAAAATACATATATAAGAATATAACATGTTTGTTTCTACTTGTATTCCCCCCATTAAAGCATTTAAAATCATTTGAAATATTGATTAGGGGTATGAACTCACTTGGAAGTTTGAAGATAGCGAGATGGAAAATCGGGCAGAGTTTCGTCTCGGGAAACGGATTTTCTCGGGATTCTCGGGAATCTCGGGAGTAAAATCAACCCTCGGGACTTGAGCAAAAAGACCAGAGCTTCGGGTTTGAACGGGCACGGAAATCGAGGCAAGATCGTGAGAGAAAGAGAGAGAATGAGCAAAATTTCCGGAAAGCCTCGCATCCCTTTTATAGGGGTGCTGAACCGCCTCGGTACGCTGGGCGTACGAGGGTACACAGCGCGTACTAGACGTCATCGCTTACGTACTTCGGATGGGGCGGCTCGGATGGGACGGCGGGTCGGGTAGCTTCGCATAGGGGCGACGTGGACGGTTCGGAGCCCTTGATTCGAGTACGCAGGGCGTACGAGGGTACGCAGGGCGTACTCCGGTCTTATCTGCTGACTCCCCTTCGGATATTATCAAGAGTTTTTAATTAAATTTATATTTATTTTAAATAAACTTCTAAAATTCATATCTCCTTCATACGAACTCCGTTTTCGACGTTCTTTATATCCACGCGTAGGTGAGACTAAGATCTATAACTTTCGTTTAGATTCCGTTGGCAAATTATGAAATAATTTTTTATTATTTATTTATTAAAATGATGTGATTAAGGAATTTCTTTAAAAATTCATAACTTCTTTATCTGACGTTGGTTTTTGCCAGACTTTTTACTGCTGAAATACCATTGACGAGACCTTCAATTCTCGTTTAGGTCATTCCGGCCAAAAGTCGCTCGATCTCCGATTCGAGTTTTTAGCTGTCTACTGTTTTATTTGTTACTTAGAAAAATCACAACTTCCTCATACGAAGTCAGATTTGGACGTTCTTTTCATGTACGTTTACGGTTTGATGATATCTAAAAATTTCATTTAGATATCTAAGGACAAAAACTATTGTATTGAAACTTCGCGTTTTACGTCTATCAGTGTTGCCGGTTTTGCCGAGAATCTTCGGTTGGTCATAACTTCTTCGTTATAACTCAGATTCTAGGGTTCTTTATATGTACGAAAACCTTGATACGATTCCTACTACTTTATTTAACCCAAATAAGATTTTAGGAAAGTTAAATTTTGACCTAAATTTGACTTGCGTTTCATCATATTGCCTCGAAATATCGGGTTGTCACATCATCCCCCCGTTAGAGGGAATTTCGTCCCGAAATTAGAGTTTAAACCGAACTGGTAAACATGCTACGGATAGATGTTTTATTTGCTTCTCGTGTTTTTAAGTGAACTCGGTCCCTCGCTTGGCATTCCAGTGAACCTTTCACCATCGAGACACGATTTTTGCCTCTTTTGTTTAACTTCACTGGCATGACAACTCTTCTTCGTCGAACGTATGTTGAATGTTTTTATGGACTGTGAAATTAGTACACCTTGTACCCTACTAGTAGTATGTCCAGATCTTCAGAACAATTATCACTGCTCCTGACTCAAGATCATGTGTTGTATAGTTAACTTCCTGTGTTTTAAGCTGTCTTGAGGTATAGGCAGTGACCTTTCCTCTTGCATAAGAACACAACCTAGTCGTACTGATTATGAAGTCAAAACCTTGTGGTCGATTAGATGTCGTGAAGATCTAAAAGTAAGTATGATTACTCATGAATTTAGGAAAAAGAATAGGTACTTTTGTTCCATCTGTCTCTCTTGTCCCGATCGGCGGGAAGGGCATGCGTTGGGTTTCTAAGTTTATTCGCATGGTAGCATGATCACTCGTAGTCTTGGGCAGTCTCCATCCAGAAGTTCATAGTAGAACCCTTACTAGGTACACCAATCATAGTCTTGGGTATACGAGTCCTATATAAATAAGCTTGAAACTGTGGGTCTTTGGATTGAACTTGACGTACTGCACGAGTGGTACTTCGGGCGGTTTGCTAAGTTTTTCTTCGGAAAGGATGAGAAACATGAGGTGCTCTATGTACGAGTACTTTGTTGTTCTGGAATGACGGTTTTGCTAGAAAGACGATTTCGGAGGAATAGGTGTACGTATGAAGCTGCTTTCGTGAGGATAGAATTGAATCAAGTAGTATGATAATGTCGTAATCATAAGGAAACTTAAAGACATTAGATTTGAACAAAAGATGTTTACAGACAAAACACAACCGTGCAACCATCAACAGAGTTACGGTACTTTCAACTTCTACAAGACTATTGCTGTGAATAAGGTATGCTTCGAAAGGCAAGTATACGCGGCACGAGCATCCCTATACCGACGGGATCCCGCAAAAGATAAGACTCTGGTTACACTAGTTTTGGATGGTTTATAAGTCTGTTACAATGACACGCCTAAGTTACATTAACGAGGGTTCTGGAGTAGGCTCTCCTGAAGCTGTGATCCTGAGAATCTTCCCATCTACGCCAGACTTCTTTGCTATAGGGAAATCCTTCTTAAAGTGCCCTATTTCACCGCATTGGTGGCATGACTGGCTAGTATTTGCATTGGTGACGGGATTACGGTGCTTAGCCAGTGTTATGTGGACACGAGTGCCTTACTCATTACTCCACCTTGGAAATTGCTTCCTAAAGCGTTCTGTCGGAGTTGCCACTGGTGGCTGTGGCATGGCAAGTCTTTGGGTTCTCTTACGATTCCTTAGGACTTTACGATATCGTCTCTTCCTTTCGGTCTTTAGGCTTCGCAATTCCATGACTGTTTCCATTTGTTGGTTTCCCGGTTTGGTACTACCATCGGAAATCACGGTTCCTTTTTCATCCTTGATTGTTTTGCCTGAGTTGATGTGTGTAAGGAAAGTTGTCACAGCTGCTGCTACTGCAGCTAGTAATGTAGCGACGTTGATATGGAGGATAGGGGTTTCGGTGCTCGGCTGATCGTTTCTGGATGACGACATGATTATGTTTCACGGAGAGAAATAAATTTGTGAGCGATTCTAGTTGACCCTAGGTGTACTTCGATTGTTCAAGTAAAGAGTAAGATTATGTTCTCGAAAGTTTGACCTACATCCCTACGATGCAGTCCTAGTACAGATTGGAAGTATGTTCGCGGAAGTTTGACCTACATCCCTATGATGCAGTCCTAGTACTGAGTGGAAGTGTGTTTATAAAGGGTTGACCTACATCCCTAGGATGTAGTCCTAGAATGAGTGGAAGTAAGTTCATCGAATGGTCTTAAGACGCTTGTCGTTCAAGCTGAGGCATCGTTAGTTGGTGAATAACATGATCCAACCATTAAAAGAGACTTGGAAATGTTTCCGGAGTTAGATTACTATGGTCAAATGACTTGACTAAAGCATGATTCAGATAGATTTGAATGAAAGTATGATAAGAGTACTTGAATAAAGAATGACACAAAAGTTAGTCGACTGTCAATACCTTTGATATTTACGACATAAAAGTTTGGGAAAATGACTTTGTAAAAGGCCTTACATCATATCCATAGGAGATAGTTCTTGACATCATGAAGACCTAACCAAAAGTACTTACAGTACAAGGTAGTCACTTAGAAAGTACTACACAGACATAGACAGGAACACAGTTCTTTAAAACAAAGGAGGAAGTAAGGTATCTCTTACTGGCGATAGTCACCCTAAGGGTGAACCCTTAGTTCGGTTAGTTGACGTTCCATATTAAGCAGGTATCTCTCGTACACTCTCTGGCGTACTTGGAGCTCTATGACTTTGGCTCGGTTTTTCAGCTAGTGCTTGCAGCAGGTTCTCATGGTTTCTCTCTAATCTCTCGTGAGCATCTTTTAGATGAATGGTGCGGAGGGTATGCATTCTTGCGTCGGCGACAACTTCAGCAATCTGATGTAGGGCTGTCCTGCCTTGAATCTCATTTCGGGCCACTCTACGGACCAAGATTGGCAAGATTCTGCGTGCTGAGCCTCCATTGCTCAGGTTGTAAAAGTTTCGGTCGCCAATAAATGGCATGGGCTGATCTTATCCTTGGCTCCATGTTTCCAAGCATCCCACCGACACAGGCGTCGGGCCATGAAAAGCCAGACGAGGGTTAGGAATTGGAAAGGGAGTTGCTCGGGGTAGGTTCTTAACCTCTGGTTCGAAATTAGCATCGTCTGAAAGTTTCTCATCACGGTGATCATTCAAAGGGAGAGGATGATCATTTTCTGGTTCTTCTCCAAACCAACCAGCTATGACTTCGTTTAGAAGATATTGGTTGCCGTGGGGATGGAGTCCAACTATGTTTTCTATGCGAGAATTTAAGGGTAAGAGAATAATTATTAGACGAACTATCTAGATAATTATTTAGAAAACCTTCATTAGTTACATCGCTATTTGTGAAGTGCATACCAGCTATGAGTAATTTTAACAGGATAGACCTTCGAATAAGTGACCTTAACTCCGTATTCACACAGAATAGGGGTGAAGTAACATCTTCACAGATTCTAAGTCTATAACATCCTAATTACATATAGCCTTAGTGTATCCACTTAGCAACTATCAACTTAGTGATGAAGATCCCGTTTTAGTTCTCAAGTATAAAGTACTTATAGTAACAGCAAATACTCCTATAGTATTTTAGTTTTTATGTTATGTTCTATTGCTCTCATTGTGGTAGGGTTGGTAAGATTTTAGCATTGTTTCAACCACCCACTTAAACTTAGGCACATGCTAGTCAACCCTCGGATAATATAGGTGATCAGGCTATATCTTCCCAGTTTTGACCATATGTCTCTAAGCCCACTTGTGTTGCCCAACAATCGTAATTCTTTTGTACTGTCCTAGTGACACTAATTTTAGTTTGAATGTAGGCACGTATACTTACTTAAATATTTTATTATTTAAAGTATAAACTCTAAATCAGAGTATTTTTAATCCCATTGTATTTATAGTTGGTATATCTTTTATGGGTTGATATACTCAATTCACTATAAACAATGCTCTGATACCAATCTGTCACACCCCAAAACCACGAACGGCAGAAACGTTCAGGGGTGGAGGACGTCATGTACAGTATCACAACAGTGTAATATAATAAACAAGCAACAACATCATCCATTGCATTATAAGTAAAGTTTTAATACATGTGTGTTCTTTCATTGTAGTAAGACACCAAAAATATACAATCAAAATAAAAGACGAGACTTGTCTGCTCCGTCTTCTCAAAACCTGGCCTTCGTACCTGTCTACTGATGACCTGAGAATACAAGTTATTTTGAAAGCGAGTATCAGCTTTAAAGCTGGTGAATTCATAAGTATATAAGTGTTGTTGCCTTGTTGTGAAAATCTATTATGAAGACCATGTAAACCTTTAAATGAAAATGTTGAGGTAAGTATGAAATCCCTAGAAAAACCCTTATTTTCTATAAGTATGAAATGTAGTCTTCTACCAAGACCCGAATGTTCTGTACGTATGAAGTGTAGTCTTCTACCAAGACCCAAATGTTTTGTAAGTATGAAGTGTAGCCTTCTACCAAGACCCGAATATTTTGTAAGTAAGAAGTGTAGTCTTCTACCAAGACCCGAATGTTTTGTAAGTTTGAAGTGTAGTCTTCTACCAAGACCCGAATGTTCTGTACGTATGAAGTGTAGTCTTCTACCAAGACCCGAATATTTTGTAAGTATGAAGTGTAGTCTTCTACCAAGACCCAAATGTTTTGTTTGTAAAATGATAGTTTTTCCTTTGTTTTGACTAGTACTAAAAGTGCTTAGTCTAACTCATCGTTTATGTGAATTGTATCACAAAATAAAGTAAACAGGAAAAATGTAATACTGTAAGTGTTGTCACTGGGTACTAGGACCAACACAACATCACATTAAGCGAAATGTATAACCTAATGAACATCCAAAGATTGTCGAATTGTCCTCTGAAGCAGCAGCAGGTGGGTGGAAGGGTTAGTCCCGATCGATCTACCTAATATAAATAGTAACCTGAGACCTCCAAAGATGGTCATCGACCACTGGTGTTAATCAGTGGGGTTCGGAATGGTAAGTCCCGCCTAGATATCCCATTGAACCGGGATAGGAAAGATAATTTACTTAGAAAGTACTAATAAATTATCCTCTTAGTTCTAAGTACAAGTATCCAGGTAAGTGAATACAAGATAATGCACCTATGTAAAAGTGTTCCTATATGGCATTCATGTATGTGTGTCCATGTAACAGGTATGTATAAGTAAACATATTCATGTATCAGGTAAACTTCTGTAAGTACTCATATATCAGGTAATGTACTAGTATAGACTCATGAATGAACTGACTCTTGTGTGATTCCTTGTAATAGAAGTAATGTTTGATATCTTCAAATTATCCCTATGATAATCTACTGTAATATAACTGGATGATCATGTAGGTTTATACACTCTTACTACTCAAGGGTGTGAGAAATTAAATGAAACTTGTAAACTATAACATCAATACATATATAAGAATATAAGTGTACATGCATTAGTTCAAGAATGTAAAATGGTTTTGTAAGACATCGTACATGTTTTGAACAATAATTAACAATGACTTGATGTCATTTTAATATACATTTCAATGGTAAAACATTTGATAACAATGTGTTGTTAAGATTTAAAACCATTTCATGCATCACATTTTGTAGCATGTGAAATCCGTTAAATGACAAACATAGTTATAAAATACATATATAAGAATATAACATGTTTGTTTCTACTTGTATTCCCCCCCCCCCATTAAAGCATTTAAAATCATTTAAAGTATTGATTAGGGGTATGAACTCACTTGGAAGTTGAAGATAGCGAGATGGAAAACCGGGCAGAGTTTCGTCTCGGGAAACGGATTTTTCTCGGGATTCTCAGGAATCTCGGGAGTAAAATTGACCCTCGGGATTTGAGCAAAAAGACCAGAGCTTCGGGTTTGAACGGGCACGGAAATTGAGGCAAGATCATGAGAGAAAGAGAGAGAATGAGCAAAATTTCCGGAAAGCCTCGCATCCCTTTTATAGGGGTGCTGAACCGCCTCGGTACGCAGCGCGTACTAGAAGTCATCGCTTACGTACTTCGGATGGGGCGGGTCGGATGGGACGGCGGGTCGGGTAGCTTCGCATAGGGGCGACGTGGACGGTTCGGAGCCCTTGATTCGAGTACGCGGGGCGTACGAGGGTACGCAGGGCGTACTCCGGTCTTATCTGCTGACTCCCCTTCGGATATTATCAAGAGTTTTTAATTAAATTTATATTTATTTTAAATAAACTTCTAAAATTCATATCTGCTTCATACGAACTCCGTTTTCAACGTTCTTTATATCCACGCTGTTGGGTTAAAGATTTGTTTGAAGATTGCGTCATTGGGCTCGGCTATTAAACCTTTTATTTTGTACTCCGGTAATGGGCCTGTCCAACCGAGAGCCTTTTAGGTTTATTATATAAGTATATGCTTGCATGCATATTAGGTAATCGATCTAGAGGATAACGACAGTATTACAGATTTCTTTGATCGTTCTTGTAAACCTACTAATCCTCTACAGTTGATGTTCTTAATTGAGCTCTTCTAAGGGTTTTGTTTATAATCATTCAACTCGTTTGATTCATTCTTGACTTGTTCTTTATTTTCGTGTTCTTGCTGTTTTATATTTACTTACCTGTTTAAGATCTAATCGATCTTCATAGATTAAAGTTTTAATCTCATCAATTGGTATCAGAGCAGGAGGCTGTGTAATCGATACACATCTTTTCTGTGAAAAGGTTTCAATTAGGGTTTTTCCGCAATTACTGATATTTATTGAGCCGTCATCTCATTATTGACGTATCTTGATATTTATTGTTTTGCCCTAATCTGATTTATTACAAGTCTGATCATTAAACAGGTTTTTCGATCATAATGGACGAGTCGCAGTCAAACCCCATCAATATTTCCAACAGCATCGGTTCAACCACGAAGATTCCAATCTTATATACCCATGATTATGAAGTCTGGGCGCATCACTTCGAGGACTATGTTATAGGATCTGAGGATAATGGATACCTCATATGGGAAGCAATCATTAATGGACCGTTTTACCATTCTGCGACGTTGAGGATTATCAAAAATCAAAAGGAGTACAATGATCTGCTGAAGGATGTTAAAGATATTGCGCAAGATGAAAAGGATAAATTCCAGTGCAATATCAAGGCGTTAAGGTTGATCAGATTCGCCCTTCAGTCCGACACCTTCAGGTTGGTCAGCTCATGCACGACAGCAAAGGAAGTTTGGGATAGACTTCGCGAACTGTACTCTACAGACGAGGATCTTGAACATTCTATCCAAACCTTGCTCTTATCTGAGTTTGGAGAATTCAGGCAAGGAGCCGAAGAAACTGTGACCCAGACGTTCGATCGCTTCAATCATCTTCTCAGTAGGATGATCAAGCATGACATCGAAAGGAAGCTTATCGAGCAGAAGGTTACGTTCTTGAATGGTCTAAGGTCATAATGGAGAGCTGTGGTGTCAACAGTTAAAGCCCATGAGCAGTTTAAATCATACTCTTTGGCGAAACTGGTGGGTATTCTCAAGTCCCAGGAAAAGATTGTGCTGCAGGAAAAGAACGTTGTCTCAAGCCTAGGTTCGCTGGCCCTCCTGTCAAAAAGTAAAGCTGTGATGGAGGATGAAGACCTCAACTTGGAGGAGTATGACCTCACGTCTGAGGATTATGCTATGATGGTGTCTAACCCCAAGAGGTTCATTAAGAAGAGATTCCCCAGCAACAAAAACCGAAACTGGCAGGGGAGTTATAGTTCAGAAAAGGTTAACAATGAACCGAAGGTTGAAGAGCCCAAGAAGGAACCAAAGGCAGATGGTGATTCTGGAGTAAGCTGTTACTACTATGGTGGGAAAAACCACTATGCTAAGGATTGTGTCCTTAAAAAGATGGCTGAAAAGGATGAGGAAGCCTTGTTGCAGAAAAGGCTTCATGATATGAGAAAGAAGAAATCTACCGCTAACCCTTCCATGAATGCTCTAATTGTGCAGGGTTCGGTTGCTGATGACGAGTTCGGTAGCATGGAAGTTTGGTCAACCGACTCTAAAGACGATGAAGTGAGGAAGCCTTCTCATGGAAAGGCTTATGTGGCAAAGGAGGAGAGCAGTGGAGGAAGATGCTTCATGGTGTCCGATGTATCTCAGTTGAGGGGATACAACACTGATGGTGGAAGCAATGAACCGAAGGAGCAGCAGGATATGTGCTTCACGGCCAAACCACTCAGCCAGCAGTTCAATGAGCTTGATGAACTGATCAAGAATGTACAATCGGTTTTCGTTTCATTTAAAGTACCACAATCCTCATATGAGAAAGAACTAAAAAATGTTAATACAAGAATTTCTCATCTAGATAGTAGTTTAACTCAAACTCGAGTCACCAATTCTAACCTAACTGATCAATTAAGCAGGGTGTCTTCAAAGAGTGAGGAGCGGCGCATGTGGATCAACTTGAAGGAGTCTAAATTAGTTAAAATAAAAGACGAAAACATTTATTTACAAAGAGACAATTTAAAGTTGTTAAAACAGCGGAATGTTTTTTGTTTAATTGCAAAACGTCTTTATTCTAATATTACTCAGCTTCACTTGGACTGTGAAATAGGCCAAAAGATCCATCGCATGATTTTGCCTTTCCTTGAGTTTAAGGAGGATGAAATCGATGTTGAAGCCTATAATTGTGAGAGTGTGATATCATCTGATGATGTCAATCCGACCTACATGTATGGACTGGACAAAATTGAGTCCTTCATTAAATCCAAGGACCACAAGGACATGCTTAAAAACCTTTTGGATGAAAATGATAGACTTAAACTGAGAACCGAAACCATACAAAAATTTGACTCTTTAAACGCCAACGTAGCTCAGAAAACAAAATTGATGTTGAAAATGCATCTAAGCTTAACGAGGACGACAACATGAGTGAAATTTATGTAGAGGACACGGTGGACTGCTCAGAATTTGTAAAAAGCGAACCTGAAAACCACAAGAATCTAATTTCTGAAAATTCAGTGGAGTTCGCTCGATTGTCCCAACAAAAGTCCCCGATCTTAGCAGAGAAAGCAGTTGTGTATCAAAAGGTCAGGACCACTCCAAATCAAGTGTACAAGGTCACTGGAGTAACCGAACATCAGACGGCTGAACTCACAGCTATTGTAAACGAAGACAATGCTGATGGCTGTGATGAGTACTTCTGGTCAGCTCCAATAGATAATGCAAACGAAACGGTAGGCTTATCAGAAAGAACCTCATGGATGAGTAAAGGTAGGTACATACCAGAACCCTTGAATAAGCCAGACAATTTCGATGAACCAAGTACTAGTGGTACAAAAGACATTCCTCAGGAGAATGGAAGTTCGGCAAAAGAAGACGTTCCCTCCACTTCCTCAGTTCAAAGTGAAACTCCTACAGTTCAAAGTGAACCAGCCAAGGAGAAACCGAAAATGAAAACTAATATTCATCATCAACCGAAGCAGATAAGGAATAAGAAACGTGAAAGGAACCAGAGATACAGGAAGAATCTCTCTGAAAGGAAACAATTCTGGCAATCCCAAAATGCATACTTCTCACATCAAGACAAGAATCTGAAGTATGAGAACAATCCTGGCAAAAAGCATGAGAGCCACAACAACCGAAAGCCAAGGTTCGGTTCGGAAGAGAATACCAACCGAAAGCAAAGGTTCGGTTCTGAGGATGACTTCAACCGAAAGCAAAGGTTCGGTTCACAGAACGACTCCAACCGAAAGCATAGGTTCGTTTCTGAAGTCAAAAGAGATCAAAACTCTAAGGCCAGTCCCACCAATGATCAAAAGCAAAAGGGTTACCTAGAGTCTCCAGCCAAGAAGTCATCTCAATCTAAGCCCACTCCTTCTCATTCATCTAATTCTTCTAATTCTTCCAATTCATCTCCATCTTGCTCTAAAGCTCATTCTGTTCGTTCTCAAAAATCTCATTCGTCAGCTGAACAAAAGCGCAAACAGAAGGTTTCTGCATCCACACCAGAGTCTAAACCGAACGCACCTAATCCTAATAAAATCAAAGATTTTACCATTAAAAAGAAAGATGAAACAACACTTATAAAACGAACATATCTTGTTGACCTTTCTCTTACTATTCCTGTTCCCATGAAAAGCTCACGTGGACCCAAGAAACTTTGGGTTCCTAAATCTGCTTAATTTTTGCAGGTTATAAGTGACGAGCAGTTCGACGAAGAATGGTACATCGATAGTGGCTGCTCGCGTCACATGACAGGGAGGAAAGAGGAGCTCAGGGAATACAGGTCGCTTGCAAATGGTGGCAATGTCAAGTTTGGAAACAATTCTTTCGGCACCATAAAGGGATACAGAATGATTACTAATGGTGATTTTACTATAAGGAAGGTGGCTTATGTGGAAGGACTACAACACAACCTCATCAGTGTATCTCATCTTGTTGGAGGTACCGGTCTCAAAGTCTCATTCGACGATGAAGGTTCTAAAATTATTGAGAAGAAGACAAAGAAAGTAATTCTCAAGTCGGAGCGTAAGGGTGAAATGTTTCCTCTAAACCTTAAACCCATCAAAGGAAACCCAGCTATTTGCTTGTTATCAAAAGCTCAATCAGACGAAAGTTGGTTGTGGCACCGAAGACTCTCTCATCTCAACTTTAAAGACAGCAACAAACTTGTCACTGGAGGTCATGTTCGAGGCCTTCCATTGCTCAAGTTTGACAGAGATCGTTTGTGTGCTGCATGCGAAATGGGGAAGCAGAGTCGTCAAAGACATCCATCTACAATTAACACAAAAGTTGTTGAACCACTCGAATTACTTCATATTGATTTGTGTGGTCCATCATCTATCGAAAGCATCGGTGGTAGCAAGTATATTCTTGTTATTGTTGATGACTTTTCACAATTTACATGGGTGTTCTTTCTAAAGCTCAAATCTGAAGCGACTCATAAGCTGAAAGTGTTCATCAAGCAGATTGAAGTACAGCTCAAGAAGATCGTTCGCAACATCAGGAGCGACAATGGTCTGGAATTCAAAAACCGGTAGTTTGAAGAATTTCTAGCAGAAAAGGGAATAAGTCACAACTTCTCAGCTCCTTACACACCTCAACAGAACGGAATTGTCGAAAGACGAAACCGATCTTTGTGTGAAGCTGCCCGAACTATGCTAAGTTTTGCTTCCTTACCTCTTTATTTTTGGGCTGATGCTATTTCTGCTGCTTGTTTTACACAGAACAGGTCCTATCTCAACAAGCGATTCACACTCACACCATACGAGATTCTCAACAACAGAAAGCCCAATGTGAAATTTTTCCACGTGTTCGGCTCACGGTGTTTCATATTTAACTCCAAAGAACACCGCAACAAGTTCGATGTCAAAGCCGACGAGGGAATCTTTCTGGGCTACTCTCTCACATCCAAAGCATACAGAGTCCTAAGCAAGCATTCGAGAAAAATCGAAGAGACCTATTACGTGACTTTTAACGATAGCTATGTCGAAAAGCTTCAGGCCAAAGAAGACACCGCTGGAGAAATCTTTCCTCAAACTGGCCAAGTAACAGTCTCGATCGCTAATCTATACGAGAAATTTCTGGAGCTCTTTGACGAACCAGAGAAAGCTACTCTCTTAGAAGCCGGTGCAGCAGACAACAAGGTAGACCGCATGAAGCAAATTGTCGAAGAAGTTGCCATGAGAATGAACGAAGGAGGATCGAATTCTGATGAACCTCCATCCAACGATGCTTCAGTCGAGGGGGAGGCAAGCTCACATGTCGAGGGGAGCCAAGTTCTATAACTGCTACCGAAAGTCCAACTGTAACCGAAAGTGCTTCTCCAACCGAAGGTGCATCAACACCTGAAAGTCCAGCACCACAGGAAACCTCTGAACCTCAAGTTTCTCATAGCCCATCAATCGAGGGGGAGCATGGTGATATGACGCTCGACTATGAAAGCCAATCCGAGCCAGAAGAAATGATCAACGCTGAACTAGACCCCACCTTTGATCCAAACTACCCTCCTCTCACCAAATGGACCAGAGATCATCCTATCTCTCAAGTGGTTGGTGATGTCTCCGAAAAGGTTCTGACCTGATCTGTCACACCCCCGAACCAGGCGGCGGAAACGTTCGGGAGCTGTCGTGACTCAATTGAATACCATAACATTGAATATATATGAAACGTAACAACATTCGTCACCATGCATTAATATAATACAACCAATAAAGTTTACATGAAGTACATTGTTTAAACATTACATTCCCAAAATAAATTGTTCGGTTCGTTAATAAGTAAACTGCAAGCCATCACTGAGTACATTTTCCTTGAATTCACTGGTTACCTGAGAATACAAGTATTTTGAAAAACGTCAACATGTGAAATGTTGGTGAGTTCATAAGCGGTATTTGAAAAACCATGTTTTGTATCGTTTGAAAACCACCAGAAAATCCGATATTTTCTGAAAAGAAAGCTTTTGAAAACGTTTGTGAAGATCCATAGGTATGCTTGTTTGTTTCTATACTTGTAAAAATTGTTCACTAGAGTTGTATGCATTTCGAATCTGTATGTATTGAAAAACCCTAGGAAAACCCGATGTTTTCCTAATTCCTTGAATTCCATGAAGTTACATTGAAACCATTGCATAGCGTGTAGTGTCAGTCCCGGGCGACGTTGGATTATTTTTGAGCATGATTAATTGCTACAAACACGCATTACACAAACGACCAGTTTGTAGCTATACTAACGATCCCGTAGGCGTCGTCCGTACTAATCACGTTATCCAACCTCCCTGACTATGTGTAGTCCCACATCCGAAGAGAAAGAGGGCACGAAGACCTCGATGACTCCATTAACCGGTTGGGGATAAAAAAAATGTACGAGGGGTCCCAGACCCGCCTCGCATGAAATGTAGACTTTACTAGCAATACCAAAGGACCCTTGGGGACCAGTAGTATACAAGCCATTGAAAGTCCTTTTACGTTGTGTCAGATCGGTAAAACCCAACACTTCGTAAGATAGAGGTCTTCGGGCCTTAAGATCAGGTCATTGGGCTAGCTAGGCCCAACAAACAAGATTTTACACTTTTGGGGCCCAAAGATGGTGCATAGACGTCTGTGCACACTCGCATGTATATTGAATTCCCAAACGTTACTTGTATGAATCGTAGTGTCGTAGTGTCGTCGTGTTAGTAGTTTCAGATTTTTATTGGTTCGAGACCGAACCAATTCGTTTAACAACGACTTTTGGTATAATAATGTATTGTATCTCGTCGATAGTCGCGGTGCCAGTGTTTGATCAAATTGCATGTATTGAATTAGCGTTGAAAGTTTTCTGTTTTCAGCCCCTCGTTGTTTGTAAAATTTACTTTTTCAACCCTTTAATTAAATATTTTCCGGTTTGGTCCTTAAATCAATTTTCTTGACATTTTAACACCAAAAATTATTGAAATTAATATTTTTCAGCATATTTTTCAATGAAAACAGTTTTAGTCCCTGAAATTGCAGTTTTCTCGGTAATAGCCCTTCTTTTTCGCAACTTTGACAATTTTGGCCCAAATTGTAAAATTTTTGCAACTTTGGTCCTTTTTAAATTTAAAAAGCATTTTAAACCTTTGAAAAGGACTTGGAACACTTATAGTCCACTGTTTTACAGAAAAACACAGTTTTGGCCCTCCAAAACAGAAAATCTCGCATAATGGGCCTCATTGGGCCGAAAATGTCATTTTTAGCCCATTAAGCTTGAAAATTATGTTTTTAATCCTCCAAATGAGTATATTTCCAGAAATTGTTTTATTGAAACTGTTTTAACACACCTCATCCATCAGAATTTGTGATATGTCAATTTGGGCCCTTAACTTTGTATTTTTCACATTTTAGGTCCAAAAATTTTGTTTTTAGCCCAAAGAAATTGTTACTAAGCCATTTAGCTATTTTTCTAGAAATACTTTGTATGTAGAAATATATTTGATGCTAGAATCATTTAACATGAAGTATATCTCGGTTTTGAGGGGTTTTATGGCTAGATCCAACATTATAACACACAAAAGCACACATATAAGCATGGAAATCATACAAGGCATACAAAACACATATAGATCTACACTTTCACTTGTATTCCCCCCCCCCACAAAACTCATAAAAACAGAAAATAGGGGGTATGAAGCTCACCTTGGGGTTTGGAAGTCGGTTTTGATGAAGAAGTGAAGAGATCTCGACCCTAAATGTGTTATGGAGATGATTTTCGAGCTCTATGGTGCTATAAGAGTATGATTCACGAAAGTATGGTGTAAGAGGAGATTTTTGAGTAGATCAAGGAGTGAAATCATAGATCTAATGTAAAACTTACCAAAGATGATGACCTAGGTGGGAAAACCTTCTTGAAATTCTTAAAATCTCGAAAAAATTGAGAGGAAAGAAGGGTGGTTTTTCTTGAGAGTGTTTGAGAGGAATGATGAGAGAAAATGTTGGGTTTTAGAATGAAATGTGGAGGTAGAAAGGCCATATGGCCGTGAGTTTGAAGAAGGGAGAGAAAGAAAGGATTTCCTTGCCTAGATACATGAACCTACCTTGTTGTATGGTGGTTATTATGCATGGATGACCACCATGCAATATTGAGGTGGCAAGGTTAGGATAATTCATCTCTTTTCCTTTTTTTTTTTTTGGAATGATCTTGGGCCGAGATTGGGCTAAGGTAAATGAGGATGAGGTGTTTTTGCCCATTGTTGGTCTTGGCCGAATTTATGAGGCCCAAAAATAAATTTTCGGCCCATTGGGCTCTTAAGGAGACTCACGGCCCAAAATGGTAAAAGAAATGGGTTTAGGGTCCATTAGGGGTAATTAAATCCCTTTATGGCCCATCATGGCCTAAAGTGGTCAAGTTGAAGGCTTATTGGTCCATTATGCCCAATAGGAGAATTTTAGTTCATAAGGAACTTGAACCGGAATTCCTACGGTTTCCAACCCCTAGTTGAACCTATAAGAGGTATTTGAACGAGGACAGGGTATAGCATTCACTTAGATTACAAGCCTTACTATAGTTGGTGGTTTCATGAGAATAGAAACTCCTAGCAAAAGTGCCAGTTGTGACATCATCCCCCCGTTAGAGGGAATTTCGTCCCGAAATTCTTTCGAATGGTATGATCATGAATGAGAGGATAGGTACTTCATTTGATCTTCGCGCTTCTCATGTGAATTTCGGTCCACGCTTAGCGTTCCACTGAATCTTCACAATGAAAATGTGGCTTTGCTTTGTATGCTCTACTTCCCTATCTCAAACACCTCGACTAGTTCTTTGACGAACATGAGATTCTTGTTCATTTCGATCCCTTATAAAGGGAATGATAAGAGTTTTTCCTGATAGGCACTTTTCAGATTCAGGACACAGAACACAGGGTTCACGTTGCTGAGCTCTACAGGCAGTTACAGTCTATATGTCTTTGGACCAATTCGAGCAAGAATCTCGAACAGTCCAGTGCATCGTGGGTCTGGTTTTCTCGTTTCCTAAAGCGAATCATTCCTTTCCAAGGAGATTCCTTTAATAGCACGCGATCCCCGACTTGACATCCTAATGGCTTACGCCGCTTGTCGGAATAGCTCTTCTGTCGGTCTCGCAATGCTTGAAGTCAAGCTTTGATTTGGATCATCTTCTCTGTTGTTTCGCAAATGGTTTCTGCTCTCATGAGAGTACCACCGAGTGATATGCATTTATGAATATAAAGAGTTTTCGAAAGGAGCATTCTTAATGCTCGTGCGGTAGTTGTTATTGTATGAGAATTTTGTCAAGGGAAACCGGGTATCCCCTGACTTGTTGAACTCACACACCTAGACTTGTAACATGAATTTGAGTGGTCGAATGGTTCGTTCACTCTGGCTGTTGGTTTGAAGGTGGTAAGCAACGGTTATGTCTAGTTATGTTCCCATAGCCCTCTGAAGTGACTGCCATAGTCTTGAAGAAAATATGTTATCTCGATCTAAGATAGTAGATACCGATATTTCATGGAGTCTCACGATCTCCTGGATATAGATCCAAGCTAATCCTTCCATCTTGTTTGATTTCCGTATTGGCAGGAAATGAGCAGATTGGGTTAACCTATCGACGATCACCCAGATAACGCCCAACTCAACTCTTATAACAAAAAGCTTCGTCTTTCGATTTTGAGAGTTTTATCCATCCATGTAGTGCTTTCATCGCGACATTCCCAGCCTTGATGCTTTCTAGGCTGGTCGTAGATGATGATAGTGTTTCGTTCTCGCTTTGTGAGCAGATGAGTATGTTATTGATGAAAATAGTGAAAGGGCTAACTAGGAATGGTTGGGAAACTTGGTTCGTAAGGTTCATGAAAACCATGGGAGCATTCGTTAGACTGAAGAGTTTTACAATGAATTTGAAATGGTCGTGACAAGTTTGGAAGGCAGTTTTTTTTTTTTTTTTTTTTTTTTTTTTTTTTTTTTTTTGGAATGTCCTCTTCTCGGGCTCGAAGTTGATGATAACCGGTTCTTAGATCTATTTTTAGAGAAGTAACTAGCTCCTTGGAGCTTGCCAAATAGATCGTCAGTCCGAGGAAGTGGGTATCGATTTTCTATAGGGAGCTTATTCAATTTCCTAAAATCGATGTGCCTTTTGAAGGATCCGTCTTCTTGAAGAACGAGACCAGAGCTCTCCAGGGTGAAAAGCTTGGTCCGATGAATCCTTTGCGCAACAATTCTACTCAGTTGACTGGATAACTTGTGAATTTTCGGCGGGAGTCAACCTATAGGGTGAATTGGCAATTGATGTGGTTCCCGATATGAGGTTGATTCGAAATTCAACCCGTCTCTCTGGGGTATTCCCGAAAGTTCCTTAGGAAACACATTTGGGAAAATCACAAGCTACTGGAATACCCTGTATGCCTACCTTTTCTTTGGTCTTGTCCACAACATGAGTGAGGAAAACGTAGTTCTTCTGGTGCACGCACTTCTGTGCCTTGATGCACGAGATAGGAAGAGGATTAGCGCCAGGTTTATCACCATGGATTATTAGAGTTTTCGTGATTAGGAAGGTGAAGGCAAACGGCCTTCTCGCGGCACATAGTATCAGCACGGTGGGGGCTTACCCAACCATGACGATTATCACATTAAAACTCCTAATATTTACTGGCATGAAATCTATTTGTAAGGAATGGTTGTTTAGTGTTAAGGTGTACTCCACATGAGTACCCTAGATTAAATCATTTTTCACCTTTGGCCATGTCCATTGAAAAGGCTTAGCTTAGCTTTGGGGATGTTGTTTTAGTAAGTGTTTGAAGTTGTTACTAACCAAAACTTCACTCGGATTTACCATTGAATAAGAGGTAAGCGAAAGAGTTGTCAAGTGGGAACGTACCAGTAACAATCGTTGGGTTTTGGATTGCTTCGCCTTGACCCAAGTTCAGGACCATTTTTGATCCTTCTGCTCCTCGATTGTTATCCCTAGGGCAATTGCACCTGATGTGACCAGTTCCTCCACACCTATAGCAGGTGCGACTGGTCTCATCATTGGTGTTGTTGTTAGGGTTGTTGCGATTGTTGTCGTTTTCATTTGGCTGACAATTCTGGCATGGATAAGCTCTACAGAATTTGGCGACGTGATTCTTTCGGTTGCATTTGTTACAATGCATCTCCCTGCAGGCTCCATTATGATGGAATTTGCACTGGTTGCATTTTGGAAGGTTTCCAGCATATGGTCTCCTGGTTGCTGGTGTAATAGGGGTCGTGGTCGCATGAACAGCAACAACACGTTGCTCCCTTGAGAACCCTTGAGTGTGTTGTCCCTTTCTCTTACCTCCAGTCCTCAGCTTCCTGCTCTTAAGCTTGGGGTTTGGGGTTCCTTGACAGGTTGTCACTTGTTGGTTTCCATGTTTGTTCCTTTGGCTGGAGTTGTCAATGCTATCCCTGCCTCCTTTAGGGTTGTTTGCATTGATCTGTGCCATAGCAGCGGTTACTGCTGCCATTACAGCAACTTGAAATGTAGCAGAGTCCATCTGCAAGAGTGGTGTCTCGCGGGTGTGCTTGTTATTCTTGCGGGATGGCATTTTCCATCTTAGTACACGAAAGAGAGTCATGTCGGATAGTAGGGGAAATTAGGAAAGGCTGATCCTAGTCGTGGCGAGAAGTGTCTGCTGGTGATGCTGATGAAGTGGATGCACCTCGGAGACGAGCTACTTGTTGCTCAGTATCTCGTAGGCGTACCTCCCAAACTAACTGTCTCGCTCGAGAGTCTCCATTCACTTCCCGCGTTTGCCTCTCATCCCTCTTAATAGCAACCCACATTTGTTTCGTTCGATTTGGGGTGTCCTGAGCTTGGTTATCGATACCTCGAGTGCGTCGCACCACGACTGGGAGGGCCTGGTCAGCTGGTCCTCTGTGGCTAAAATTAAAGAGACCTCAACTCTTACTGTAGTGTGGTCGTATTCCCTACTGGTGACTTTATCCCCAAATATCGGGTGCCCGAGGGGGCATGGGGTCACCGGGGCCCACACTATAATTCGGTGCCCTGGATTTACATGGAGGATTGATGTCATTGGATTCCACATCCATGTCGTCATCGTCATTGCCCTCCGGCTCTTCCTCTTCGAGGTCCATTATTGACTAAGCGGGTTCACCTGCGAGTTCTACTTCGTGTCCCTCTTGGGGTTCTTCATCTGGGTCGAGCCACCCGACTATTCCTTGACTAGAGAGATAGGGTTTCCTGGCTAATGACACTCGTCTATAGCGTATTGCACGATGGGCTATGAATACTAGAAACAAATAGCATACCAATTACTCCTATAGCTCTACGACTATTGCATAGATTTACTTGAGGTTCCCTTCTTGGAGATTAAGGGGTATGTTTTTAGATTCCCTAGCTATCACGATTTCTTCAAGACATGTGATGGTTGTACCTTGGAGGGAATGTAGTTGATCAGGCTACATCCGCTCCTTGATACAACTAAGAACAGTCCTGGATTAACCGAGATACTAGCATTATCTTGTTTGGTTCGGTGTTAGGTTCCTATTCCTAATGCAAGCAAGGCTGTTTTATTTACTTTGTTTTGTTCAGAGTTATGTTAGTCCCTCTTTTTGGTTTATAGTTGCATATCAATGTGTGGCTAGACATGCTAGTTCACTATAAACAAAGCTCTGATACCAACCTGTCACACCCCCGAACCAGGCGGCGGAAACGTTCGGGAGCTGTCGTGACTCAATTGAATACCATAACATTGAATATATATGAAACGTAACAACATTCGTCACCATGCATTAATATAATACAACCAAAAGTTTACATGAAGTACATTGTTTAAACATTACATTCCCAAAATAAATTGTTCGGTTCGTTAATAAGTAAACTGCAAGCCATCACTGAGTACATTTTCCTTGAATTCACTGGTTACCTGAGAATACAAGTATTTTGAAAAACGTCAACATGTGAAATGTTGGTGAGTTCATAAGCGGTATTTGAAAAACCATGTTTCGTATCGTTTGAAAACCACCAGAAAATCCGATATTTTCTGAAAAGAAAGCTTTTGAAAACGTTTGTGAAGATCCATAGGTATGCTTGTTTGTTTCTATACTTGTAAAAATTGTTCACTAGAGTTGTATGCATTTCGAATCTGTATGTATTGAAAAACCCTAGGAAAACCCGATGTTTTCCTAATTCCTTGAACTCCATGAAGTTACATTGAAACCATTGCATAGCGTGTAGTGTCAGTCCCGGGCGACGTTGGATTATTTTTGAGCATGATTAATTGCTACAAACACGCATTACACAAACGACCAGTTTGTAGCTATACTAACGATCCCGTAGGCGTCGTCCGTACTAATCACGTTATCCAACCTCCCTGACTATGTGTAGTCCCACATCCGAAGAGAAAGAGGGCACGACGACCTCGATGACTCCATTAACCGGTTGGGGATAAAAAAAAATGTACGAGGGGTGCCAGACCCGCCTCGCATGAAATGTAGACTTTACTAGCAATACCAAAGGACCCTTGGGGACCAGTAGTATACAAGCCATTGAAAGTCCTTTTACGTTGTGTCAGATCGGTAAAACCCAACACTTCGTAAGATAGAGGTCTTCGGGCCTTAAGATCAGGTCATTGGGCTAGCTAGGCCCAACAAACAAGATTTTACACTTTTGGGGCCCAAAGATGGTGCGTAGACGTCTGTGCACACTCGCATGTATATTGAATTCCCAAACGTTACTTGTATGAATCGTAGTGTCGTAGTGTCGTCGTGTTAGTAGTTTCGGATTTTTATTGGTTCGAGACCGAACCAATTCGTTTAACAACGACTTTTGGTATTGTAATGTATTGTATCTCGTCGATAGTCGCGGTGCCAGTGTTTGATCAAATTGCATGTATTGAATTAGCCTTGAAAGTTTCTGTTTTCAGCCCCTCATTGTTTGTAAAATTTACTTTTTCAACCCTTTAATTAAATATTTTCCGGTTTGGTCCTTAAATCAATTTTCTTGACATTTTAACACCAAAAATTATTGAAATTAATATTTTTCAGCATATTTTTCAATGAAAACAGTTTTAGTCCCTGAAATTGCAGTTTTCTCGGTAATAGCCCTTCTTTTTCGCAACTTTGACAATTTTGGCCCAAATTGTAAAATTTTTGCAACTTTGGTCCTTTTTAAATTTAAAAAGCATTTTAAACCTTTGAAAAGGACTTGGAACACTTACAGTCCACTGTTTTACAGAAAAACACAGTTTTGGCCCTCCAAAACAGAAAATCTCGCATAATGGGCCTCATTGGGCCGAAAATGTCATTTTTAGCCCATTAAGCTTGAAAATTATGTTTTTAATCCTCCAAATGAGTATATTTCCAGAAATTGTTTTATTGAAACTGTTTTAACACACCTCATCCATCAGAATTCGTGATATGTCAATTTGGGCCCTTAACTTTGTATTTTTCACATTTTAGGTCCAAAAATTTTGTTTTTAGCCCAAAGAAATTGTTACTAAGCCATTTAGCTATTTTTCTAGAAATACTTTGTATGTAGAAATATATTTGATGCTAGAATCATTTAACATGAAGTATATCTCGGTTTTGAGGGGTTTTATGGCTAGATCCAACATTATAACACACAAAAGCACAGATATAAGCATGGAAATCATACAAGGCATACAAAACACATATAGATCTACACTTTCACTTGTATTCCCCCCCCCCACAAAACTCATAAAAACAGAAAATAGGGGGTATGAAGCTCACCTTGGGGTTTGGAAGTCGGTTTTGATGAAGAAGTGAAGAGATCTCGACCCTAGATGTGTTATGGAGATGATTTTCGAGCTCTATGGTGCTATAAGAGTATGATTCACGAAAGTATGGTGTAAGAGGAGATTTTTGAGTAGATCAAGGAGTGAAATCATAGATCTAATGTAAAACTTACCAAAGATGATGACCTAGGTGGGAAAACCTTCTTGAAATTCTTAAAATCTCGAAAAAATTGAGAGGAAAGAAGGGTGGTTTTTCTTGAGAGTGTTTGAGAGGAATGATGAGAGAAAATGTTGGGTTTTAGAATGAAATGTGGAGGTAGAAAGGCCATATGGCCGTGAGTTTGAAGAAGGGAGAGAAAGAAAGGATTTCCTTGCCTAGATACACGAACCTACCTTGTTGTATGGTGGTTATTATGCATGGATGACCACCATGCAATATTGAGGTGGCAAGGTTAGGATAATTCATCTCTTTCCTTTTTTTTTGTTTTTTTTTTTTGGAATGATCTTGGGCCGAGATTGGGCTAAGGTAAATGAGGATGAGGTGTTTTTGCCCATTGTTGGTCTTGGCCGAATTTATGAGGCCCAAAAATAAATTTTCGACCCATTGGGCTCTTAAGGAGACTCACGGCACAAAATGGTAAAAGAAATGGGTTTAGGGTCCATTAGGGGTAATTAAATCCCTTTATGGCCCATCATGGCCTAAAGTGGTCAAGTTGAAGGCTTATTTGTCCATTATGCCCAATAGGAGAATTTTAGTTCATAAGGAACTTGAACCGGAATTCCTACGGTTTCCAACCCCTAGTTGAACCTATAAGAGGTATTTGAACGAGGACAGGGTATACCATTCACTTAGATTACAAGCCTTACTATAGTTGGTGGTTTCATGAGAATAGAAACTCCTAGCAAAAGTGCCAGTTGTGACACGATCACAACTGAAGGCAAAACAGACATCCTTATTTTCAAAGGTAGAGTTTTGTATGTTTAACTCATTCGTATCAAAAGTTAAACCGAAGACAGTTAACACTGCTCTCGATCACTCTGATTGGGTTCAAGCAATGCAAGACGGACTGAACGAATTTGAAAGGAACAAAGTCTGGCGCCTCATTCCAACTCCTCCAGATGCCTCGGTTGTTGGTCTCAAATGGGTCTTTAGGAATAAAATAGACAAGGAAGGGAATGTTATAAGGAACAAAGCTCGTCTGGTCGTAAAGGGATATTGTCAGGAGGAAGGAATTGATTATGAAGAGACTTTCGCTCCCGTAGCTAGGCTGGAATCAGTTAGAATATTTCTTGCTTACGCTGCCCACAAAAACTTTGAAGTTTTCCAAATGGACGTCAAGTGTGCATTTCTTAATGGAGAACTCGAAGAAATCGTGTATGTGGAGCAACCTCCTGGGTTCGTGAACGAAAAATATCCAAATCATTGCTACATTCTGGATAAAGCTGTGTATGGCCTCAAACAAGCTCCGAGAGCCTGGTATGAAACGCTAACTAAATTCTTAAAGATGTCTAAATTCAAACAAGGTTCGGTTGACCCAACCTTCTTTCACAAAAAGGAAGGTAACCACCTAATGATAGTTCAAATTTATGTCGATGACATCATCTTTGGCTCTACGAATCCCAGCCTAACAGCTGAATTCAGAAAGCTGATGGAGACTAAATTTGAAATGAGCTCAATGGGTCCTATTAACTTTTTCCTTGGTTTAAATATTAGACAGGGACCCGAAGGCATCTTTATCAATCAGGAAGCTTACACGAAGACTCTCCTAGCAAAGTTTGGTATGATGGGAGACTCCAAAGTCAAAGTCCCAATGGCATTCGTCACCAAGCTAACTCCATCTCTAGACAAACCGGCTGTTGATATCACGCTCTATCGTCAAATGATAGGCTCATTAATGTATCTTACTGCTAGCAGGCCTGACATCATGTTTTCTGTATGTTATTGTGCTCGATTTCAGGCAAACCCACGCGAACCTCACATGCTTGCAGTGAAGAACATTTTACGATATCTCAAGCGAACCACCTCCTTAGGTCTATGGTATCCTTCCAATTCAGGTTTTTTCGTTCAAGCCTATTCAGATGCTGACCTTGGAGGATGTGGACTCGACAGAAAAAGCACTACTGGTGGCTGTCAATTCCTTGACGGGAAGTTGGTTAGCTGGCAATCCAAGAAACAAACGTGCGTGTCATTGTCTACTGCCGAAGCGGAATACATAGCTGCTGCATCCTGCACATCTCAAGTGATTTGGATCCGGAGTCAACTTCGAGACTATGGACTCAATATGAAGAAGATCCCATTATATTGTGACTCTGAAAGTGCAATTAGGATCTGTCATGACCCAGTGCAACACTCTAAAACCAAACACATATCACTGAGGTATCACTTCATCAAAGATCACGTGGAAGATGGAAACGTCGAAGTTCACTTCGTAAGAACCACTGATCAACTGGCTGACATCTTTACCAAAGCTCTTCCTGAAGCATCATTCAACAGAATATTGCAAGGGCTAGGTATGATGGAATCAGAGTCAGTACCTCACACTACCTCTCAACCTCAAACATAAGAAGCGAAATTGACCGAACGCTCAGGTTCGGTTAAATCAGCTGACTCGCTCATCACTTCTAAGGTAGTTTTCTTGGTTGTATATTTCTAGTACAAAGTTATTTATCTTATTGTTAAAAGTCTTTTCTGATTGCATGTCTAAATTCCTTGGTTTCTCAAAATTTTCCAAAACCGAAACCTACCGAAGGTTCGGGTTCGGTTTTTTAAAATTTTCTTGAACCGAAACCAACCGAACGCTCGGGTTCGGTTTCTCAAAATTTTCCAAAACCGAAATCAACCGAATGCTCGGGTTCGGTTTTTCAAAATTTTCTTCAACCGAAACCAACCGAACGTTCGGGTTCGGTTTTTCAAAGTTTTTTTTAAAGTTTTTTTCTTACTCTTTTCAAGTCTAATTTTCTTTGCTTATTTTTTCTTATTTAAATTCATTTTTTTTCTTTTATTTTTTTTATTTCAAAAACTCCAAAAATATTTTTCTCTTTAATTTTGTTTGTGTTCGTTCGTTTATGGGGATATAATTGATGGATTACTTACATGTCTCTAGAAGCATGCTGCTGTATGTGTCCCAAGTCTCTTAAGATTTTGAATAATAGCCTTCATGACCTGGTATACACAAACCTTGTCTTCCCAATAAGGCTACCACATTTATTCTAATCGTGAGCTACCTCACTCTCTTCTCACATGAGATAAGAGTTTTCTGCTAGGTCCTTAATTTCGCAGCAGAGGTACTTTATTTTCTTACACCATCTCCATTACCTTTCTCCATTATATTCGTTTCATCAACGTAACCCTTGAGACTCTCAGAACTTACCACTGAGGTTTATGGTTACACAACATCTGTGTTGATGATCTTAGTTTCGTGCCACTACGAGCTAAGTGAAACCCAAAATTCAACACCAAATCTGTATTGACGGTGAACAATTAATTTGCTCAAGTTTTCACCAAAGAATTGACGAATGTACCTACATGAAATCTCATATTTTATTTTGTGTGATTCCTATGAAATTGTTAAACACCATAACATTTCTTCCCTTGGGATCCAGTTTTTAATTTTTTTTGAGATTTTATATTTTCCAAGCTATTTAAAATTAATTCCAACCTACTTGTTCAACAGACTACATCGGTCTCACCAATACTTTGTTCACTTTCTTTCTTATTTCAAGATTAGAATTGCTGAATCAAAGCGAAAGCCACCCTTACTTAGCCTAATTAAAAGAAGCCTTTCAACATTTATTAATAAGTGTTTGATCGTAATTCAACGGGAATCCACATTAACACTTTAAGGTCTCTCTTGACCTTGAAGGAAGAGATTCGTGCCCGGGATCATTTGTTTCGTGTCATTATTGACATCACATTTATTCCCACAAAGAGTTGCTTTATTTCTTTTATTTTTTACACTCTTAGCACGAAAATCTTTGATTTTCCAAAATTCCGTTACTAATTATTACAGGCTGTATTATTGCTTTGGTGGTTAATTATCAAGATGTGGTCAAAAATCATCCACGTGGACAATTTATTCAAAAGATGCGATTTACAAGATAAGACGAAAGGTTGCTGACTCAGGCGGGAAATAAAAGGATTGAATTTCAACCGGTGGTAAAAGAAAAAAGGGGCGCGTGTGAAATTGAAACGCCCATACTTTTACTGACATAGTGGACGCGTGTGAGGATTTCAAGCGATTTCACTCTGGCACTTAAAGGCGCGTGAGGATCTGAAACGGCTTATTCTGAAACGGTGCTTGTTGGGCGGCGTGATCCTAGGAATCTGACACTCTCTCTCTTACGTGATCATTGCATGCCTTAACTGTCACGCATCTGTCATTCCGGAAAACCTTTTCGTATTTCCATAGAAGATTTGAAACAATTTTTCTCTCTCCTTTCACCCACTATAAAAGGCAGTCAATACTTCCATTTACCTCTTTACTGCTTCAAAATTTACAAGAGAGCAAAAACTCGAAAAAGCTTTACTGTTCATCTTCTTCTACCTTCAACAATGGCAGAATCATCATCCGTCCACGCCACCTCACACATACTTCCCATTCGTCCTCAACAGTGCCTGGTGATTGACCTAACACCTCAGGCGTATGATTCTTACATGTTTCCGATTATCGAGTGCCTGAAGTACTCGCAAATCGCTCCTGCACTATCACGGGTTGAGTCTGTGCCCATGGCGATGCTCTCGCAGGTGTATGCGACTGCTTATTACGACAAAGTAGTCGAGCGGGTGTTCTTTGAGGTTGCCGATCACAAGACCTCGATTTCAAGGCAGCGATTCTGCACTCTGCTAGGGTTTGCTGCTGATTCTTCGAGAATCAATCCGGAGACGATTCCGGTGGGCCATCTTTACAACATGTTCTTCAATATGGGGTACACGGAGGTGCTCATCTCCGTCGCCAAGTTCAAGAAATCCTGCTTGCCGCCGCAGTGGAACGGCATGTTCACAGTCCTCTTGAAGGGCTTGTCGGAACGGAGCTCAGGATCCGACGGTGCTAGTCAACTTTTCTTGTCGATTATGTATGCAGTTTACAACGGAGTCAACTTAGATTTTGGGTTGGTCCTCTGGCAACAGCTCATCCAGAGCCTTTCTTCTTCATCACGACATTCTGAGGTGTCGTATGCTCGGTTCTGGACTCTCATTACAAAGTGGGCAATGGATAAGTTCGACGTCCCCACTCCTGCAGGTGCATCGATGTCTTCGATCGATACGTTTCATACCACGAAGATCATCGTCTCTGATGCATCCAAGTTTTCCTTCATTGGCTCTATTCCGGAGACAATGTATGGCGATGTTCCTTCTGACAGCAGGATCATCAGGACGATCAAGGAGTTCAAACAGTCAGGGCCAACGGAACTCACACCGGAAATGCTAAAGTCCATCCACGATGCTGACAAACCGGTGAACAGGGGCAAAAAGGCGAAAAAAGGGAAGCAAGTGACCAAAGCTCCTAAAGGTCCTTCTCCCAAGAAGAGGAAACAAACGAAACCTGCTCAGTCCCCGCAGCCGAAGAGGAGGAAGACTCAACCGAAGCGAAAGCTTGTAATCCCTTCCTCTTCGAGTGACTCAGAAGGTGAGAGCTCGGGTTCGGATGGCTCTCAACAAGGCGAAACCCCTCCAAGAGGCAACACCCCACCCCGATCTCCTACCCCAGATATGGAAATCCATAATTCCCCCATCCCTTCACCCACTCAAACAATCCCTACTTCCATTCCCACCATAACCCCCATTACAACTATTCCACCAACCTCTTTCCCTATACCACCACCCATTTTCACAACTGCAACCGAAACACCACCTGTAACCGAAACCCCACCCGTAACCGAACCACCTCAAACCGAAACCCAGCATACAACCGAACCTACCCACACTCAACCTGAACCTACCCAAACCACTACACCCCTAGCTTCACCACCTCCACCATCTCCAGATCATGCCTCTGATGGAGATAACCCGTTTCTTGGCGGAGACAACATGACCTTCGATTCGGTCTACTTTAGTCTGTTTCAGGTTCAGAGTGACGAAGAGGATGATGCTCCAGTGACAAAGAAGCATCTTAAGGAGCTCAACGAGAAGGTTGACTTACTTCTCGCTTCATCTTCCAACCACCAGTCATCTCTCTCTGAAGCCGCTCTTCAGAAGATTGTTGATGCCTTCTCCAGGGCTCAGCATGATTCGGTAGCTTCAGCCACTGCCGCCATAGACGCCTCTACAAAAGCCTGTGAGGCTGCGACCGCAAAAGTCGATAAACTATTCTCAGACGCTTCTACCCTGTTGAAGTCCTTACAGGAAAGCGCTGACGCCACCAAGACAACTTTGGAACCGATTGTTCAGCAATTGGCAAAGTTCGTCTCAACGGAGTTGACATCGTTCGCTACTCTTCGCCAAACCATAAGCGACGACAACTCGGCCCTTCGTGCCTCCATCGATGAGCGCCTCGCCAAGCTACAAGAGGATCTTGCAGCTGAAAACTCTTTAATGGACGTTTTGGCAAGCAAAACCACCGCCCTCAAGGTCAAGAGCACGCAACTTTCAAACTCACAACAACAGCTTGAAGCTCTTCGATCCGAACGGGAGGTCATAAAAACATGTGTTTCGGATGTACACGCTGCTCTATCTAACATCCTAGAAGCACACGATCCGATTCTCAACCATTCGGTGAGGCGAACCTTTGCTGAAAAACTTGCTCCTGCCATGGACCTTGTAAGCAAAATCGAAGGCTTACCTAGTTTCGTGTCCGATCCGAAACAAGGGGGAGAAGTAAAGTCCGGATCGAAACCACCTCCTTCCTCCAAAGCTACTCACACAACCTAACCAACTCCGACTGGTCAACCTTCGGATTCGGGTGTGAAGGATAAAGGGAAAAACATAGCTGAGGAAGAAGATGAAGATGAAGATGATGAAACCATTGCTGACATGTTGAAACGCAAAAACAGTCGCAATGTTGATGATGATGTCAATCGTGTGGCGCGAGAGGCTGAAGAAGCCGAACGCAAGCAGAAGGAAGCCCACGATCTCCTCGAGAGCAGGAAGACTCTCTTCCCTGCATGGACTCGGGAGCGAATGATTAAGGAGGCCATAGATACTCCCAGCATCCTATGGCTCGAGCCGGTGATCTCGTTCGATTGCTATAATTATGTCGATTCGCAGTTCGACATGACGTTGACTCGAAAGGCGTTTATCTTCCACGCCTTCTCAAATATTTTTGAAGTCCCTCATCCGAACCCTGAGGTTGATAGGGAGCTGATCGAATTCTATCTGAAGGCTGCTCGTCCTCAGTATTTAACATGGAGCGCCCAGAAGATAGTGAACGTTCGGGTATTGAAGCCTTACACCGAAGGTAGATTCATTAATGTTCGGTTCAAGGTGATTCGAGGGTCTGCAAGAACTGAACATCATATATCCCTAGCAGATCTACCGAACTTAAATCCTCATGATTGGATTGTCTTGCATAATATCCTTTTGATGAATGAAGCCGAATATGGTCCGATTATAGACCATCTCAAAAGGATGTTAGTTTGTTACATCATGGAGGTAGCCCTTATGGATCAGGAGGTAGCCACTGTCTTCAAGAAGAAACCAAAGATAGCTCCTGTGGGATCGGCTAGTGATCTCAATCAAATGAAGATGGGCAAGATCGACCCGAGACGCAATTCGGTCATGTTCACTAGAGCAGAAGGACAGAAATGTCTCTTTGCTTTAGCTGATAAACATCTTTACACCACTGCTTGTCTAGAGCATGTGTTATCGATCATCCGAAGGTGTAAAGAGAATGCAACGGATGATGTTAAGTACTTCAACGACATGATCCAATGGTACATCAGGTTTAGGCAGACGATACTGGCTCTTATCTCTCGTCTGTTTAACATCGTGAAGAAGAAGGTACCTGCCTCCGCTGCTGGCCCAAGTAACAAGTGAAGATCTCGCTCCAATTGACGCAAAGGGGGAGATTGTTGGGTTAAAGATTTGTTTGAAGATTGCGTCATTGGGCTCGGCTATGAAACCTTTTATTTTGTACTCCGGTAATGGGCCTGTCCAACCGAGAGCCTTTTAGGTTTATTATATAAGTATATGCTTGCATGCATATTAGGTAATCGATCTAGAGGATAACGACAGTATTACAGATTTCTTTGATCATTCTTGTAAACCTACTAATCCTCTACAGTTGATGTTCTTAATCGAACTCTTTTGAGGGTTTTGTTTATAATCATTTGACTCGTTTGATTCATTCTTGACTTGTTCTTTATTTTCGTGTTCTTGCTGTTTTATATTTACTTACCTGTTTAAGATGTAATCGATCTTCATAGATTAAAGTTTTAATCTCATCACACGTGTAGGTGAGACTAAGATCTATAACTTTCGTTTAGATTCCGTTGGCAAATTATGAAATAATTTTTTATTATTTATTTATTAAAATGACGTGATTAAGGAATTTCTTTAAAAATTCATAACTTCTTTATCTGATGTCGGTTTTTGCCAGACTTTTTACTGCTGAAATACCATTGACGAGACCTTCAATTCTCGTTTAGGTCATTCCGGCCAAAAGTCGCTCAATCTCCGATTCGAGTTTTTAGCTGTCTACTGTTATATCTGTTAGTTAGAAAAATCACAACTTCCTCATACGAAGTCAGATTTGGACGTTCTTTTTATGTACGTTTACGGTTTGCTGATATCTAAAAATTTCATTTAGATATCTAAGGCCAAAAACTATTGTATTGAAACTTCGCGTTTTACGTCTATCAGTGTTACCGGTTTTGCCGAGAATCTTCGGTTGGTCATAACTTCCTCGTTATAACTCAGATTCTAGGGTTCTTTATATGTACGAAAACCTTGATACGATTCCTACTACTTTATTTAACCCAAATAAGATTTTAGGAAAGTTAAATTTTGACCTAAATTTGACTTGCGTTTCATCATATTGCCTCGAAATATCGGGTTGTCACAAGTTTAAGGTCTAAGAAGAGGTGTTTATGGTTCAAGAATGTTCTTGGGTCATAACCTCAAGTTTGACCCATTTGTGAATGTTTTGGAGCATCTCTTGAAGGATTATAAGGTTCTATACTCTCATGGAAGCTTTTGGAGGTGTTTAGGGGGGCAAACTAACACCTTAAAAGGTGTTTATGGTCCATGAATGAGGGTTTATGGTCCAAGCATGTTCTTGGGCCATAAAATCATATTTATCCCTTAAATGATGAGTTTATGGTGTTTCTAGTCCATTCCAATAAGCCCTTAAGTCATTTCCAAGCTCCATAAGTGATTTGGGAGGGTTTTTGGGCTCCAAAACCCATTTTATGTGTGTTTACGGCCTAGGACTGTTCTAGGACCATAAACACATGTTGATGGTCCTATTTTATAGTTTGAACACGAAATTGAAAACCAAAGAGGTTATACTAGGAGCTAGGATAGTTACCTTAATGATTTGAGGCTTGAATTGGATGATTTTGGATCAAATCTTGGGTTTCTAGTGAGAGAGTAGAGAGAGAGAGGAGAAAAGCTTCAAATGAGACCCAAATCAACATTATATATGGTTCGGGTTTGGGGCTCAGTGGAATTCTACCTGATACCGACGTTAAACGGGGCTTTTGGTTGTACCCGATTTGGTTACCGTAACCTGACGTCATCGTAACTTATAATTTCTCCAAATAAATAATTGGAATGTTTCACATAAATCTAACATGTTTGGACACCTGTTAAGTTCTAATAGAAGTCTCTAAATAAATGACTTAATTTAAAAATGTAACTGAAATAATTCGAAAAAGGACGAATTTCTATTGACGGAACGGGTTACAATGATGAAATAAATTAGGTTGTCACATTATCCCCCTGTTAGAGGGAATTTCGTCCCGAAATTTAACATTAAGATACAAATAATGGATTTGGAAAGAGATGCGGATACTTCTATTTCATCGAGTCTTCGTGCTACCAAGTGAACTCAGGTCCCCGCTTGGCATTCCAGCGAACCTTCACTATCGGGATGCGGCTTTACTTCATACGTTTGATTTCTCGATCCATGATTTCGATGGGTTCCTCCACGAAGTTTAGGTTTTCGTTGATTTCGATCTCATCAAGAGGGATTACTAGGGTTTCATCGGATAAGCACTTCTTAAGATTAGAGACATGGAATACAGGATGGATGTTACTAAGTTCTTGGGGGTAATCGAAGTTTATAGGATACAGGACCGATCCTGGTGAGGATCTCGAAGGGTCCTATGTATCTCAAGTTAAGTTTCCCGCGCTTTCCGAAGCGTACGATGCCTTTCCAGGGCGAGACCTTCAACAGGACTCGATCTCCAACCTGTAATTCTAATGGTTTTCATCAATTGTCAGCGTAACTCTTCTGTCGGTCTCATGAAGCTTTTAGTCGTTCTCGGATCTGGATGATCTTCTCGGTGGTTTCGTGGATAATTTTAGGACCAGTGAGAGCACTGTCAAGGACTCGACTCTTGGCTAGGTGCGTGTCCCCTACCTCGGCCCAGCACAGAGGGGATCTGCACTTGCGATCGTAGAGGGCTTCGAACGGGGCAGCCTTGATACTGGTGTGGTAGCTGTTGCTATACGAGAACTCGATCAAAGGCAAATGTGTGTCCCACGACTTTCCGAAATCGATGACACATGCTCTCAGCATGTCTTCTAGGGTCTGGATAGTTCTCTCACTCTGTCCGTCTGTTTGAGGATGATAAGTTGTACTCACGTCCAGCTTAGTCCCAAGAGCTTTCTGGAGGGACTACCAAAATCGGGAGGTAAACCTGCTATCTTTATCGGAGATAATAGACACAGGCATACCGTGAAGTCGGACTATCTCTTGGATGTAAACTCGCGTGAGTCTTTCCATCTCGAACGACTCTTTAATCGGAATGAAGTGAGCAGATTTTGTCAAACGATCGACAGTTACCCAAATGGTATCATACCCACTCGGACATTTGGGTAACTTGGTGATGAAATCCATGGTAATCATCTCCCATTTGCACTCAGGTATCTCGGGCTGCTGGAGCAGAACCGAGGGCTTCTGGTACTCGACTTTAACCTTGGCGCAAGTCTGAAACTTGCCCACGAAGGTTGCGATTTCGGCTTTCATGTTCGGCCACCAGTATTGTTTCTTGAGATCCAGGTACATCTTGTCTGAACCTGGGTGAACAGAGTATTTGGTCTTGTGAGCTTCGGTCATGACGATGTCTCTGAAACCTCCGAACTTTGGGGTCCAGATTCTATCCATGAAATAGTAGACTCCATCACCTCTGATCTCAAGTTTCTTCTCCATTCCTCTCAAGGCTTTGATCAATACGTTTTCTGGCTTTAGGGCTTCCAACCGAGCTTCTCGGATCTGCGCGGATAAGTGAGAATGGATGTTCATCGTCAATGTCTTCGCCTTGCGACTTGAACTCTCCTTTCGGCTCATGGCATCTGCTACCACATTGGCCTTACCGAGATGGTAGCGGATTTCGCACTCATAATCACTGAGTAGTTCTACCCATTGTCGTTGCCTCATGTTTAAGTCTTTCTGATTAAGGATGTGCTGCAGGCTTTTGTGGTCAGTGAAGATCGTGCACTTAGTTCCGTAGAGATAATGTCTCCAAATCTTCAGTGCAAAGACCACTGCTCCTAACTCCAAGTTATGAGTCGTATTGTTGACTTTGTGTGCCTTTAGATGTCTCGAGGCATAAGCGATAACTATTCCTCTCTGCATAAGCACACAACCTAAACCCTGATTGGACGCATCGCAGTAAACAACGAAGTCCTCTGTCCTTTCGGGCAGGGACAGGATAGGTGCGCTGCACAAGGCTTGCTTTAACGTTTGGAACGCAGTTTCTTGCTTTTCACTCCAACAAAGGGTACACCTTTCTGTGTTAGAGTGGTTAGGGGTTTGGCGATTCTGAAGAAATTCTGGATGAATCTGCGATAGTAGCCAGCGAGACCCAAGAAATGACAGATTTCTGTGGGTGTCTTCGGTGCCAACCAATTCTCTATCGCTTTGATCTTGGATGGGTCCATGTGTATACCCTCCTCGCTTACCACGTGACCAAGAAAAGCTACCTTCCGAATCCAGAACTCGCACTTAGAGAACTTCGCGTACAGCTTCTCTGTTCTAAGTGTTTCCAATACTAACCTCAAGTGTTGTTTGTGATCTTCTTCGCTTCGGGAATAGACAAGTATGTCGTCAATGAACACGATGACGAACTTGTCCAGAAAAGGACGACACACCCGGTTCATCAGGTCCATGAACACTGCCGGTGCGTAGGTTAGACCGAAGGGCATCACTAAGAACTCGTAGTGTCCATATCGAGTCCTGAACGCTGTTTTGGAAACATCATTCTCATGAACTCGAAGTTGATGGTATCCCGATCTGAGGTCTATCTTCGAGAAGTAACTGGCACCCTGAAGTTGATCGAAGAGATCATCTATTCGAGGAAGAGGAGATCGGTTTTTGACTCTCAATTTATTCAGCTCACGGTAGTCGATACACATCCGGAAGGATCCATTTTTCTTCTTTACAAACAATACCAGAGCTCCCCAGGGTGAGGAACTCGGTCTGATGAACCCTTTATCGAGTAGCTCATTAAGCTAACTGGATAACTCCTTCATTTCTGCCAGAGCTAAGAGATATGGAGACTTGGCCACAGGATTAGCTCCTGGAATTAGGTCGATGCGAAACTCGACTTGACGTTCGAGAGGAATTCCTGGGAGCTCTTTGGGAAAGACATCGGGAAAGTTGCAGACTTCGGGGATGCTCTCGAGGTCTTTAACTTCCTAGTTCTCGTTAATGACATGGGCTAGGAATGCTTGGCACTCCTTTCGCAGAAGCTTTTGAGCTTTGATGCAGGAAATGATACGAAGATTGGAGCTAAGTTTATCGCCATAGATCATGAGAGTCTGGCCAGAGGGAAGATTGAGACGGATGGCTTTTTCATAGCAAAGGATATGAGCATGATTGGGGCTCAACCAATCCATGCCAATAATAACATCAAAGCTCTTAGTAGAAACTGGCATTAGGTTGATGGGGAAGGAATGATCGTTCAGGGTAAGGGTACAACCCATGAATATGTCGCTAGTGCTTTCTTTTTCACTGTTAGCCATCTCAACGGTAAATTTTTTGGTTAATGGTTGGGGATTATGTTTAAGAAGACGTTTGAATGAATGGCTAACAAAACTACGTTCAACACCAAAATCGAAAAGGATACTTGCATAAGATTTGTTGAGGAGGAACGTACCCGAGACAATGGTGGGATCGGCGACTGCCTCTTCTTGTCCTATATCTAGGACATTCCCAGTGTTACCCGTTGTAGCCGCCTTGGGGCAGTTTCTCTTGAAATGCCCTACTTCCCCACATTCATAGCAGGCCTGACCGACACCCGCTCCGGAAGATTGGTCTGTTAATTGGGTTGGTTTCCTACAGTTTCGAGCAAGGTGGCCCTTCTTGCCACAGTTGTTGTAGAGTCTTTCACGACAGGGCCCGGGAGTACGATGATGTTAGCTATACTTGCGGCACCATGGAAGAGTACCAGTATACCCGCTAGTAGGAGTCTGAGTGGTGGATCCAATGGCAGAAACAACAGCAGGGGTAGTAGCAGCGTGGACTGTCACAATTTGCTGTTTCTTAGAGGATCCTTGTGAACCTTGAGGCTTTCGTTTGTTCCAGAATTTCTTTTTACTACCACCACTACTTTTAGCCGGCTCGGGAGTGGTGACCTTCTCATCAGGATTGTCTTCGTGATCAATCAGGGTTTGCGCCAGACATTTAGCGCTGTCAAATGTATCTGGCTTTGCAGCCAAAACATTTCCTTTAGTTGGCTGGGTCAGCCCCCAGATAAATCTTTCAATCTTTTTACTTTCCGGGGTAACCATTCCCGGACAGAGAAGCGCTAGGTCTTCGAATCTGGAGGTGTAAGTGGTAATGTCGGAACCCTTCATCTTTAGATTCCAAAGTTCATGCTCCAATTTCTGCAACTCGCCCCGCGGGCAGTACTCAGCAAGCAGAAGATCCTTCATGGCTTCCCAACCCATAGCATTGGCTACAGGTAGGGTTAGGGATTTGACTCGGTCGTTCCACCAAGTCAAGGCTTTATCGGTGAAGGTGCAGGCGGCAAACTTCACCTTATCCGATTCAGAGCAGGCACAGATCTCGAAAATAGATTCGATTTTCTCGAACCATCGGGTTAAGAAAATGACACCTCCAGTGCCATCGAAAGATGTGGGCTTCGCATTCATAAATCTTTATAGGAACACTCCTTCCGGTTTCCCTGACTACCTTCTTGGTTTTGAGGTTGGGTACTACCTCCTGGACCACCAGAGCCTCCGGGGTTCATTTGAGACATGGCGGCTGCTAGTGCGGCAGTAATAGCTGCCTAAAACATCACAGGATCAAATTGAGGAAGAGGTGGTGGTGGAGGGTTGTTGTTCTTCGAGCTGGGTCTCTTCTTGGGAGGCATCTTGATCTATAATAGCCAGGAAAGAGAGGATCATAAGTCCTCTGAATTTAATCAAAAGATATGGAACAAGAAATATCCCTTTATGACAGGTATAAAGTTCTAATAAGCGATAAAACAGGAAAGAGTTATCAAAGCAGATAAATTATCATTAAAGGAGGAAGGAGTAGCATCACTCTGAGTGAATTTCTACAAAGTACTCGATTCTGACTAAGATACTCCCATAGTATCTTATGTTTCGCTGGAACGATGAATTATTGTTTGGAGCTTAGGTAAGTTTTAGGCATGCTGCACACCACAGTCACTCCCAAGCACATGTTGGTCGTGTCTTGAATGAATATAGTTGATCAGGCTATATTGACCCTAGACACGACTACATAACTGTCCAGGTTTAACCGCAGCACACAACACCCAATTACTTATGTTTTGTTCTACTCACAGTTACGATTCCCGGCGGTTAGGTATACTTGTATACTTTTGAAAATACTTATATTTTAAAGCATACTTTTAGTTCAGAGCACTTTGGCCCCTTAGTGTTTATAGTCTTATACCATGTAAGGTTTGGTATACTAGTTCACTATAAACAAGGGTCCTGATACCATCTGTCACACCCCGAAACCGATGGCGGAAATGCTCCGGGGTGGAGGACGTGATGTAAGTATCACAGCCAATGTACATAGTAAGCATAGTAAACACAAAACATTACATTACATATGAATAATTACATTTGTTTGAAAGTAAAGTGATACATCTTTATCTATACAAAAGTTTGAACAAAAGTGAGACGTGTCTTCTAAAACACTCCATCTTCTCCAAAAGATTGTGGGTACCTGTCTAATGTGGACCTGAGAATAAAAGTAGTTTGAAAATCAGCATAAAGTTGGTGAGTTCATAAGCTGTTTGTTTTTGTAAAAAGATCATGTTTCCTTAGGTTTTCTGAAAAGTTGTTATCCATGAAAATCCCATATTTTCTTATAAAGAGAGTTTAGTTAAAGTTCTGAATTTCCGTTCGATACAACAGTAAATAGTTTAATACGTAAAACTATATATTGAAAGATCCATGGGAATACCATCCAGGACAGCAGTAAGTAGTTTTAATATATAAAAATATAGATTTAAAACCACTGGGAATACCATCCAGTAAAACCATAGATTAAGAGAAGATATAGATTCCGTGAATAAACTTATATTTTTATATTAATACGTATCGTGAGTCGGATAACCATGCTGATATGACAACGAGACCTCCTTGACGTTCTTCAGGCGTCATACGATATCCAGAATTTGTCACCCCAGGCGTGCCCGCCTAACTGTAGCTAGCAGTTAAGGTGTGGGATTGTCAATCCCGAATAGATCTATTCGCAAATTCCACGCTCTCCCTCCAGGACACTCTGGTTATACTTCCAGGGAGGATTTACTGATGACCCGAAGGGTTTAATGAAGATACTCACAAGCTAGTATTAAATTATTCATGGTATATTCGGTGGTTATCCAACATCATACAGTAAAACAGTTTAATACAATGAAATTATCTGGCATGATATTCTAAATTAAACAGAGATAAACTGAGTCAGACATAGTTTATCTATTAACTTAGCATGAAATCTGTGTCCGTAAAACAAGAACTGAAGATCCCAAATTATTCCCATAATAATTTGATTGGTTTGATTGTTTCCTTTACTATAATTGAAATCCACGTGACTATATTCGATAAAACATCCCTTATGCTCCGCATAATACATAAGGGGTAAAGATATCTAAAAGTTTGCCAGATATTTCTAGAATTTCATCAGTTTTAGGTTTTGAAAACATTTATAGTTTGCTTGTGTTCCCCCCTGAAAACATTGAAAAACACGGAAAAGACGTAGGGGTATGAACTCACCAGTCGAGAAACGAGTCGGTTTGGATGCTAAGTGTCAGTTCGGGGCTTGATAACACGTGAGGTTCCTATGTAATATGAAATTATACATAATTGTATCTAATTAGACTTTGAACCACTAATTAGATATGAATATACACTCCAAGACTCGAAAACACTTCAAATCAAGTGTTTGGAGTGACCCGGGTGGCATCTACGGATGAGTATGGCTTGGATATGGAGTTTACTCTTCAAGAGTAAACTCCTTTAGGATTTTACAGTCCGAATGACCAACTCCCCATGAGTTTATGGCCGTAAACTCATGGTGTGGGTGTTCTTAGTTGCTAAATGGCCTTATAACACTTTAGGGGTGATGCTAGACTTGGTTTCAAGGCTTTGGAAGGTGATTTGAACATCCTAAGGACCATTTGAGGAGTTTATGGCAGTAAACTATGAGTTTATGGCCGTAAACTCCTAAGTACCCATCCTTAATGTGTTTTGTTGGTCCTAGGTTAAGTACAATGCACAAAGGAAGGTTCTAGGGTTGATTCCATGGCTTAGGAAGTGATTGGGACTTGAATTGACCTTGGAAAAGGAGTTTACGGTCTATGAAGGTGTTCTTGGTGAGTTTACTACCTTAAACACATGAGTGTACAGTAGTAAACTCATGTTTGTCCATGATTCATGTGATTTGGTGGTTGAAGGTTAAGCATGCTAAGTTCTAGACCTATTTCTAAGCCATACAAGGTGTTAAGGGCACTTTAACACCCATTGGAGGAGTTTGAGGTCTAAGAAGAGGTGTTTACGGTCCAAGAATGTTCTTGGGCCGTAAACTCAAGTTTGACCCATTTGTGAATGTTTTGAAGCATCTCTTGAAGGATTATAAGGTTCTATACTCTCATGGAAGCTTTTGGAGGTGTTTAGGGGCAAACTAACACCTTAAAAGGTGTTTATGGTCCATGAATGAGGTTTTACGGTCCAAGCATGTTCTTGGGACGTAGACTCATATTTACCCCTTAAATGATGAGTTTATGGTGTTTCTAGTCCATTCCAATAAGCCCTTAAGTCATTTCCATGCTCCATAAGTGATTTAGGAGGGTTTTTGGGCTCCAAAACCCATTTTATGTGTGTTTACGACCTACGACTGTTCTAGGAACGTAAACACATGTTGATGGTCCTATTTCATAGTTTGAACACGAAATTGAAAGCCAAATAGGTTATACTATGAGCTAGGATAGTTACCTTAATGATTTGAGGCTTGAATTGGATGATTTTGGATCAAATCTTAGGTTTCTAGTGAGAGAGTAGAGAGAGAGAGGAGAAGAGATTCAAATGAGACCCAAATCAACTTTATATATGGTTCGGGTTTGGGGATCGGTGGAATTCTACCCGATACTGACGTTAAACGGGGCTTTTGGTCGTACCCGATTTTGTTACCGTAACCCGACGTGATCGTAACTTATAATTTCTCCCAATAAATAATTGGAATGTTTCACGTAAATCTAATGTGTTTGGACACCCGTTAAGTCATAATAGAAGTCTCTAAATAAATGACTTAATTTAAAAATGTAACGGAAATAATTCGAAAAAGGACGAATTTCTATTGACGGAACGGGTTACAATGATGGAATAACTTCGGGTTGTCACAGTAGGGCCTAAATATGGAGTTTGCTCTTCAAGAGTAAAATCTTTGAGGAGTTTATGGCCCAAATGACCATATCTCCATGAGTTTACGCCCATAAACTCATGGGTGGTGTGTTCTTGGATGTTAAATGGTCTTACAATGCAGAATGGAAGGTTCTAGGGTTGAATCAAAGGCTTAGGAAGTGATCGGGACTTGAATTGACCTTGGAAAGGAGTTTACGGTTTATGAAGATGTTCTTGGTGAGTTTACTACCGTAAACACATGAGTTTACAGCCGTAAACTCATGCTTGGTCCACTCTTCATGTGATTTGGTGGTTGTAGGTTAAACATGCTAAGTTCTAGACCTAAATGTAAGCCATACAAGGTGTTGGGGGCACTTTAACACCTTTTGGAGGTGTTTATGGTCCATGAATGAGGGTTTACGGTCCAAGCATGCTCTTGGGCCGTAAACTCATTTTTACTCCTCAAATGGTAAAATTTTGGTGCTCTAAGTCCATTCATGCAAGTCCCTAAGTCGTATCTAAGCACTAGAAGTGATTTGGAAGGGTTTTGGGGCTTCAAAACCCTCTTTAAAGGTGTTTACGGTTTTGGGAGGGTTCCCAAACCATAAACACATGTTCTTGATGCATTTGGATGGTTTAAACACGAATTGGCATGATAAACAAGCTTAGTAACAGGCTAGGATAGATTATTTACCAATTTGAAGCTTAAAAGGGGTGTTTTTGGATCAAACCCGAGTTTTAGAGAGAGAGTAGTGAGAGAAAGTGTTTTAAGACAGTGAAAAAGCTTCAAAATGTGGTCACTCAATCCCTTATATAGGGGTTGAGTTTATGGCCCCGAGGAAATCTACCTGATACCGACGTTAAACGGAGCTTTTGGTTTTACCCGATTAATTTCCCGTAATTCGACTTAATTGAAATTAAAAATTTTCCAAAAGAATATTGAGGATGTTTTAACGTGTTTCTAATGCGTTCCGACACTTATGAAGAATAACAGTCACAATTTAATTAACTTAACCCAAAAGTTAACGGAAAATCTTAATAATAAAAATTAAAAATTAATAAAATAAATTTTATTAACGAAAATGGAATATTGTGATGGAATAAATTTCGGGTTGTGACAAACCTGACCCATACCTGGTACCCTTATGATGACTTAATGTATACTAAGCATACATGTATATCGAATCGGGTAGATAATAGATTGGGTGAATCCGTTCCAAGCCCACAAACCAACGAGGAACAGGAAATGAAGCAGAGAGCACACATCCTATTAGTTGTCGGAACCTATTGGTATATATGTATCCTGTGGTGTATACATTATGGAATCCAAAGATTAGTATTATGGTCCTAACTTTTAATCGTATCCTTCTACCAGGGCATCTTCTGTTATGTGCTAGACTCCACTGTTCCGATTGTCGATTGTAAAAGTATATTCTCCCTAGTTTATAACTATCTTGACTAGAAAATAGTTCGACTTTCAAGTGGTACTGTCACTTTATGAAAGTAATGGGAAAAGTAAGTACACAGATGTCTTTTATAATGACATGCGGATGTACTAATAACCTAGAAACATATTTGTTTTATTACGATCATAATGTGAAGGCTAGAACCCCTACTAAACGCTCTTCATGTCTAGAGATTAAGGGAACCAAACACGACCCCTGCAAATTCTTGCAAGCCGTGTAATTCACATTAAAGTTATATGATCATGTATACCCAATATAACTATCACCTATTGTTTAAAACAATGAGTTAGTGATTTATTGGTATAATTAGATCCTGTGTGTGCTCTCATGCTATAGCAACTTAACTTGTTTGTTATGTTCTGTATGGTATTGTTTGATCCTCTTCACTGTTTGTTTGACTCTTGTATGAACTGACTCTTTTTGTGTTTCATTGTACTAGAAGTAATGAATAGCATTATCCTAAACTATACCTATTACAGTTTATTAATGTTCTACTTGGACTGTTATTGAAAAGACTCGTTTATCTACTAAGTTATGCTTGTACCTTAAAAAAACAGAGTTTTGTATAACTATAACGTAACATAAGTAACATTTTGAAAGATGTTTGGAACAAACAATTACACAATTATCATTGTGTTCAACTTGTGTCCCCCCCCCCTTAAAATCGTTAAAATAGTTAAAAGATTAATTACGGGGTATGAACTCACCTGATGTGGGTGATTCAAACAGGTATGCGTGTAAGGATGAGAAGTTCCACGAATGAAGTCCCAAGACAATAAGTCCTAAATAACATATAAGGACACATATTAACATGAATATAGTGTTTATAAACAACTATATGAAAGGGAACACCTTCCGGGACTAGGAAACACCTTGATCAAGTGTTGGAATCACATGTGATTCATCAAAGGGAAGTGAAATGGCACCTAAAGGTGTTTACGCTTTTGAAACCATCACCATTGGATTTTATGGTCGTAAACCCACGAGTTTATGGCCGTAAACTCATGTTTCCTTGACCATTTTGTGTTTTGAAGTCTTACAAGTCATTCTAAGCATTCCTACTTCGTGTCTAAGCCTTAGGAAGTGATTAGGGCAACATTTCACTCCTTAATGGAGTTTACGGCCCATGGACCACTTCTCCATGTGTTTACGGTCGTAAACCCATATGGATTATGGTCTTTTGATGTTTTCAAGCACTAAGCACATCAAGGAAAGGGTCTAGGTTAGTTTCCAAGGCTTGTAAGGAAATAAGGCACACTTTGGCACCATTTTTAGGGTTTACGGTCCAAGAACAACTTCGACCATAAACACCTTAGATCTTGACTTTCTTGGGTGTTTACTTGATGTTTAGAAGTGTAACAAGTCTTATAATACTCTAGGATAGAAGTACTTAGTAGGTAGAAGCTTGAAAAGGTGCTAAAAGTCCAAGAACACTAGTGTGTGTTCTTGGTGTTCTTGGTGAAACTTGAAGATCTACACTTTGGGAATGATTTCACAGATGGAAGTGTGTTAGATCACTAGATTAAGGTAGATATCAACTTATTAGGGCTAGAAACACTTACAAGTTTATGATGAAGAAGGAAAATTCAGATGCTACTTGAGAGGATATGAGTTCTAGCTTGAAATGGTGAAAAAGTTATAAAATAACTAAGTCTCACTTATATATCCATTAGGGTTTACGGTCCAAATACCATTTGGGCTGTAAACTCCAAACTCTTGGAGTTTTTGGAACTTTGTTGATGCACAATAAACCCTAGGGCATCCTCTCTCCTGTTAACTTCTGAAGCACTAACTTTAAAACATTCAAACTTAGTCCAAAAAGCTTGAAAGTTAGCAGAAACTGTTCTGAATTTTATTGAATTGAATGGTTGTATAGAATAGAAATTTCAGGTTGTCATAGTATGCCGAGAAATGCAATGTCTCAACTGCTACAGAAAGGGACACATAGTCCGTTTATGTAGGGCACCGACTCAACCGATCTCCCAAGTCCCCGGAGCTGAACAAAACCAAGCATGCTATGGTTGTGGTGAGACTGGACACTACCAGAGGGACAACCCGATAACAAAGAACTCAGGAGCGGATGGACGAACTCTGATCATCACCGCAGGAGAATCAACCCCGGATTCCTCCGCGAGCAGCGATACGTTTTCGAAATAAAAAAACAATTACTTTAAAAATTAATTTATACTTATATAAGATTAAAACTTGGGGAAAAACACTTAAAAGTAATTATAATAAATCACTTATCGGAACAAGTCACAGTATTCAAGAGAACTAAAAGATCCGTTTAGAGAAGCTATGATGGCTTAGTATGTACATCAGGGTTGTGCATAACTAAGATTTTGTAGACTTAGAGTGAGTGATTCTGCCTTAATTCCTATTCCTTGTTTGGTTCTGGATTTGAGGCAGAGTTACTCAGTCGACTGTCTTATTCATCTTAATTATTCATAACTTGTATATGACAGGCGATCATAGCGGTACCAAGGAGGATTGTAGTATAAAGTATCGACACTAGTTATCAAAGCACTTTCACTGTATGTACTCGCTCATCGTGGTACGATACATAGAAGTGTTAACATAAAGGGGAATCAGAAAGCACTAGAATGTTTTCAAACAGTACAATGTTGAGCACACTAAGGATACATCATAATATAGCAGTCATTTCTTTCAAATCGGCCAAACTTTTGTTCAGTAAAGAGTCTGTTTCTATCATTCGTCATGAGTTGGCATGGGCCTCACCATACTAAGTTCATATGTTTCTATCTATAACAACGTAAAATTTCAAAACACAATTTTCATTTTTCATTAACCAAGTTCATATAAAAACATTCTCAAATATTTCCAATATTAGTTTTTGAAACATAACATATCCCAAGATCATAAAATCAAGCTCTCTCTCTCTCTCTCTAGTGTGTACGAATCACGCCGGCGCCTTCCCATGGTCCTCGCTAGTACCTGAAACACATAACACAACAACTGTAAGCATAAATCCTTAGTGAGTTCCCCAAAACACCGCATACAACACATACACCACTCGAGGCTATAATACGGCCCTCCGGACGATGTGTCTCAGCGGGACCCTCCAGTCCCGTAGGTCGTTGGACCCTCTGGTCCGGTCATAGCTCGTTGGAACCTCTAGTCCGGTCTATAACATCATACAACATACATATATCACATAGCACATACTCTCATACGTAAGACATAAGACCCTCTAGTCAACACATAATACCACTCTAGGTAACGTATAGTGAGAAGACTCACCTCAGGTGTCTCGGTAAGTCTCTGACTCGGTAAAAATGTGATCTAGCCTCCGCCTAATCACATAAAGTAAATACCCTCATAAATATAACCATACTCAAACCTTTCTTAACACCCTCAGAAGGGTAAAAGACCATTTTACCCCTCTCTTGGCTCACAGGCCTCACTGTTGACCAAACACTAAAAGTCAACAAAAGCCAACGGTCAAACTTTGACCCGACTCGTCGAGTGCACTAGGGCGACTCGACGAGTCTACACGTGTCCACTGAATCTCTTAGTCCCTCTTGGCACGTCGAGTCCTTCCCCTTACTCGACGAGTCACACCTGGCATGAATCGCGGGGATACCCCGACTCAACTCGCTGAGTCTCAATAACAACTCGGCGAGTTGCGCCTTGAAATCCAGTCCCCTAACTCTCCCTGACTCACCGAATTATTTCCCCAACTTGGTAAGTCTACTCACTAAGTGATTTACGGGAAACCCTCATCCTACTCGCCGAGTCTGCTCTTCGGACTCGGCGAGTTCATGCCATGCACAAACTCCATAGGCCTCCTGAGGTCAGATCTGTTCCTTAAATTCATAGATCTGGCCTTCCTAAGCATGATAATCACGTAAAGATTAGACCTTGACACTCATATAACATCTAAATGGTCTAACTTGGTGATTTAGCCCCAAAAATGACATCCCAAGCTCATGGCTCCCAAAATAACTCATAAAGCTCCAAGGGTTAAGGCCTCTGGACCTCTTTGGGTCCAAATCCAAAGCATAGACTCGAGAAGGAACCAATTGCTCCACATATCCATCCTCTAAAGGGGCTAGAAAACCCTAACTCTAAGAATCAACACCAAAACTGAAAAAGGTTTGAGCAAATACCTCAATATGATCTCTATGAACTCAGAAGTCACCAAAATCGCACTTCCTTCAACCTCCTCTTGCCTTGGTCACTTCCTTCTTGCAAATACACCAAGAAAAGGATCAAGAATGGCCTCTCCTTCTTCACAAACACTCTAGATCTCTTAGAGTTTCTCTCTGGGGTTTGGTAGCCGCAAATGACGGCCTTAAGGGCCTTTAAATAGGTCCCAAACCCCGGAAATTAGGGTTTCATTAAACAGCATGGACTCACCGAGTCCACTCATGGACTCGCCGAGTCCGGCTATGAACCCGGATACGAATTCGTGACCATACTCGGTGAGTTTAAACACAAACTCGCCGAGTCTCCTCACAACATCCAAAATAAAAGAATAAAATTTATACCTGGGAATCCGGATGTTACAATTCTCCCCCACTAGAATTAGACTTCGCCCTCGAAGTCTCACTCTGCAAACAACTCTGGATGCTGCTCCCGCATCTCACGCTCTGGCTCCCAAGTCAACTCTGACCCAAGTCAACTATGACCCTTAATCTTCCGATCCCTAATCGCCACCGGCCTCTCAACATAATTCAGGTTCGCATCCACCTGAATATCATCTAATGGCACCACTGCCGACTCGTCGGCAATACACTTTCACAGCTGCGACACGTGGAATGTGTCATGAATCTGACCCAACTCCGCAGGTAACTCCAAACGGTAGGCTACCCTGCCTACCCTCGCAATCACCCTGAAAGGACCAATATATCGGGGCCCCAACTAGCCCCTCTTCCTGAATCGAATCACTCCTTTCCAAGCAGAGACCTTCAGGAGCACGAAGTCGCCGACCTGAAACTCGAGCTCGGACCGGCGTCTGTCCGCATAACTCTTCTGACAACTCTGATTGGTCAACAACCTCTATCTGACCTGCTAAATCTGCTCTGTCATCTGAATCACGATCTCGGTACTACCCATCACACGCTTCCCTACTTCTCCGCAGCAACTAGGGGTCCGACACCTCCTTCCATACAACAGCTCAAAGGGCGGCATACCAATGCTCGAATGATGGTTGTTGTTGTAGGAAAACTCCGCCAAGGGCAAATACGTGTCCCAACTCCCGCCGACATCCAACACACATGCTCGGAGCATGTCCTCGAGCGTCTGAATCATCCGCTCACTTTGCTCGTCAGTCTATGGGTGGTATGCAGTACTAAAATGCAGTTTCGTACCCAATTCCTCATGAAACTTCTTCCAGAATCTGGAAGTGAAACGTACATCTCGATATGAGACAACCGATATCGGCACTCCATGCCGCGATACCACCTCTCTCACGTACATCTCTGCCAACCTCTCCGCAGAAGAGCTCTCACTGATAGCCAGGAAGTGAGCGCTCTTCATCATCCTGTCCACAATCACCCAAATTGCATCGACACCCCTCGCAGTCCTTGGCAATTTGGTGATGAAATCCATGGTAATATGATCCCATTTCCACTCGGGAATCTCTAACGGCTGCAGCTTACCGTGTGGACGCTGGTACTCGGCCTTAACCCTACGACAGGTCAAGCATCTCTCTACAAACCATGCGACATCCCTCTTCATACAAGGCCACCAATACTCCCTTTTCAGGTCCAAATACATCTTAGTGGCCCCGGGATTGATCGAGAAATTCGATCGATGAGCCTCTTCCATTAAAATGGTACACGTTCTGCCTACAGACGGTACCCATATCCAACCCTAAAATGTCATAAGCCCCTGACTATCGGTAACAAATTCCGATACCAGCCCGACAACTCGCTCTCTCTTCTGGCTTTTTGGCGTCACAACCTCAGCCTGGGCCCGACGAATAGCGTCCAACACCGGGGTCATCACTGTCAATCTCAAGCAAACATCTTGCATCAGGGCGCCCTCCGCCCTACGGCTCAGTGCATCGGCTACAACATTAGCCTTGCCCGGGTGGTACATGATCTCACAGTCATAATCCTTAACCACATCCAACCACCTCCTCTGGCGCATATTCAGGTTGGGCTGATCCATCAAATACTTCAAGCTCTTGTGGTCCGTGTATATCCTACACTGAACACCATATAGATAATGTCGCCAAATCTTGAGGGCGAACACTACCGCTCCCAATTCCAGATATCAATGCATCACAATATACCACAAAATCCTCGATCCCTTCCGGAAGGGCCAACACTGGGGCTTCGCATAATCTCTAGCGAAGTGTCTCGACCGAGGTCTGCTGCTTTGGACCCCAAGAAAATGTAGCACCCTTCTGGGTCAACTTGGTGAGTGGCACGGCGATCTTGGAGAAATCTTTAATAAATCTCCGATAATGGCTGGCCAAACCCAAAAAGCTCCTGATCTCGGTGGGTAATCTCGGCACCTCCCACCTCATGACCGCCTCAATCTTGGCCGGATCGACCAATATCCCATTCCGGTTGACAAGATGCCCCAAAAACTGAAACTCTCATAACCAGAACTCACAATTGGAGAACTTGGCATAAAGCCTTTTTGATCTCAGAACTCCGAGGATCTCCCTCAAATGCTCCTCCATGTTGCTCTCTGGATCTCGAATACATCAATATGTCGTCGATGAACATGATCACCGAGCAATCCAACATCGGTCTGCACACTCTGTTCATGAGATCCATGAACACTGCCGGTGCGTTGGTGAGTCCGAAAGGCATCACCACGAACTCGTAATGCCCATAACGATTCCGGAATGTTGTCTTCTGGACGTCCTCTTCTCGCACCCTCACCTGATGCTACCCAGACCTCAAATCGATCTTGGAGAACCAAGATGCTCCCTGCAACTGATCAAACAAATCGTCGATCCTCGGCAATGGGTAATGGTTCTTGACTGTTAGCTTGTTCAACTCTCGGTAATCAATACACATTCGGTGTGAACCATCCTTCTTCTTGACAAAAAGGATAGGCGCCCCCTATGGCGAACTGGTCGGCCGAATAAACCCCTTCCCCAACAGCACCAGGAGCTGCAAGGATAACTCCTGCATCTCTGGAGGCGCAAGGCGATACGGCGCCTTGGTGATAGGCGCAGCTCCCAGAACCAAATAGATACTGAACTCTACCTGCCTCTCCGGAGGCACACCCGTCAGCTCCTCTGGAAACACATCTGGAAACTCGTGCACTATCGGAACCTCATCAACTGACTTCGGTTTCTCTGAATCAACCCTCACATCCATCACATAAGCCACAAATCCCCTACATCCCTGTTGTAGACTCTGTCTCGCCCTGGCGGCCGAAAAAAATGCTGACCTAACACGTGTACCCTCTACGTACACCGTAAGAACTCCCCCACTAGGGTCTCGAATCGTCACCAATTGACGCTCGTAGTCTATCCCAGCTCCATATCGGCTCAACTAATCCATACCCACTATAACACACACATCCCTCATCGCAATCGGAACCAGATCTATCGGAAACTCCACACCGAAGATCTCAAGGACACATCCTCGAATCACATCCGAAGCATACACTACTCGCTCATCAGCTATGGAAACTTGCAGAGGTCGATCCAACTCCTCTCGCCGGATACTAATGTGCTGACTAAATGCTATGGACACAAACGACCGACTCACACCCGAGTCAAATAATACCAAAGCAAGCACATAACTCACAAGAAAAGTACCTACGCACATCAACATATAAGCATAATAACTCAACTCAAATAAAAGATGAATATAGAATACATACCAGCCACAACATCGGGCGCCGCGCGGACCTCCTCCGCAGTCAACTGGAATGCTCTCCCACGAGCCTTCGGTGCCTTAGACTTCACCGGCCGAACCTCTGTAGCCCTAGCAGCAGGCGCAGATCCCTGCACTAATCCCTGAAGTAGCTGAGGGCACTCGGCCTTCTGATGGCCGGTCTGGTTGCAATGAAAGCAAACTGAAAATCCCTTGGGGCAATCCCTCGCGATATGCCCCTCCTTCCTGCACTTGTAACATACTCCAGCCCTGCACGACCCCTCGTGACTCTTGCCGCACTTCCCACAAGTACGGCCCTTCGTGCCTCCAGATCTTTAATCAGCAGGCCTAGCCCGCTTGGCTACGGACTGAGACTGAGCCGGTCGCCGATCCACCCTCTGTGACTCGGCCTACTCCCTGGCCTGAGTCTCCAACTCAATCTCCCTCTTCCGGACATTTGCCTGGAGCTCAGCAAATGTCCGGTAAGTCGAGTTCGCCGCGAACTCCCGGATATCTCTCCTCACAATACTCAGATAACGTCTCATATGAGCCTGCTCAGAAGACACCTGCTCAGGGCAAAACATCGCCCTCTTATGAAACTTCCTGGTGATGACTGCCACAGAACCAGTACTCTGCTTGAGGGTCAAGAACTCCTGAATCAACCGTTCGCTCTCTACCGGGGAAGATACTCGTCTCTGAACATAGCGGTGAACCTTTCCCAGGTCACCTCAGAAATCTCTGCCAAAGTGAAGTTCGCCGTCACGAAGTTCCACCAATCCTTCGCTCCCAAGCGGAGCTGGTTCAGAGCGAACCGTACCCTCAAGTGCTCTGGACAAGAACACGTATAGAAACATCCCTCGATGTCAAAGATCTATCTCATTGCAGCAATCGGGTCCTGCGTCCCATCAAACTCTGGTGGCTTCGTGTTGTTGAACTCCCGAAACAACAACGAGTCAACTCCCTGAGGTCTGGCAGCAGCAACAGCAGCAGTAGCTGCAGCTGCTGCAGCCTCAGTCAGTGTTGCATACCACTCATAAAGGTCTCAATCAATGTGGTCTTGATGTCCCCAAACATCTTAGGAATCTCAGCCTGGATGGCAGCAGCCACCTCCTCATGAATCAATCGACGGATCTCCTCGTCGCTGACACCACTGCTCTCAGGTGTGTGTCGAGTCCCAACCATAATGACTTTGAAATACAACAATAAATATCAAATACTCGATCGAGCATACTCACACTCGATGACGCAACCCTACTCGTCCTCCGCTGTCCAAAAGATTTTTACTTGGAATGCCCACTGATCCGATGTCTTCAGTAGTTCGGGCCTAATACTACTTACCACACCGCATCAACATTCACTCCAAGTCCTCCTCCTTGGATCCTGTATTACGAGTACTCTACTATCATTATGCATTGGCTACCCTCCGATAGCCCTCTCATGAGCTCCTAATTGCTATCTACTCGTTGTCAAAGCATCTTAGTAGCAGAAATCTCCTAGGCTAAGGCATCACAAATCAAGCCACTCTAGTCCTAATATGAATACCTAGCCTACTCTAGCATGCATAATGTAACATAGCATATCTCATAACGTATAATGTAGGGTACTTTTGGGGATTCACTGTTTGGGCGCTGGCTGATCGTACACACGGCTCTGCTCTGTTTGTCTCAAAACTCGTTTTACTCTTTTCAAAAATTTTACTTCATTTTAAAAGATTTTCCTCAAATCCTCAGTTTGAATTCACATATGCCCGAAGATGCATCCGAATCCCTCAAACCAAGGCTCTGATACCAACTTGTAACAACGTAAAATTTCAAAACAAATTTTTCATTTTTCATTAACCAAGTTTATATAAAAACATTCTCAAATATTTCCAATATTAGTTTTTGAAACATAACATATCCCAAGATCATAAAATCAAGCTCTCTCTATAGTGTGTACGAATCACGCCGGCACCTTCCCACGGTCCTCGCTAGTACCTGAAACACATAACACAACAATTGTAAGCATAAATGCTTAGTGAGTTCCCCAAAACACCGCATACAACACATACGCCACTCGAGGCTATAATACGACCCTCCGGTCGATGTGTCTCAGCGGGACCCTCCAGTCCCGTAGCTCATTGGACCCTCTGGTCCGATCATGGCTCATTGGACCCTCCAGTCCGGTCTATAACATCATACAACATACATATATCACATAGCACATAGTCTCATACGTAACATATAAGACCCTCTGGTCAACACATAATACCACTCTAGATAACGTATAGTGAGAAGACTCACCTCAAGTGTCTCGGTAAGTCTCTGACTCGGTAGAAATGTGATCTAGCCTCCGCCTACTCACATAAAGTAAATACTCTCATAAATATAACCATACTCAAACCTTTCTTAACACCCTCAGAAGGGTAAAAGACCATTTTACCCCTCTCTTGGCTCAAAGGCCTCACTGTTGACCAAACCCTAAAAGTCAACAAAAGTCAACGGTCAAACTTTGACCCGACTCATCAAGTGCACTAGCGCGACTCGACGAGTCTACACGTGTCCACTGAATCTCTTAGTCCCTCTTGGCACGTCGAGTCCTTCCCTTACTCGACGAGTCACACCTAGCATGAATCGCGGGGCCACCCCGACTCAACTCGCCGAGTCTCAAGAACAACTCGGCGAGTTCCACCTTGAACTCCAGTCCCCTAACTCTCCCTAGCTCACCGATTTATTTCCCCAACTCGGTAAGTCTACTCACTGAGTGATTTACGGGAAACCCTCATCCTACTTGCCGAGTCTGCTCTTCGAACTCGACGAGTTCATGCCATGCACAAACTCCATAGGCCTCCTGAGGTCAGATCTGTTCCTTAAATTCATAGATTTGGCCTTCCCAAGCATGATAATCACGTAAAGATTAGACCTTAACACTCATATAACATCTAAATGGTCTAACTTGGTGATTTAGCCCCAAAAATGACATCCCAAACTCATGGCTCCCAAAATAACTCATAAAGCTCCAAGGGTTAAGGCCTCTGGACCTCTTTGGGTCCAGATCCAAAGCATAGACTCGAGAAGGGACCAATTGCTCCACATATCCATCCTCTAAAGGGGCTAGAAAACCCTAACTCTAAGAATCAACACCAAAACTGAAAAAGGTCCGAGCAAATACCTCAATATGATCTCTATGAACTCAGAAGTCACCAAAATTGCACTTCCTTCAGCCTCCTCTTGCCTTGGTTACTTCCTACTTGCAAATACACCAACAAAAGGATCAAGAATGGCCTCTCCTTCTTCACAAACACTCTAGATCTCTTAGGGTTTCTCTCTAGGGTTTGGTAGCCGCAAATGATGGCTTTAAGGGCCTTTAAATAGGTCCCAAACCCCGGAAATTAGGGTTTCATTAAACAGCATGGACTCGCCGAGTCCACTCATGGACTCGCCGAGTCCGACTATGAACCCGGATACGAATCCGCGACCATACTCGGCGAGTTTAAACACCAACTCGCCGAGTCTCCTCACAACATCCAAAATAAAAGAATAAAATATTATACCTGGGAATCCGGTTGTTACACTATCACTTTGACCATCAAATTCGCGAAACACTCATCATTCGTAATGACAGTCCAACCTATACCTCAGTTTTGTCTCTCGTATTCTAATCCCCGATATACTCGTGCGAAGTGTACTTTTCCCTCCGAAGCCTTGCCGCCGTATGTTCCGCAGACCGCCAAGTGATACCAGTCTGAGTACAAAGGCTAAGGACAAATACAGTCCACCTATCACTATTTAGTGTATGCGCGAGAGTTGTACATGATTATGATTACGCAGATTTAGTATGTGTGCTTCCGCCCTATCTTCTGTTCCTTGTTTGGTTGTGGACCTGGGGCAAAGTCGCACATCCAACCGTTTAACTAATCTTAAATTATATACGACTTGTATACACGAGGTAATGATAAATGGACCAAGTATGAATCCTATCAAAAACATTAGGGCAGAGTTTCCAGGTCTACGAGTGTGTATTCTGCCAATCAGAGGAGTACAACCCCAGAAGTACTGCTAAGAAAGCTAATTTCAGGACGAAATTCTGTCACACCCCGAAACTGATGGCGGAAACGTTCCGAGGTGGAGGACGTCATGTAAAGTATCACAACCAACATACATAGTAAGCACAGTAAACACAACCATTACATTACACAGAAGTATTTTCATTTGTTTGAAAGTAAATTTATACATGATTATAGATATATACATCCATAACGAACAAAAGTAAAGACGAGACTGCTAAAACGCTCCGTCTTCTCCAAAAGATCGCGGTGTACCTGTCTAATGTGGACCTGAGAATACAAGAAGTTTTGAAAATATCAGCATAAAGCTAGTGAGTTCATAAGCAGTTTGTTTTAGTAGAAGAACAAGTTTCCTTTGGTTTTTTGAAAAAGTTGCTATCCAAGAAAATCCTATATTTTCTTATAAGAAGAGTTTAGTTATTTTTTTGTTACACAATCTTGGTTAAGAACAGTTTCATGATCCCAGGAAAAACCCTTATTTTCCTTAAAAGTTTGTCATTTGTTATCGATTCGAAACGAAGTATACAAGTGTCTACCCTACTTGTAACGTTTAAGTGAATTATTCTGAAATCCGGATTATCTTTGAAAGTACATTAGTTTCAGTACATGAACTATGGAGGATAGAAAAACATCCGTGAATAAAATTTGTTAATTTAATATGTATTGTGAGTCGTATAACCATACTAATTTGACCCGTGACCTCCTTGACGTTCTTCAGGCGTCGCTAGAATCCAAAATTTGTCACCCCAGGCGTGCCCGCCTAATTGTAGCTAGCAATTAAGGTGTGGGATTGTCATTCCCGAATAGATCTATCCACAAATTTCATGCTCTCCCTCCTGGAGACTCTGGTTATACTTTCGGAGAGGATTTACTGATACCCCGTAGGGAATACTGAAGACTAATAACACAAGCTAGTATTACCAATTCACGAAAAAATAGATCGTTCTCGAGTTCCGAAATAGTTTGGTAAAATATAAATAATCAAATACGAGATAATTATTCAACGAGATATTGTAGATTAAACATGGATAAACTAAATCAGTCATAGTTTTTGAATCCATAAAACCAGAAATGTTGATCCTAAATTATTCCCTTAATAATTTAAATGATTAGATGAGTTATAAATCGGATGATTTGATGAGTTCTCATATTGTTTGAAAGCTATGTAATTACCTTCTAAAAACTTCCCTTATGCTCCGCATATTACAAAAGGGATTTAGTATTTAAAGTTTGTCAGGAAATCATATAATTACATCAGTTATAATTTTTCACAAACCTTTATGATTTGCTTGTATTCCCCCCCCCCCCCCCCCCCCGCCTGAAAACATTAGAAAACACACGAAAAAGGTGTAGGGGTATGAACTCACCGGGCGAGAAATGTGTCGGCTAGGATGCTAAGTGTCAGATCGAGGCTTGAGTACACGCGAGGTTCCTATGTTATATGAATAGATACATAATTGTATCTAATTAGACTTTGAACTACTAATTAGATAAGGAAGTACACTCCGAGGCGCGAAAACACTTTATTTTAAGTGTTAGGAGTGACCCGGGTAGCATCTAAGGGTGTGTATGGCCTAAATATGGAGTTTTCTCTTCAAGATTAAACTCCTAAGGGAGTTTTCGGCCCAATGACCATATCCCCATGAGTTTACGGCCGTAAACTCATGGGTGGTGGGTTCTAGGTTGCTTAATGGTCTTATAACACTTGAGGGATGATGTTAGGTTAAATTTTAAGGCATTGGAAGGGGAATTGATCAATATTTGGACCATTTAAGGAGTTTACAGCAGTAAACTAAGCGTTTATGGCCGTAAACTCTCAAGTACCCATTCTTATTGTGTTTTGGTGGTCCTAGGTCAAGCACAAGTGTTTCTAGTCCAAAGTACAAGCCATGGAAGGAAGTTAGGGCACCATTTGACCACCTTATAGGAGTTTACGGCCCAGGAACCATTCCTTGGGGGTTTTATGGCTGTAATCTCTTAAGGTGATGGTTTCTTGCATGTTTAAGGTCCCTAACACAATGGTGGATGATTCTAGACATTATT